>NC_073313.1:9810661-10123932 GCF_027595985.1 Sorex araneus | reverse complement strand
GATGCCTACATTCATGGTCTTTATTGTATATTTTTAAGTGTTCCAATAAAGCCAAGTTTTCCAATCCTATATTTTATGTATCCAGACTAGGATAGAAGACACATAAATATTAATAACAAGACCAAAATGCCAGTTAATATACCAAGCACCCGCCCCCCAGATCTGGCTTCTTGATAGTGCAGGGGCCTATCTTGGATACTCCACATGGACTATTTTTTGCAGGGTCTGTATACAGTCCCTCAGGAATAAAAATCCATTTTTCATGGAAATTCCATATGATCCAGCAATGCCATGCCTGTAAAACATTAAAGCATTAAAGCAATAATCTGGAAGGATATTTGCACCCCTATGTTCATGGTGACATTATTTGCGATAACCCAAACATGGCATTGATGGGCATTGACCCATCAACTGAAAACTGGATTAAGATGTTATGGTCTATAGTCTTTAGTCTAGTGAACAACTAATCTACTCTGTTAAAAAAGATGAAATTGTGCCTTTGGGAGCAAAATGGGTAGACAGGTGATTATACTCAATGAAATAAGTCAGAAAAGTGAAAATCTTTGATAGGATGCTTTCACTCAGATAAGGAATAAGAATTAATAAAGCAAATCAATTGGCAAGAATGGACAAAACTACCAGATCCAATGATAACTAGGGTGGTTAATGGAAAGAAAGTAGGTGTGGTAGGGAAAATCAGAGGGGTCTTTCTGGTGGTAGAATGCACTGGAAATTTGGTGGTGGCAGTGATGATAGTTACACACATATAGACATGTGAAGGCAAAGCTCTGAAATTCCATAAGATTATAAGTAAATGGTAAGTCAATCAAAAAATAAAAAATCACATTTTCAGGAGAGTCCCCTTCATGCTGTGCCAGCCACCAATACCACTGTATTTTCTTCAGTGAAGTTGATTTGCTCTGGATCATTCATTGATCCTGTTCCCAATTTATATCACTTCAATAAAGACTTAATGTGGGGGCGGGAGTGATAGCACAGCAGGTAGGGCATTTGCCTTGCATGTGGTCGATCCGAGTTCAATTCCCAGCATCCCATATGGTCCCCCGAACACTGCCAGGAGTAATTCCTGAGTGCATGATCCAGGAGTAACCCCTGTGCATCTCCAGGTGTGACCCAAAAAGCAAAAAAAAAAAGACTTAATGTGAACAATTCTCTATCTCCACCTGTGGAGTACAACCTCATAAATATATGGTGAACCCAACGGCTTCTCAAAGTGGGTTCTTAAACCAACAGCAGCAAAAGTAGTAAGAAATGATGTGTAGGAAAATTCTGGAGTCCCAACCTGGACTAACAATGTGGATTCTCGGAAGGTAGGGCAGAAATCTGTGTTTCTCAGTCCTCCAGGGCCTCTGAGGGAGCTGAAGGCTGAGACGTGCTAGGCAGGTTAACTGCAATTGTCCTTAACTCATGAGCCTGCTCACTCCAGGGGTGGTCCACTAGCTATGAATTATGCCATCAGCAGATCTCAGTGACACACCACAACCACAACCATCCCTTCGGTCTCACTCATGCTCACTGATACTGTAGGCTTGGCTAGGTGCTCTCCTTCCCAAGGCAGGCTGAGTCCAGGTGAGTATCTTTTAGGGTTCTCAGATTGGTGGAGTGAAACAACTGGCACTATAATTCTTAGAGCCAAGGTTCAGCTGCCAGAGGACTGGTGTTCTTAAGGCCTAGCTTCAATACTGGCACCTGATTGCTTCTGTCTTCATTCCAATGAGCCAAGTTGATCAGATGACCAAGCCCACCGGTGTAGAGAAATATGTTCCCACAGAGACACTTGGGGATGGGAGACAGAGATAAGGGTAGTAAGAGAAGTAAATATTAGCAAAACAAAAATCTAATAGACCACACTGAGACAGTAGACAAATAAACCCAGCATAATCTCACCAGCTACAAATGCAATTAAATTAACTTGGGCTAACAATGGTAATCAAATGAGAGCAGCAATTTTATTTTGTTTTCTGGGTCATACCAGTGGTGCTCAGGGTTCATTCCTGAATGTGTGCTTAGGAATTACTGATGGTGGGGCTCAGAGGACCCTATGAGGTGCAAGGACACAAACCTGAGTCGGCTGCGTGCAAAGCAAATGCCTTCCCCACTGTACTATCTCACCAGCCAGTAGATATTTCAAGAGTAGCAGTTAAGTTTATGGACAGTTTTTTTTTATATTCATGTGATGAACCCTAGAAGAAATTTCCATCCGCATTCCCTCTCTGATTCTACTTCTAAAGAACACATGTATGAATTTAAAAACATAGGGGAAATACCTGCTAAAGAATTTCCCCCACAGTTATTTCCACTTTGAAAAGCTAACCAAATGTTTTTTTTCTCTTATTGTGTTTTTTAAAAGAAAAAAACATCTCTGAAATTCCCATCATTGACTCTAACCACATTCAACTGGCAAAAGCAAAACAAAATATAATCCATCTTCCCTGAAGATACAGTGAAGTCTGCCATAACTGGCAACAGGGATGGCAGCCAGACACAGGGCATTCCAGGACAGGAGACAATGTCACCATAGCCCAGGAGGCTGAAAAGGCTACTTCAACTTCTCTGGGGGACAGCCTGAAAGAACCTTCACTTCCTTGGCTCAGAAACTGTAACATTGGGTCCAACAAACGTCTTTCACTTGAAACATGTGGTTTCTGCTTGTGATGCCAAGTGGCAAACTGGAAGATCAATGTCCTTTTGAAAGAAGCATAAAAGGAAGTTCATTCCACAAAGACAATTGTCCGCCTCCCTATATAAGCCTTAGTTTCAAAGGTACACGTGTCCCTGTGCAATGGAGAGGCAAAAGAATCAGAAGCTTCCATCCAATCACCTCTTTTGTTGATTAGGGTTAATGGAAGAATTTCTAAAGGCCCATAAGACTCTGAGGGAATTCTTGCAAGGCTTTGTGCGTGCATGATCCTGATTTATCTGAAGAGAAGCTGTAGTGGGGAAAGAGGTCCATTCCCCCACCCCCACCCCCACCTCCAGAAAACGCATTTCTTTAAGGAGTAAAATGAGATAATTCTGTTTTGTTAAATTCCTGTCATGGACCAGAAATATAGCTCTAAGGGCTAAGCATATGCTTTGCATGCAGGAGGTCCAGGTTCGATTCCCAGGATGGCAGGATCACTCACCCAAGTACTCTAAGCAAAGACTCCAGGGTACCAAGTCCACAGCAGACCCAGGTGTGGCTCTAAGGGCAAAACATAACATCTAAAGACCACAATGATGAACAGATTTTTTGGGGGGTTTTTTTTGGGTCACACCCAGCGATGCACAGTCACTCCTGGCTCTTCACTCAGGAATTACCCCTGGCGGTGCTCAGGGGACCATATGGGATGCTGGGATTAGAACCCGGGTCGGCCGCGTGCAAGGCAAATGCCCTACCCGCTGTGCTATCGCTCCAGCCCCAATGATGAACAGATTTTCAAAACTGGTTCACAAGCATCAAGATCATATTTGCTGAGTTTTAATTGAGGATGGTAGGAAAACACTATGTCAACCAGGTAATGCAAATTCTAAAAATTATTCCTACATTCACAGGATGATGCACCCAATCACTGAGATGATGGAAGTAGTGGAGTTGACTTTTTGTTTGTTTTAGTTTGGGGAGGACACCCAGCAGTACTCAGGGCTTACTCCTGACTCTACACTCAGGAATTACTCCTGGCTATGCTCAGGGAACCATACATGGTGCTGGGTATTGAATCTAGGCACCCTAACCACTTTACTCTCTCTCCAACCATCCCATTTTTCTTATGATTTTGGAATTTTCTTTTAACTTCGTACTTTTTCTCGTTTTCCCAGGTTTTGTTTGGGAGGCAGCTTGGGAAGTATCTCCCTAATCCTTTCCCTGTGTGTCTCCAGCATCACCTCTCAGAGAGGGAAGCAAAATGTAGCCTATTCTAGAAGGTTTCCTGTCCTTAAAGAACATTGAGCTTCCTTGAAGCTCATTATACAGTTTCCATGAGACAAGCATTCAAAGACAAATGGGACCTCATGTGGAATAAATCAGAAGCTCTTCAACAAAGGCAGTTACATAGGGGCTGGAAAGACAGTACAGTGGGTAGGGCACTTGCCTTGCACATGCACAACCCAAGTTCAAACCCCAGCATCCCACGCGGTCCCCAGAGCACTGCCAGGAACTTAGGAGAAATTCCTAAGAGCAGAGCCAAGAGTAACCCCTGAGAATTGCTGGGTGTGCCCAAAAAATATAAAACAAAAAACAGTTACACAAGGCTACAAATTTTGTCTGCATTTTCCACAGCTCATGATGTACATATCCTAGTGGTGATCCCCAATGATTATGATCCTGTATTGTTCCTGTGTTTGAGTGTTAGTGGAATCTGTGATTTGTTTCTAACTAATATAACATGGTGAAAATGATGGTATGTCACTCTGTTTAGTGGCAAAAGTGGCAGGATGCCACTTCATCTTGGCAGACTGGAGGGAAACCCTTTTCCTGCTGGAAATCAATCATGTTTGAGGCACATAAGGAAAAATCCACTTTGTAGAGAAGTGCTGGACCTTCTAGCAGCCTCCAATCAGCAACCATGAGGTGGTCAGGACCTTACTCTTACAACCAAAGGAGATGGATTATATCACAACTTGAGGGAGCTTGCAACCAGAATTTTCCCCAGTTGAGCCTCCAATGAGAATGCAACCCAACTGGAACCTTGATTACTACCTTGTCAAGCCTCAAAGTTTGCAGCAAGTTGTTCACAATAAGAGGAAGCATGTGTATAAGAATATATGCAATTTTATAATGATTCTATACATAAATTCATTAATTGATTACAAGGTATGATACATCCTATTCAGAGAGAAAAATGAAACTACTCCACCCCACAACACTTTTACTACAAATAATGTACAAGTTATAGGCATCTTGGATAGTATAATGTTCCTCAAGGACACCCCTCTCACTTACAGCCTATGGTCAAAAGTTCACCAGCTTTCCGGTGTACATAGATATACACAAACCACTTTATGATTATCCAACTCAATTATTATTGCACTTTAGCACACGTCCACATCTCAATAGCATTCAATGAGTTTATAATTATAAAATACTCTCCTGAGGACCAGAGAGATAGTGTAGGCGTTAAGGCACTTGCATTGCATATGCCCAACCCTGGTTCAATCACTGGCAATGAATATGGTTCTCTGAGCACTGCAGGAATGGCTCCTGAGCACTGCCAGGTACACACCCCACCACACACACACACACACAAACACACAAAGAAAATACTCTCCTTTTCCTAAATAGGAGGGAGACTATGCATTTTGAAGAATTATAATCTTCAGTATGCACTGTGGCTTTAAATGTATCATTTGATATAGATTCTTGGCTCCTTGGTATTTAATAACTTACAAAAAATAGACATTCTTTGCACATGGCTTTGAAATATCGGTGCTTCAGATACAAAATCATCTCTCATGGTCTTGGCCACTTTTTTGTAAGGGAACAACAACAGTCATGGGCAACAGAACTGAATTGGGGGGTTGGAGGAGAAGGACCTTTGGGACATTGGTGGAGGGAAGTGGGCACTCTATGGTGGGTGTGGTATTGGGACAATGTGGGTGTGAAACTGTCATTAACAGTATAGTGTTATTATTGTGCTTTTGGTGTAATATTAATTGAGGTGTGGGTAATGACTTATTGGTCTAACGTGTTTCTGTTGATTAAGGTGCCCTCGGGAAGGTTTGACCTAAAAGGCTAACTTATGGTTCTTCTGGGGTATTGAGGGTGAAATATTGGTGATGGGGAGTGTGCACTGGTGGAGGGATGGGTGTTTGATCATTGTGTGATTGTGACCCAAACATGAAAGTTTGTAACTATCTCATGGTGATTCAATAAAATAAAAAATTAAAAAAACAGTATAGTGAACCACAGTGCCTTGATAAAATGTAGTACAAAATAGATCAATAAAACTTTAGAATAACCTCATTCAGGCCACAGCAATAGTACAGAAGGTAGGGTGTTTGCCTTGCATGCAGCCGACTCGGATTAGATCCCTGGCATCCCATATGGTCCCCCAAAACTGCCAGGAGTGACTCCTGAGTGCAGAGCCAGGAGTAATCCCTGAGCATCACTGGGTGTGACCAAAAAGCAAATAAATAAATAAATAACCTCCCTCAATTTAATTGCAGCTCTGATGCAAATAGTTCTTTTAAGCCTAAGTCATATTTTATGTAGTTTCTATTTCAAATCTCATGAGCTGTTTTTAGTCAAACTTGAAATCTGACTGGGGGATTTTAAAACAGTAGTAAGCATAGTAAGATTGATTCTTTTCGCCACATTGAGAAGTGAATTGATTTATAAATGCCCCCAAATATCCAGCCTCCGTATCAGCTGTGTGTCGTGTGGGTTCCTTAAATAATTAACTGCTGAATCTTATCAAACTTCATGGAACTCTTTCATGAAATGTCAGTTTAAGGCCTAATACAGCATGATTTGCTCTAGTCCATGTTTTAACATTAAGGTTGGGGGACATGCTCAACAGTGACATTTAGCAGACTCAGAAAAGTTTCCAACCTCTCCCAACTCTCCCAGTAAACTATCCATATACGTCCGTGTTCTTCCATTCCAAGATTTTAGAGCCTGCAGTTAAATTGGGCTAATCAGTCATCTAAATCTATTACATTTCTTATAATATTTAACTGTTTTCAGAAGATAAACACATAAGCCTAGGATATAAATTCCAGTGACAGGAAAGACATCTTTCTTTAATCACGACCAATGAAACAGTCTTTACGCCTTGCTACTCAAAGCGTGATCTGTGGGCCAGCAGCCTGAGTGTTGCTGGGAGCTTGTTAGAAACACACAACCCCAACCCCTACCCTAGACCTGATTCAGGTTCAGCAGAACCTGTCTTTGAACAAAAACCTTCCTGAGCACTAGAACACCAGAGAATCTCAGTTCCAAGGCGGAGATAATTCTGAGTCCAGGTGGCTGGAACATCTAGCCTTTGCTGCCTGCCCACCAGCCTGCAGCAATGGGACACTGAAATTCCTTACAGGCTGACTTCAACAGAGGTTTTCTTTAGGTGGCTCCCAGAGTTCTAGCTCTGCCTTTCACACACTACCCTGGGCCCTTAATGAAAACACAAGAAGGTCAGAAAAGGGGGCAACACTCTCAGGCGGCAGCAGTAGCTTCCACAACAAAGTAAATAGCAAGATTTGGTGCAAAGACTAAAGAAAGTCCCTTAAAGTGTCCTTTGTTTGCTGATAAGAAGCTGCTCAATACTGACAGTATATGACATTTTCAGGTCTCACATTTTCTTTACAGAAAAATAAGAGCAACACCATGATGCGTGTCAGAAGTCAACATCTGGATCTGGATGTTTCCGTGAAGAGTGTGTGGGGAAACAGAACCGTCAGGCCCTATAAATCAGAAGTCACTCCCCAATCCAAAGCTTATGTTTCAAAAATACACATTTTGATTTGGGATTTAGATAAATGTACCCCCAAACATACTTTTCCAATGGCATGATACTTCTTAGCAATCAAATTTTATTATAGTTTAGGTAATTAGGCCACAATAGTTTTAATGCTTTATTGAGGTACAAAGTCGGACAGGGTTGTTTAAAGAGCAAAATTTTAAAAAGTGGGGAAAATAGAGCAATGGAAATACACCTCTCAAATTTTCACTACATCCCTGTATCATAAGCACGAAGCTATTTGCTTAGCAAACCCGCTGGAACACCAGTATATCCAGAAATCAAAGACTGAGCAGAACAAGAAGTATGAGCAAGCCTCTTAACCACATTTCCAGAAATTTGACAAATTTCTTAGTAATATAAAATTATAACCCAATTTCCTGCAGGCAGTTCATCTCACCTTTCCCTCCTAATCTCTACCCTCCCCACAAAACGTTTTCAGTGGGGAAAAATGCAGGGGGGTGGGGGGGAAGCAGGATATATTTAAAGGGAGCACAAGGAGTCATTCCATAGATGAAGGACTCAGAATCCATCAGTAAATGGTGGTGAGCCAGAAAATCCATTTTCTGGGGCATTTCAGTAGGAAACGGGTTTCTTGAAAGCTATTCAGTAGCTGCAGAATCATTAGAGGGGCTAGAAAGACATATCTTAGGCATTGCTTCCAGGAAAAGTGCCGAACTCATGCAACAAATGAGCCTGATTCTCGGAGAGACACCACTGCCACTTTACACTTGCCACCCCCAGAGCCTTGTGCCAGGCTTCAGCTGGATCAGAGCACTCTCTCTGGGACTCCGCTGCCTCGGCACTTCAAACCTGCAGCCTCCATCCATGCCAGGCAGCCATGCCTGCAAGATGGGAGTTGACTGGAGGCCCAGTTCTGAATCCAGGCCTTGGGTTGAGGTTTATCCTAGATGACAGCCTTGCCACATCCTAACCTCCAGAGAGCGAGGGAATTGGAGCATCCTGGAGGTCACACCGAGGTGGCTAACTAATCCCAACCTGGCCAGGGTTCTGCTGGGTTAACAATTAGTGTCCCGGAATCTGCCTCAGTCTCAGGCAAACTGGGGGAATTCTCTACTGAGAATTCATGACCTCTGCCTCTCCTCAAGCTTAGAAATGTTCTAAAAGTGATGAGACAACTAGATGCATGTTCCTTGCGAATATCAGTGGACACGGATGAAAACGTAAATTGTAGGTAATTGTGTCTATAGTCAAATTGGCCACCAGACCAAATGACCCATATGGTGATGAATAAAGTCATCTCCCTTTTTATTGTTGTGAACCTTCCCCAACTCATGCGCCATGGCTATTTTCTGGTCTACACAGAGTTATATTTGTAAAGTGCAAATAATTTTACTGGTCACCTTGCATTTCTTATATAGGTATTTGATATGACAATTACTAAATTGAATCGAAAGCAGTCTTTATGTTTTAAACATTCTACAAACACACACACACTGCACTAGTTTTCAGACCTATCTTCCTGACATTCTATTTGCTTCCAGCAAGACTTTCTAAAACCCTTCCAGATTCCTTTGCAGCTAGGGTTGTGTGTGGGACCTGGAGTCCAGCCACCTAGTCCCCTTGGTGTTCCGTAAGTACTGACCAGGAAACACCAAATTGATTGTTTTAAAATTCCACTTATTTGTGGGCCATAAAAAAGATAGTATGAGACTAATACCCCAGGACAGTAGAAATGAGGACAAGGAGAACTGGCCCATGTTTGGAAACTTGCCACAAAGCGGGGAGGATAGCAGTTAGGACAGAGAAGTAAGCACTATGACAATGACAGCTGAAAATGATCACTCTGGACAAGACCCGAGTGCTGAAAGGAAGTGAAGAGACATACATGATAATGTTTCAGTACCTTTATTGCAAACCATAATGCCCAAAAGGAGAGAGGAAGGGAGGGAGGGAGAGAGGAGAGAGAGAGACAGAGAGAGAGAGAGAGAGAGAGAGAGAGAGAGAGAGAGAGAGAGAGAGAAAGTAAATGTGCTATTGAGGCAGGCTTCAGGGAGTGACAGGAGGGAAATTGGGGACATTGGTGTTGGTGGTGGGAAATGTATACTGGTGAAGGGACAGGTGTTGGAATATTGTATTACTGAAACCCAATCATGAACAACTGTGTAACTCTGTATCTCATGAAGATTCAATTAGAAAGTAAATACATATGGAATGTAGAATAAAAAAATTTAGAAGAAAAAACATCTGAAAAATAAAAATCCCCTGTTTTCAAGTAGCTTGGCAGTCACACCCAAAAACTGCCCCTGGCTGCCATGTAATCTCATCAATGACCAACATCCAGAAACTATAAAACAAAGCTCCCGGAAGACAGCCATGCAGAATCTCACATGGCAGAGCCTGGCAAGCTACCCGTGGTGTATTTGATATGCCAAAGACAGTAACAATAATGGGCTTCATTCCCCTGACCCTGAATGCAACAGGGATGAATGGAGAAGTTACTGGCACCTGCTCGAGCAAATCAATAAGCAACGGGATGACAGTGATATAGTGATTTAGGGTACCCTGTGTTGCCGGGGCTCAAGTGTGGGCCTCCCACACACAAAGCATGCCTCCAGCTGTCTCTCTCAGTCCCATTGACCACTAAGTCTTGTGGATCAGCATAAATGACCCCACATTGGAGACATTCTTTCTTTTTTCTTCAACAGTATAACATTAGAAAGCTAGGAAAAAATCACTTGTATCACTTGTCATCCCGTTGATCTTCCATTTGCTCGAGCGGGCTCCAGTAACATCTCCATTCATTCCTGTTGCGTGCTAGTGTAGTGCAATGGTATCTGCTTGCTCCAGGAATACGAAGAGCCTCAAACCATTTGTTCAGGGTCTTGGCAAAGAAGTTTCACCATCTCGTAGGTGGGCAGCCACGCAGTCTTTTGAATTCCCATGGAATCCAGTCAGTAAAAGCTCTAGTCCAGCGGTCATCTCAAAATCACATTATGTGTCCGGCCCATCTGATTTTTGATGCCTTGGCAAAGGAGACAGCGTCCCTGATTCTTGACCATCGACAGAGGTCGGAACTCCGGATTCCTTCTCTCACTTGAGTGAAACATGGTATTCCTAGCATGGCTCTTTAGATTCCTCTTTGGGATACTCGAACAGCGTTCTCATCCTGTTTTCATAGGTCCCAGGTCTCTGAGGTGTATGTTAGTGCAGGAAGAATGGTGGAGTCAAAAAGATGTCGAAAAAGAAAAAGTCGAAAAGGACCTCCTGGAGCGGGAGGTTCTTCATCCTCTTAACCACTTCTTTGATGCTCTTGAAGGCGTTCCACAATGCTCTCTTCCTCGTGCACAGTTCTGGTGCCAAGTCGTTCCTCATGTTGGGTTCTCGACCCAGGTACACATAGCTGCTGCATTCAGAGATTTTCGTTCCGTTGTGAACAAATGGGACTAGTTTGTTTTTCATGAACATTGTCTTGGTGAGATTCAGCTGCAGTCTGACCTTTCCACACGCGCGGTCGAAGTTGGCCAACATTTGTGCCATTTGCCGAATGTTTGGTGTTATTAGAACGATGTCACCAGTGAAGCAGAGGTGGTGTAGTTGCTGACCTTCTTATCTTCACTCCCATTCCTTCCCATTCCAGTCATCGCATGATGTTCTCAAGGGTGGCACTGAAGAGTTTTGGTCAAATGGTATCACCCTGCCGAACCCCTCTCTTTATGTCAGTGATCACTTCCTTGTAGAATGGTGAGATCCTGGTGATGAATCCGTAATACAGCTTGCAGAAGATCGTTTTTTTAATTTTTTTTAAATTTTATTGAATCACCGTGAGATAGTTACAAGCTCTCATGTTTGGGTTACAATCTCACAGTGATCAAATACCCACCCCTCCACCAATGCACATTCCCCACCACCAATATCCCGGGTATAGCCCCACTTTCCCACCCTCCCCCTGCCTCTATGGCAGACAATATTCCCCATACTCTCTCTCTACTTTTGGGCATTATAGCTTGCAACACAGACACTGAGAGGTCATCATGTTTGGTCCATTGTCTACTTTCAGCATGCATCTCCCAGCCCAACTGGTTCCTCTAGCCATCATTTTCTTAGTGATTCCTTCTATATTCCATCTGCGTTTTCCCCTCCACTCATGAAGCAGTCTTCCAGCTATGGGGCAATCCCCCTGGCCCTTTTATCTACTGTCCTTGAATGTCAGCCTCATGTGATAGTTTGCAGAAGATCTTAATGTACTGAGTTTGAACACCCTGTTTGATTAGGGCTTCGATGACTGCTTCAGTCTCAACAGAATCAAAGGCCTCTTTAAATCGATGAACGTTAGACAAAGCAGCATCTTGAACTCTCGTGAAACCTCAATGAGCTTGACCAAGCTCACTGTGTGGATATGGTTGATCATGCTGAATCCTTTTCAGAACCCGGCTTGCTCATACAGTTGTCCTTCGTCTAGTGTTCTGCCTATTTTACTCAGGATGACTCCAGTGAACAACTTGTAGATGACGGACAACAGGGAGTTTGGGTGATAGTTGCCAATGTCGTGGATGTCTCTCTTCTTGTACAACAGAACGGCCCTGCTGGTTTTCCATTGGGACAGAACCTTGCATACAGACAGGTATCGTGTGAAGAGCAGAGCCAGTGTATTGATGAGTATGGGCGACAGATTCTTCGGGTGTTTGGATCTGACCTTGTCTGGGCCATGTGTTGTATACTTCTTTACCAATGAAATGGTGTGTCGGATTTTGGAAAGGAGGATGTTGGGAATGACATATCCATCCTGCGGAATTTGGTATGTGGGCAGATGGATGTGGCTGTCAAAGAGATCTGAGTAGACATCGTGAATTATCCTCTCCATTGCCCTTCTGGAAGAAGTATTCATATGCCAAAACCAATAACAATGATGGGTCTCCTTCCCCTGATCCTGAAAGAGCCTCCAATGTGGCACCATTGGGAAGGACAAGTAAAGAGAGGATTCTAAAATCTCAGGGGTAGGATGAATGGAGATGTCACTGAGACTGCTTGAGAAAATTGACAATTAACGGGATGATGATGATGATGATGATGATGATGATGATGATGATGATGATGATGATGATGATGACAACTAGCTGAGGAAAGAAGTAAACAACATACCCTGGATGGAATTTTACCCTTGAGCAGATCTCCTAGTAATCTGGAGTAATCTCCTTAGATGAGATTTTGTCCTTGAGTTGATCTCCTGGAGGAGTAGCCTTACCTCTCTTTGTTGACTTGTTAATGTTCAACCCCACCTTTGTATCCCCACCCTACATGATTTCTATGTAAACTATGCTCTTAGGGGCTGGGGAAGTGACAATTCACTATTTCTCAATGCTTTATTCCTGGTAATTTCTTCAGATCTTTATTCAATTTCACTACATCTTCTTTTACCTATGTCTAATCAACTTGAAACATCTATATTTTAGTAACTTATTGCAAAATACAGCACATACACAAAATATGTGTATTAATCCATTTGGGCTGCTATAACAAAAATATGTAGACTGAGTGGCTAATAGTCAATAAATATTTATTTCTCTCCATTCTAAATACTGAAAGCTCTATATGAGAACACTGGCAGAATGGTACCTAATGAGAACCCACTTCCTGCTTCATAGAGAATGTCTTTTCACTATCCGTTTACTGACTGGAGATAGGGAGAGAGCTGAGTCTCCTTTTAGAAGGATACTAGTCTCATTCATGATGGCTATGCCTGCAGGACCTGATCTCCTCCAAAAGGTTCCACTTCTCAGGCCAGAGAGATAGTACAGAGGTTAAGATGATTGCCTTGCATGTAGCCTACCCAAGTTTGAATCCCCAGCACCAAGTGTGTCCCCCAAATGTGTCCCCCAAGCTCTGACATGAGTAATACCTGAACACAGTGCAAGGTGTAAGCCCTGAGCACCAGCAGATGTGGCCTCCAAAACAAAACAAAACATAAATTGCCAAAGGTTCCATCTCTCAATACCGTCGCATTGTACATTCGGTTGAAACATAAATTTTGAAGAAATAAAACATACACTAGTGTGTAAAACATAAAATTCAGCAAATTAAATAACCACTAATAAAACATCTGTGTGACTTTTACCCTGATCTAGCACTCAGATATTATAAAAAATAGTCCCCATATATTACTACTCCAATTACACTCCCACTCCTTCCCCCATTCCAGAGTACATTTCCTTTCCACATCCTTTAATCGCTTCCTGACTTTTATTTATAGTTTTATTACCTATGTATGTAGAATAGACTTTAATTGAAATTGTTTTTTCTAAAAGTTAAATTTGTTCCCTTTAGAAATCTTTCTGGATCATTTTTGGGGCATTTGGCTCCTGTTCCTTGCTCCTGTTCCTAGGCTTCCATCTGTAAATATTTCACAGACATATACTCCTTGCAAAGACTTTATCTGATAATCCTAACATTCTAAATCCTGGTAGACAACATCACCTAGATATTGTTTTTGCTGATTCACTCATATTGGCTTGTTTCCTCATGTATTTAGTAACTTTTTAATGATGAGTTTATATTTATTGTTCTTTCCTTTACCAAATATTTGTGTTGACCTCTGATGGACTTTGGAAACTAATAAACTGTGAGTGATTTAATTGAATTTTTTTACATCAGGACCAGTAAAAATATGAACAACAGAATCTAAGTGATATCAGATCTGTGGTTGCAGATTAACTAGAAAAACTCCATTATAGTCCTAGCATGGCCACTTTCCAGAAATCCAAGGATTATTATCAATTTTCTCCTCCACTCAGATCTGCCTGCTGTTAAGTCGTGGCAATTTGACCTAATGTGACTCTAAAACATTTGTTTGCTTCCTGCCCACTTCAGTGGCCTGAGCACATACCTATTATGGTTATTATTCTCACCATTTTGCTGTCATAATTTTCCTACCTTTTATTAGATACTCAGCTTTGCTTTTAGAAGTACATTGTTGGGGCTAGAATGATAGTACAGCAGGTGGGGTGCTTGCTTTGCACACAGCCAGAACCACATATGGTCCCCAGAGCCCCATCGGGTGTGATCCCTGAAGCCAGAGCCAGGAGCACAGCCAGATATGGTCCCCAAAGCAAAAATCAACAATAAAAGTATATTGCGGTTGCAGATAACTTATGTAAAGTGGGGAGCAATGGAGGTAGCCTTGAGAAAGGAATGATTCCACCTGTCTACTTGACTCGCCTCAGCCACCAGGGGAGAGGCCTAGCATGGGTCAGGATTGATAGAGTCTGCTACAAGCACTTATGGGGCATAGATGTTTGCATCCCACCAACCCCATCAAGTAGCTGTAAACCTGTACCTGAAATCCTATAGAGTGAGGAAATAGTCTTTTCAGGAAAAGAAAAATTAGCCCCAGTTTTCCAGGAACATCTCCTTCCTTCCCTTTCAGGGAAGTTTTAAGAGGAGACTAAATAGTAAAATCAATGGTTATAGTTTTATTTAGATAAATATGGGAGAGAGAGAGAGAGAGAGAGAGAAGCACATAGGCTTCCTCAGAGGGGAGAAAGACAAGAGCATACATCTCAGGTTGAGATATGGGTGACTGTCCAAAATGGAGAATGCACTCTTCCCACCCTCCGTGGCTTTATAAAGTTGGTTTGATAGTAGGGATTTTTTTCCAAACTGGCCCCAGTTGGATGAGTCTGTTGCTATGGAGTTGTTGAATGACTTCCGACAATTGAAAAAGTAGTATGAGAAATGCAAATTAAATACACATTGAGAAGCCATTTCTCACATATTAATTCAGCAAATATAAAAGAAACTCTGATAACAGACCATCAATGAGAGTTTCAGGAAATGGACACTTGATACAGTGCTGGTAGGAATGCAAATCCGTAACACTTTAATGGAACATATTCTAACCATTTTCTGTCATCATTATAAATACATGTAACATTGGACCCAGAAATTCTACTTTGGAAAATTTGTTCTACAAATATTGGCATATGTGATGCTTACTCATGGCAGCACTAACTTGTAATAGCCAACTATTTGAAAGAATGTATATCAATTTAAAATTAATTATCGTGCATATATCATGAATAATGTGTAATTTTAATAAACAAGAACTTTTAATATACTGACCAGATGCAATGTCCAAGATACATTTTAGTCTTATTGCCTGTTTGCTCACATTTTATGCCATTTTTTTAATGTTTCCACACATTGGTGATACAACCCTAGAATGTGACACTAAAACATTCCACATCTAGGGGCTGAAGCTAAAGTATAGTGGATAGGGCATTAATTTGCCTTGCACTTAGCCAACCCAGGTTTGATTCCCAGCATCCCATCAACCACCTCCAAAAGTAACTCCTGAGTACCACAAGAATAAATGTAAAAAAAAATTCCACCTCTAGGCTCCAGGTTGTTGAAGTGGGTTCCTGGAGAAGGAAGGTAAAAGAGAGGCTTACTAGAAACCTTTCTGCATTTTCTGCATTTTAATCCATGTAAATATATTATGTAACTCACAAAGGGTTTGTCATTTAGTGGTTGGCCTTACAGGAAAGTGCTGAAGAGGGAGTGGCCCATACAAACTTGGCTTTCTTCTTGGTTTTGCCTAAAGGCTGTTCTCACTCCAAGCAGGGATGTGGAACAATCTGGAAGCCAGGTTGCCCCAAAAGACATGCTGATTCATTGTGGTCCATCCAATCAACCTGTCCCCAAGTATCAGGTAACTAACTGTGGGGTTTCCACCACTCTCCATTTGATTGTTTTTCACAGAGACATGTGTGGTTGTGTTTTGAAGGTACACATTGAAGATACAAAATTCCAGCACCAGAGTCTGTCTAAGCTGTAAGTCACTCTTTCTCCTATATGACTTGTGTCCTTTGATGCTGCTGACCTTCGGCCACCAAATCATACTCCTGAGCAGCCAGCCTTCTGGAAAGCCTCTGTTTTTAGTCCAAACACTTGAAAGGGAAAGTAAATAATTCAACACACAATGACTATGCTCATATGGTTTGACAAAGTTTCAAAATTCAAAATTATCACTACAAGTTTCAAAATTCAAACTATAAAGTTCAAGATCCAACCTCCAATTGCACCAGAGGACGGGAGGAAGATCCTAATTCCACCACTTAATTGTGTAATTTTCTTCCCCAAAACTGGCAAAAATAAGAATGCCTTTTAAAACCCTCATGTTTGGAGGCAAAAGAGGTAGTACAGTGGGTAGGAGATTTGCCTCGCACACACCTGACCTCGGTTCAATCCCCAGCACCTCATATGTCCCCTAAAGTCCACTAAGAGTAATCCCTTAGCACAGAACCAGGAGTAGTAACCCTTAGGCACATCGGGGTGTTTCCCCCCCACCAAAAAAATTAAAAATTTCACTCATATTTTGCCTTGTGGTGTTCCCTATAGGCTGTGTTTTTTGCACTGGCTATAGAGAAAGAAAAGGCATAGTAAACCCCCCATATGCACTTCTAGGTGCACCCGAATTGGACGATTATGCTTGAATAGATGTGGTTCACTGCCTGCAGTTTCTATCTTCATCGTCTACGCACCAACTTCCAACAACAATGAAGAAGAAATTGAGAAGTTCTACATGGATCTGGAGAAGTTCTATAAAGAAGACCACACCTTCTACAATATCATTGTTGGTGATTTTAATGCCAAGATAGGTCCGAGAAGGTTGCCTGAAGAACTCCACATTGGGACACATGGCCTAGAATGGAACGATTAGGGTGAGAGACTATTTTAATTCATCACGTTGGCCAAGACCATCCATGGTAACTCACAGTTCCAGAAGGCCGAATCTAAACGCTGGACATGGGAGTCTCCCAGTGGACAGTTCCACAATGAAATTGACCACATCAGATTCAACTGAAGGTTTTGCCTGACCGATGTTGCTGCTGTCCCAAAATTCCAAATGGGATCGGACCACCGTCTCCTTCGTGCAAAATTCTACTTCACAGAGCGGGGAGAAAAGTCTGCAAAATTTGGGGGCTGGAGCAATACCACAGCAGGTAGGGAATTTGCCTTGCATGCGGCTGACCTGGGTTCGATTCCCAGCATCCCACATGGTCTCCTGAGCACCGCCAGGGGTAATTCCTGAGTGCAGAACCAGGAGTAACCCCTGTGCATCACGAGTGTGACCCAAAGAGCAAAAAAAAACACCAAAGTCTGCAAAATTTAAGTCTAAGAAGACAACTCCCAGAATGACCACCAACTGGGAGCTCTTTGGCACTATTGCAGCACCGTGGGAAGATGCTGTCCTTGACAACATCGGCGAGGAATATGATCAACTGGTTCAGCACCTCCATGTCTGTGCGAAGAATGCTGAGAGTGAGAAAGCCACAAACAGACGCCTGTCTTTGGAAACTCTCGAACTCATTCGTCAACGTGGTTTGGCACGAGCCTCAGGCAACCACAAACTAACGTCCGAGCTCACAAAGTGTGCAGAGATGCGATAAAGGAAGACCTCAAAGAGAGAACAGCAGTGTTGGCCAGTGCAGCAGAAGCCGGGAAAAGTATTCGCAACGCTCGCCTGTCCTTCGCCAACTACAAGACCAAGATGACTGCCCTCTGACGTCCCGATGGATCTATCACATCCTCCAGAAAGGCAATGGAGAAAATTATTCACGACTTCTACTCGGATCTCTTTGATAGCCATGTCCACCTGCCCATATACCAAATTTCGCAGGATGGTTATGTCATTCCCAACATTCTCCCTTCTGAAATCCGACAAGTCATTTCGCTGGTAAAGACGTGAACAGCACCTGGTCCAGACAAGGTGAGACCCGAACACCTGAAGAATCTGCCGCCAGTACTTGTCAGTACATTGGCTCGACTCTTCACACGCTACCTGTCTGAATGCAAGGTTCTGTCCCAGTGGAAAACCAGTAGGACCATTCTGTTGTACAAGAAGGGAGACATCCACGACATTGGCAACTATCGCCCAATCTGCCTGTTGTCTGTCGTCTACAAGTTGTTCACTCGTGTCATCCTGAATAGAATAGGCAGAACACTAGACGAAGGACAATCACGTGAGCAAGCCGGGTTCCGAAGAGGATTCAGCACGATTGACCATATCCACACAGTGACCAAACTCATTGAAGTTTCGCGAGAGTTCAAGATGCTGCTCTGTCTAACATTCATCGACTTAAAGAAGGCCTTTGATTCTGTTGAGACTGAGGCAGTCATCGAAGCCCTGGCCAAACAGGGCACTCAAACTCAGTATATCAAAATCCTCCGTGAGCTGTATTGTGGATTCACCACCAGGATCTCACCATTCTACAGGGAAGTGATCATTGATGTAAAGACAGGGGTGCAGCAGGGTGATACCATTTCACCGAAACTCTTCGGCACCGCCCTTGAGAACATCATGCAACGACTGGAATGGGAAGGAATGGGAGTGAAGATAGATGGTGGCAATTACACCACCTCCGCTTTGCTGATGGCATTGTTCTCATAACACCAAACATTAGCCAAGCAGCACAAATGCTGGCCAACTTCGACCATGAGTGTGGAAAGGTCGGATTGCAGCTGAATCTCAACAAGACGATGTTCATGAAAAACTAACTGGTCCCTGAAGTGACCCTGAAGTGGGAAGTGAAGTCCTGAGTTTGATTACTCTTGAATTTCTTTTTTGAGGAAATTTCTGTTCATTTCTTTGGCCCATTTTTTGATGGGGTTGGAGGTTTTTTTCTTGTAAAGTTCTACAAGTATCTTGTATATCCTGGATATTGAGTCCCTGTCTGATGGGTATTGGGTAAATATTTTTTCCCAAGCTTCGGTACCTCAAAAGAAACAGTTACTAAAATACCCTTGGGGGAGAGACTAGACAATCAGACAAGCACCTGAGTGATAAGAGAAAATGTTTTGATAAACTGATAATCAATAAGTTTTATTAATAATATATATATCCTACATACATAACAGAGGCCCAGAAGAACTGAGTAACTTTTACGGTTTCTAGGGTCTTTTTAAGTGTTGGGAAACAGTTTTCCCCAATGTTCCCAAACACCTCGTACACCAGGTCTGGGCAGATGTGGGGCGAAGGATGACGGGTGCGCGGAGAAACACCCTCCAGGAGCAGCCGATGACCGTTCGCTTTATTGCCAAATATATACGTTTTATAGAGGGTCTCAGCTTACAGGAAGGTCCAACCACACAAGTTCAGCATTATGGGCCTATCACCTCTCCTACTCTGCTTTGCCTGGTCCAATCCCAATCAAGGCTACTTGCTGAGGTTAGGATGGCCTGCTAAGCCTACGTGACAGTTCCTGTGTCTTGGGCACATATGACTAGGAGGTCGAGTGAGGCTCAAGGCTGAACACCCCATTCTGACACCCTGTTCTTGACAACCTTGCTCAGATACTCTCTCCTGCGAGGCTTTACTTCTGGGCCACTTGGCAAGGTCGGGTTTTATCTGCTCCAGTGCCCATAACAATGCTCCATATTTAAGTAAGCATAGCTGAAGCAGAAAGAGAATTGGGAAGGAGAAAGGCAAGGTAGAGAAGGGAGTTTATCAGGGATAAAGTACAGTAAAAAGGTTTACATCTTGAAGTTCTGCCTTCTCCATTGAAAAGATTGGTTCTTTCATATATAATGCACTGACAGAAGTTTAAAAGGAAAAAAATCACACCCCATCAAAAACTGGGGAGAAGAAATGAATAGAAACTTCCTCAAAGAAGAAATACAAATGGCAAAAAGGCACAAGAAAAAGTGCTCTAACATTGCTAATCATCAGAAAGATGCAAATTAAAACAACAATGAGATATCATTTCACACCAAAGACACTGGCACACATCCAAAAGGACAAGAGCAACCAGTGCTGGCATGGGTGAGTGGAGAAAGAGACTCTCATTCACTGTTGGTGGGAATGCTGGCTGGTCCAGCCTTTTTGGAAAACAATACTGACATTCCTCAAAAACCTAGAAAGTGATCTTCCATATGACCCAGCAATACAACATCTGGGAATATACCCCAGGAGCCCCTGTATTTCTATGTTCTATATTTCTATGTTCTGTACTGTATTTCTCTGTTCATTGCAGCACTATTCACAATAGCTGGAATCTGGAAACAACCTGAGTGTCTGAGAACAGATGACTGGATAAAGAAACTATGGCATAGCTATACAATGTACAGTGCAGCCACCAGGAAAAATGAAGTCATGAAATTTGCTTGTAAATGGATGGACATGGAGAGTATTATGCTGAGTGAAATGAGTAAGAAAAAGAGGGACAGACAGAGAATGATCACACTCATTTGTGGGATATATAAAAAATCATAGTATGAGACAAATAATAAAGGACAGTAAAAAAACAATTGCCAGGAGGACTGGCCCACTGTTGGAAGCTTGGCACAAGTATAGGATAGAGAAGGGACCACTATGACAATGACAGTTGGAAATGATCACTCTGGACAAGAATTGAGTGTGAGAATAAAGGGATACACATGATAACCTGTCATTCTCCTTTGTTGCAAACCATGATATCCAGAAGAAGAGAGAGAGTGAGAGAGAGAAGAGAGATAAAGAGAGAGAAGAAAAGTACCTACCATATAGGCTGGCTGAGGCAGGGGTGGGGGATAGGGATGGTGGTGGGAGGAAAACTGGGAACGGTGGTGGTGGGAAATGTACACTGGTAAAGGGATGGGTATTGGAACATCCTATGACTGAAACCCAATCATATGTATTTCATGATGATTCCATTTTTTAAATTTTAATTGGTTCTTCCATGGAGACACCTTTAAGGAATATATTTATATGAAAAGTTGTTTATTTTTAGCATGAAATTGGTTAATGATTATTACATAGCTTAGATTTTATTACTAATTTTTCTCTTCTCCCAAACTATAAATGTCTTTTGTCAATGAAACCTCCACCCAGCCTTTTAGAGCCCCTTCCATAAATCAATCTTTTGCCAAAGACATTATTTGGGATGGCATATTTTTGCTCCCCTAGAAAGGTCATAAGGATGGGGTCTTGATCTAATAGGGTTAGTGGCCCTATGAGAAGAAGAAAAGAAAAAAGTCCCTGTGTGTCTATAAATGCACCAAGAAGAGGTCATGAAGGCACATGGAAAGAAGTTACAGCCTAAAAGCATAAAGAAGAACCCTGAGAGAAACCCTTCCTGGATTTGGAACTTCCAGCCTCTTAGTACTAAGAGAAATCAATTTGTTGTTTATGCCATCCAGTTTATGGTATTTTATTAAGTCAGCAGGAGCAGACTAATCCTATCACAGAGCACACACACACACACACACACACACACACACCACACCACCCTCCCAATTCTGAGTAGCAGACAGCCCACCTATCTTCCCATTTTTCCTGCTGGTGGAAACATATTTGAGCTGCAGGCAAAATTGCATGTTTCACTACAGTGCTGAATGCATTAACTTGAGAAGATCTCTCTTCAAATTCAAGAGCTGGTTTTCATGGTCACTATTCACTGCAGTGAAAGCTGTCACATTGAAACATGACACAGGTCCCATAGATGGGTTTTAGAAAGTTAGTATTTTTGATGACCCACTGTTGGTGGGACTTTCCTCTGCACAGCCTCAACAGAAAGCTCTATGACAATCTCTCAAAAAGTAGGACTAGAACCCCCACATGCCATTTCTTTGTATCTATCCCCAAGCCCCAAAATATTCATTTGAAAGGGCATATGCATAACTATATTCACCCCAGTGCTTAATACAATAACCAAGCAATATATGCAATCAACCCAAATGCCCAACTATGGATGAATGGATCAAGAAGTTATGGTACATATATTCAATGGATAACCATGCAGCTCTAAGAAAGAACAAAATCATGCAATTTGCCATGCCAAGGATGGAACTAGAGGAGATTATGCTGAGTGAAATCAGAGGAAAGGGAGAGATACAGAATGATCTCTCCCATATGTGGGACTTAAGGGTACACAGCAAAGGAGCAACAAAGAGTCCAAGGCAAGGCAATGGGAGAACTGAGCCACACAACTGAATTGTTGGAGGATTGAAGGGGGTGCTTAAGGGAGGAAAGTGGGTACACTGTTCAGGGGTGCGGTTTTGGAATTATATGCACAGGAAATCATTATTAACAGTATTGTAAATCACAGAAACTCAATCAACATACAATTTTTTTTCAAAAAGTAAGAAAAAAGAAATAAAATTACTCTACCTTCTAAAATTGGAGTGTGAAGTAAGTATTGTATATATAGCTCTATAGATCTGGTTTGGATTCCAAACTTAGCCCTTTTTTGAGTCATGGTGAGATATAAAGTTACAAAGATGTTTATGATAGGTTTTCAGTCATACAATATTTCAAAACCCATCCCTCCACCAGTGTCCATTTCCCATCACCTCCTCCAGTTTCCCTCCCGCCACCCCCCCTGAATTCTCTGAATAATCCCATGTGTAATGGGCTGAAAGACAATATAGTAAGCAAGTACAATGCTTACCTTGTATATGACCCACCCTAGTTTGATCCCTGGCATCACATATGGTCCCCTGAACACCACCAAGGACCACAACTGAGCACAAAATCAGGAGTGGCCCCTGGGCACTGCTGAGTATGCTTTCCTAGAGACATTAAATACATTTTAAAATGATCCTATGAACCAGAGAGATAGCACGAGGGGTTAAAGCATTTGCTTGGCATCTCACCAACCCTGGACTAATCCCCAGAACCACATATGGTCCATGAAGCACTGCCAAGGATCACTCCTGAGCACAGAGCCAGGAATAGTTCCCAAGCACTGCTAGGTATGTCCCCCAAGTTAAAAATAAATAAAATTACTTCATGTGTAAAATAGAGATAAGCATAGTATCTATTGAGTTGTTGGGGCAGCAAATGATATTCGTGTTGAATTCAGTATTTTATCCTGAGGTTTCTGCTATAACTTCTAACCAGAAGCAAAATTGTAACATGAGTTTTGAAAGAACTTTATTCTAACAAATAGGATTCACATTAATGTTTTTAAAAGCAAAACAACAGAGGAAGGCTGAGTTCTTGCTGCAGGTCCCACATGCCACAGCCTCCACCATGTAAACCGCCCAGCTTAACTGCTTCATGAGTAACCTCTGAAGAGACTCTAAGCCAACAAAACTCCCAGGTACATGGGTCTTGTGCTGAAAACTCTGGGGCTTTCTTGGAGTGGGAGTGAGCAGCCTCCTCCAGCCCCCACACTGCTGGAAGTCCCAACAGCTACACCACATTTCACATCCTCCAACATGTAGACAGCCCAACCTCACAGCTTTACTAATCTTGGAAGAGACACCCAGCTGATGAAAGTCACAGGTACACCAATCTTTGGGCTAAAACATCTGGAGCCTCATGGTGAGGGATGGGGATGATAATCATCCCAGTTCTACAGGCTGCATGACACCTCCAAATTCCACAATACTGACAGCCTAGTAGGAGCACAGCAAATCAGATGGGAAAGTAGCATAAAAGCCCACTAAGCTCAATGAGCTAAGACAATAACAAAGAAGGCTCAACTAGTAACAAACATTAAATCTTCAGACAATTACTTTAATAACATCATTGTGAAATAAAAATATTTTCACAAATTTTCTTTTACTGAACTATGCTTTTTGATTATTCCATTTAGAATTTTGTTATAACAAGAAGTATAAAATAAATTAGTTTTGTGCCTACTAAGGTGGCACACTTGGAGGATAGGCAGGAAACTAGGACAAAGGTTGAGGAAAGATCACACTGGTGATGGGATTGGTGCTGGAACATTGAGTGCCCAAAACAACTGTATTATGAACAACTTTGTAAACCATGGTGTTTAAATAAATTTAGGAAAATACTCAATATAGTATATGAGCACAAAAAACTTAAGTGGATACTCTCTGATCACCTGGAAAGAAACACCAGTAATCACTCTTCTCTGCACATATTGCAATCTTGATTTTTATACCCAAATTGAAACTTATTAAACATATCATTTTATAAGCCATCACTCAAAGTGACCAAAATCATAAAGAGGTCTTAAATATTTGTGCATAGGACAAGCTAGCAGTACATCTAATTAAGGTACATAATTGACTTACCCAATTTAGCAGTCTCCTAGCCTCTAGATTTGCCTCTTCCCAATTTTCAATGCTTCAGTGACATCTTTTGATGTTAGACCTGAGATAAGAAACATTTCTGTTATCTTCATCTAAACACTGAAAGGAGCAACCATTCATTCAAATGATAAGAACATTTTTTCCTTCTTCAAACCAAGGACCTCCTACTTGCATGTTCTGTACCAGTGAGCCACATCGCTGTCCCCAGTAAGAACACTTTTCTTATTGTTTAAGAGCCATACTTAGTGGTGCTCAGGGCTTAACCCTGGTTCTGAACTCAGCGATCACTCCTGGCATTGCTCAGGGGACCACATGTGGTGCTGGAGATTTGAATCCAGGTTGGCCACATGCAAGGAAAGTACCTTATTCACTTTATTATCTCTCCAGCCCCAATATGAATGCTTATGAAACTAGTACCAGTGCCAAATTGTCACACAAGTTGATGATGCAAGGAAGTATCTGAAGATGCCTAATCCTTTATCACATCCTACAGATGTGAGGATAAAAGTGAACCCTCCAGGGTTGGAGTGATAGCACAGCGGGTAGGGCGTTTGTCTTGCACGTGGCCGAGCTGGGTTCAAATCCCAGCATCCCATATGGTCTCCTGAGCACCTCCAGGGATGATTCCTGAGTGTATGAGCCAGGAGTGACCCCTGTGCATTGCTGGGTGTGACCCAAAAGCAAAAAAAAAAAAACAAGTGAACCCTCCAGGCCTAGTCACAGGCTCCCATATTTAAATTTAATTTAAATTTTGCACTTCCAATTGCAAGATTTTATATACTAGCCAAGTGGTATTCCATTGTGTACATGAACATATCTCTTTATCCAATCATCTGTTCTTACACATGTGGGTGTTTTCAGATTTGGGTTACTGCAGTGAATATAGGAATATAGTGCTGCAGTGAATATAGGAGTACAAATGTTTTTTTCTGAATAGAGTTTTGGAGCCCTTGAAGTAGACGAAATCATCCCATTTGCTGCTATATGGATGGATCTGGAGAGCATCGTGCTGAGTGAAGTCAGCTAGGAGAGGGACAAAGAGAGAATGATCTCTCTTATATGTGGTGGGAAGTGAAGAATCATTGTATGTCAGCTAGTACAGCAGTTTTTGAACACAATATGGACACTTCCCCAAAACATTAGAAATTGATCTCCCATTTGATCCAGCAATTTCACTGCTTGGCATTTACCCCAAAGGCCCAAAAACTCTGCAGAAAGACATATACACTCCTACATTAATTGCAGCACTATTTATAGTAGCCAAAATCTTGAAATGGTCCAAATGTTCAAATATCCAGATGACTGGATAAAGAAACTGTGGTACATATACACAATGGAATATTACTCAGCTATAAGAAAAGATGAAATAATGTAATTTGCAGCTACATAGATGGATCTGGAGTATATCATGCTGAGAGTATCTCAGTTGGAATAAGAGGGACAGATACAGAATGATCTCCCTCATAAACAGTCAAGAAGCAAGTACTTACCCCATCAAAAAATTGGGGATGGAAATGAACAGAAATTTTCTCAAAGAAGAAATCCTAAAGGCTAAAAGACACATGAGAAAATGCTCCACGTAACTATCAGTGATATGCAGATTAAAAAACAATGAGATGTCATTTCACACCACAGAGACTGGACCACATCCAAAAGAACAAAAGCAACCGGTGTTGGCATGAATATGGGGAGAAAGGGACTCTCCTTCACTGCTGGTGGGAATACTGACTGGTTCAGCCCTTTTGGAAAACAATATGGACGACTCTCAAAAAATTAGAAATTGAGCTCCTATTTGACCTAGCAATACCACTCCTGGTAATATATCCCAGAGAGACAAAAAGGTATAGTAGAAATGACATCTGCATTTGCATGTTCATTGCAGCACTGTTTACAATAGCCAACATCTGGAAAAACCAGAGTGCCCCAAAACAGATGACTGGTCAAAGAAACATTTGTACATCTACACAATGGAATCCTATGCAACTGTTAGAAAAGACAGTTATGAAATTTTCATATAAGTGGATCAACATGGAAAGTATCATGTTGAGTGAAATGAGTCAGAAAGAGAGGGACAGACATAGAAAGATCTCACTCATCTGTGGAATATATAATAACAGAATGGGAGACTAACACCCAAGAGTAGTAGAGATAAGGACCAGGAGGTCTGCCCCATAGCTTGGAAACTGGCCTCACTTGCTGGGGGAAAAGGCAGCTCAGATAGAGAAGGGAACACCAAGTAGAGGATGTTGGGAGGACACATTTGGGTTGGAAGATGCGAACCCAAATCTTCCTGGGTTTGGGTTCGCATCTGAAAGTAGACTATAGACTGAACATGAAGGCCATTCAATACCTCTATTGCAAACTACAACACCCAAAAGGAGAGAGAACAAAAGGGAATGCCCTGCCACAGAGGCAGAGTAGGATGGTGGGGGATGGGGTGGGGGTGGTGGGAGGAATACTGGGATCATTGGTGAAGGAGAATGGGCACTGGTGGAGGGATGGGTAGATGATCACTGTATGAGTAAAATGCAAACATGAAAGTTCATAAGTTTGTAACTGTACATCACAGTGATTTTCAAAAAAATTTTTAAAAAAGAAACAAGTACTTAAACAGAACTGATATTGAATGGAAGCATATCACTGTAGTGGGGGTGGGGGAATGGGATGAGGGCGTGAACACTGGGACATGGTGAAGGATGCTGACACTCTGGTGGAGGGTGTGGTGTTGAAATGTTTTTTACATGAAACCCTGCCATTATCACTATTATAAATCACAGTGCCTAAAATAAATATTTTTAAAAGAAGAAACAGAAGAAGCATAGTAAGCGAATAAAAATGGCCAAAGCAGTAGAATCTGTGGTCCACAGAATGAAGCTTACTATGGTGGGGAGATGATGGACCTGAGACAATGGAAGGAAATGGACACTCTGGTGCGGGGTGTGGTGTTAGAACATTCTATGCAGCAAACTCTATCACTGGCAGTATTGGGAATCACTGTGACAAAAATAAGTTTTTTTTTTTAATTTGTGCACTTCAACACAATAAGAAATTCAAACATGTCTTTCTCTGGAGGCTACTGAACAAAATGAGTATGCAAAGACTAGAATACCAAGGGTTATTTTTTTCTCTTTTGGGTAACATCCGGCTATGCACAGGGGTTACTCCTGGCTTGTGTACTCAGGAATTACTTCTGGTGGTGCTTGGGGGACCTAATGGGATGCTGGGAATCGAACCCGGGTTGGCTGCTGCAAGGCAAATGCCCTACCTGCTGTGCTACTGCTCCAGCTCCTAGAATACCAAGTTTCATGACAATTATTATTCAAAACCTATAATAACTGGATTCTAGAGCGTACAGGCTCTTCACCTTAAGTACCTGACTCAGCCTCATGTACTTCAGACCTTTAATTCCCCATCTCTTGGTGAGGTCCGTAGATGTGATCTCATTAACTCCTGAGAAGGTCTTAACATATAATAACATGCTTCTCATCCAGAGCTTACTGGAAGCTTTTATTTGCCAAAGAACTCTACTGAGGAGAAAGATACTAAGTCCAGAGGCCATCACAAAGATGGTAACTCTTCAATTGCTTTAAAAATGAAGGCTTTAAGCTGTCTGATCCAGGGTACCCCAGAAGGGGTGGGTGAGTGCCTCCACCTGCCCCAACAAAGCCCTTGCAGCCAAAAACGTCCAGAACCCAATTGCCACCATGCTCACAGCCAATCTCCACAGGCTAGGGATGAGAATGAATCTACAGAATAACTCCAGTATGCGGGTTTTGTGACTGAAATCTCTCATGGAATGAGGAATGGGAGGCCTCCCCCCATCTCCCTGTGCTTTGACACTGTTTTATACTTCTGTATTTCAATGATCTTATCAGAAAAGTTTATTTGGAATTTTGAAAAAACTTATGAAGCCTCCAAATCTCTGAAGTACTTAGCTATAGAACTACACAAGAAAGAAACATTCATGAATATGACATTTAAAATAACAAAAGTAAGAACAAATAAGGATCCCTACGATGGCTTAATAAAGACTTTTCCTCATGTAAATCAGGGTTTCCCAACTGGCCTATGCAACATATTCGCTAGATAACATGAAAGCACAGTTACCCAGGTCCCAGCCTAAAAGTTTTTACTAAATAGATCTGAAATAAATCCAGGCAGCTGCATTCCATAAATGATCTCTCACTCCAGAGAAGATGCTTCGGTAACAAAGAGTGCCTGTGGCTTCCTGGGAGTGTACTTCCTTCACAGACACACCATAAAGTTGGGCCAGGAGATTTGCTCTGGGCAGGCCCACTTTTTTCTCTTTGTTCCCTCCAACTAAAAGTCTTCCAACTGCATGTAACTCTGGTGTCTTGGTACCACAGCAAACAGAAGAGAGTACAGAACTATGAAAAGGAGTTGATCCACCTTCTCAGAAATTACCCCAAGGACCCAAATAAAAGCATTTGCACCCTTAATGTTCTTGCAGCATTATCCACAATACTTTGGAAAAAACCCAAGTGTCCAAGTACAGATGACTAGATAAAGAAAGTATGATACAAGGGCCAGGGCAATAGTACAGTGGGTAGAGCATTTGCCTTGCATGTGGTGGACCTGGGTTCAACCCATGGTATCCCACATGGTGTCCCAAGCACCACCAGGAGTGATTCCTGAGTGCAGAACTTGGAATAATCCCTGAGCATGCCAGGTATAGTCCAAAACAAATAAACAAAAATAAAGTAAATTTATTTTTAAAAGTACATTTACACAATGGAATATTATTGAACCATAACTAAAGATAAACTCATGCAGTTTGATCCAACCCCATAAAAATGGGGAGAAGAAATGAACAGAAACTTGCTCAAAGAAGAAATACAAATAGCCAAAAGGCACAGGAAAAAATGCTCTACATCACTAATCCTTCCTCGATCGATTACAGGTGTGTGTAATCCCATCAACAGCCAACATCCAGAGACTTATAAACAAGCTCCCGAAGAAAGTGATGCAGAGAGTCTCTTGCCCTTGTGCCTGGCTGTCTTCCCCGGGGCACCTTGGAGGGGATGGGCTGCAGCTTCCCTCCCTGCCCCAAGCAGAGCTCCCAGCAGCCGAAGACCTCCGGAACCTAGCCACAGCCATGCTCAAGGCTCCTCTCCACACGTTCGGACAAGCCTCATGCATGAAGGTACCGGCAGAGGAGCCCAGGTGTGTGTAATCCCATCAACAGCCAACATCCAGAGACTTAAAAGCAAGCTCCCAGAAGATATCTTATAACCTACTTCTCCCTCTGAGAGAAACTGGCAAGCTACTAAGAGTTTCCTGCCCACATGGGACAGCTTCTTAAGCTTCCCATGGTGTATTCATATGCCAAAGCCAGTAACAAGCTGGGTCTCATTCCTCTGACCCTGAAAGAGCCTCCAATGCGGCATCGTTGGGAAGGCCGAGTAGAGAGAGGCTTCTAAAATCTCAGGGATAGGACGAATGGAGAGGTCACTGAGACCGCTCGAGAAATTCGACAATCAACGGATAATGATCACTAATTGTTAGGGAGATGCAAATAATCAAAACAACACTGAAATATTATCTCGCAGAGACTGGCACACATCCAAAAGAACAAGAATAACCAATGCTGGTGCTGATGCAGGGAGAAAGGGACTCTCATTCATTGTTGGTGGGAATACTGGCTGATCCAGCCTTTTTGGACAACGATATAGACATTCTTAAAAAAAAATAAGAATTAAGCTTCCATATGACCCAGCAATACCACTTCTGATAATAAACCCTGGGAGCCCCAAAGCTCACAGCAGAAATATCATCTGCACATCTACCTTCATGGCAGCACTATTCACAATAGCTAGTGTCTGGAAACAACCTGAAAGCCTGAGAACAGACGGCTGGACAAAGAAACTATATCATATCTTTCTCTACACAATGTACATCTACATGATGGAATACTATGCAGCCACCAGGAAAATTAAGTCATAAAATTCCCTTATAAATGAATAAACATGGAAAGTATCATGCTAAGTGAGATGAGTCAGAAGGAGAGGGACAGACATAGAATGATTGCATTCATTTGTGGGATATAAAAAAACAGTATGACACTTATATACAAGGTCACAAGAAACAGGGGCCAGGAGGACTGGCCCACTGTTTGAAGTTTGCCACAAGCGTGGAGTGGGGGCAGAGAGAAATTAAGATAGAGAAGAGACCACTATGATAATAATAGTTGGAAATGAACACTCTGGACTAGAACTGAGTGCTGGGGCTGGAGCAATAGAACATCGGGTAGGGCGTTTGTCTTGCACACGGCCAACCCAGGTTCGATTCCCAGCATCCCTTATGGTCCCCTAAGCACTGCCAGGGGTAATTCCTGAATTCAGAACCATGAGTGGCCCAGTGACCCCTGTGCAATTGCCGGGTATGACCCAAAAAGCAAAAAAAAAACCTGAATGCTGAAGTATAGTAAAGGGAATATATATAAGCTTTCAGTACCTGTATTGCCAACCATAAAGCCCAATAGGAGATAAAGGAGGGAAATAAAAAGAACTGTAATTTCACAGTGACTATTTAAAAAATATTTATTTAAAACCATGGTTGATCGACAATGAATCATCTCATGAGCAAGAAATAAGGTTTTGCTGGAATAAGCCATGAGGTTTGGGGGCCATTTGTAATTGCAGTATAGCTGATCTTATCCAGACTCAATCACTTGCAGAGGTGATTCCAGGCCACAAGCATGGTTGAGGATCACAGATTTCAATGTACTCAAACATCATATCTTTACACATTTGCATATATGCCACACTTCTAAGAGGAGATAAGTAAGACCTGTGATGGTGATCTTTCTCAGACCTGGCAAATCCTGGTTGATAGATAGAATTCTCATGAAAGAACTTTCTATGAAAAACTCTGGTCATCATGGCCACAGAAACTACCTCTCCCAAGGAAAAAACAATCTGTAAAAACACAATGGCTTTTTCTGAGGCTTTGTTGAGTTCTCTTTGAATATGAATTAATTCCTCGTGGTTTTAAAAGGAATTTTAAAATGAATGGAACCAATTATTCCCTGCATTTTCTTCATCACACCCCTTGCAGAAATGGGGCTTTCTGGACTCCAAATTCCCCTGGAAGGAAGAATAGGAGAATTCAGCCTCATTTGGATTAATATGTTGTTTATAGAAGCAGGATGAAAGTTGTAGAAAAATGCTAATCTCTTTCAGTCTCTTAATAACTTTAGAGACACGAACACTTTAGTAAGGCCATCGAACTGTCTGATGAAATAAAAACAGACTTTTATTTCTTTACCAGAACAAAAGCATGTTGCCTTTAAAATAGTTTTGGACAGAGACAAACTTATTGATGACAAAGCTCAGCCACACACTTAGAAACCCATGAACTTGGATGTTCAGTAGATCTACCATCTCTCTGCCATAGCATCTTGGGGGGAGGGCATCAAGGCTGATGCAATAGCAGAGAGCAAAGGAAGAAATAGGCTGCCAGCAAAAACACAGGGAGGGTGGGCAGGAATCACATCACGACTTCCTTCCTCCTTCCTCCCTCCTCACGGTTGCCCCTGAGTCACTTACTTTCCTCATTCTGGTCTCCCAGGAGCTCCCTGACACACTCAACCCACAGCCAATAGCTTTGGCAGCTGGTGTTGACAGATGTCCCTGAAATGGCTCCGCTTCTTGACAACTGAGAAGAAGGGTAGGCTGGGGTTACAGTAGCGGGGTGGAGAGGGGCGGGAGAACAGAAGGACAAGGGGCCCAAGAGATGATTAATTCTGGGCTGCACAGAAGGGTCCCCAACTGAATACCTGATTAGAGCAAATCCTACGAAAGCAAATCCTACAAATCCTACATGCACCTCACGAGCAAGCAAATCCTAAATCAGCTCGGGTTTTTATAGCCAACAATGCAACAGATTTTCCATGAAAATATTACAAATTCACATTCTTTCACCAGACTAGGAGTCTCCTGAAATGTGTATCATGAAAGCCCTAAAAACTAGAGCCACGTGTGCCCATTTTTAGAGTTCTTACATACCACCATTACCTTTCCACTTAACAAACAAAACTACCCATATCCATTTGTGTCACAAATTCGACTGTGCACGCACTGTGCAGTTCAATCTTGACTTTGTATCAATTGAAGCACCAACTTCTGAATTTCATTCAGTGTACAGAAAACATATCGAAGGTATCTTTCAGGTTGGGTGTACTGTTCAACCCAAAAACAGCTCTTATTTGTTCCAATTTCAGCAATTCTCTGCCTCTCTCTCACTCTAATCTGGCCTGGAGGAATCAACCCCGACATGCTTGAGATAAGAATCAAACATAAATTGACGGATTGGGCCTCTCGCTTGTGCTTCACTTAACACAGCCAAAGATGATTCCGCCCTTTCAAAGGGCAGTGATTCCCTGGTCATTTACGCAGAAAGAGCATCATAAATTCATTATTTACAGCTATTTTTGAGAAGTGCATGCTTCTAGGTCCTATTAAGCACAATTTAAATATTAAAGGGGGGAAAGGTTGTGGACAAAGAAGAAAGGGGCAATAGATCACTTGGACCTAAAAGGCAACTATAGAGATTCTAGAAGAAATGTTCCAAATAGCCAGAAAAGACAGTATGGATATTATTTCTAAAGCAATATGAGAAATTGCATCTTATTGCTATTCTCTCTCACAACAGAATCTGATGGTTATAAATGTTCCTTCCAGAGTCTTTGTATATTGGTTGGACTTTGTGAAATGTTAGTGACAAAGGGGAACCTTTCCGATTTTTGTTTGCAGGAGCAAGTCACAAGGCAGAAAGGGTCTTACCACTGTTTCTGAACAATTTTCCTATGCAGCCAGATGGAGGTATAACAAAGACAGGAAAACAGCAGTGTCTAAGCTTTTAGGAATAAACATTAAATGAAATTTAAGCCAATGTAAAATGCAGGTTAGCAGGACTGCTCTTTGTCTTTACTTTTCTTGAGTTTAAGTAATATGCAAATTGGGCCCATTTTCTCAGAGCCAAGGGGCCCCACCATGATTGAGAGGTCTGTTTCTTCCTACAAAGTGCATTTGTATATGAACTTACACAGAAATGATATCATCAAAGGCTTCGCTGGACATGCAGGACTCATAAACGGAGGAAATAAGTGCCATAAATATCAGAGTTTTCCAACTTGAAACAAATTGGAATTCTGAATGTTCAGCTCTGGGGCAGAAACCGTGAGGAATGGAGTGTCTGAGTGATTTTCCTGCACAACACGCAAAGCATTGTTCTGCGTCATTGTAGCCCAGCACCGGCGTAGTGAGCAGAGTCCAAATTGTTTCTGCAAGGAAATTTAATCATAATAGACGTTGTATGCTAAACATATCATCCTTCAAGCTCTCCTAATATAATACATCAGACAAAATACATCAATTAAAATAATGTAACAAAACACAGAGGAAGTAGAAAAGGAAAAATTGCTTGTGGTACTTCAAAGGTACCACATGTACCCCCAATTCTCTGGAGGATTTCCTGTATGGCAAAAAAATGCAACGTGAGCAAACATGCTTTCCAGCTGCAGAGTGCAAATGCGGAGACTGATGAAGAGAGCTCAAGCTCTAGCTCTTCAAATGAAACTACAGGTGTTTAGCTCGAGATGGCCTGAAGAGACAAGTACCACTGGACGCCAAGAAAAGAGGCTGGAAGGACTGTCTAGGGGAAGTTAATTGTGTCTGTTCAGAATTGCTTGGAAGTGGGCGTGGGATCGGGTTCATATGGAACTCCAGCTCAGAATCTTCCATGAGGTATCTGCCCTCTTCCTGGAATGCAGGGCTCCAATCCAAGCCATGGGAAAGTCACACCCCTCCTCATCCCACTCTGCACCTCCCAAACCAACCCTTTGGAAACTCAATTAAGCATATTCCAGGGGAAAGAGGAACTCTAAGGCACAGCTGATGTGAGGAAATTTTCAAATGTCCCTCTTTGACTATATTGCATTCTCTTGGCTCTGATGGGGTCCAGGGGGACCCATAAGTCTTGCACTGATCAGGCCCCAGGGGCTGGGCATCTCCGGCCAGTGGACACTGCACAGCAACACTCTTCACAACCTCTGTCCTCCATGCTCTTCATCACCCTACTAAAAGCACACCCCATGACGTTTTCTGCCATTTTCTCTACACGTTATGTATTTTCATTATATGTTCCTCTATTACTCAAGCTTGCCATTCTCTTTCATGAATATGTACAAGTTTCCTGAGAGAAAACAACTAGAATATGTAGAAGACATTGCTCCTCTTCAAAGCTCCTTCTCTATTTCTCTTTCCTATTTAGTTGTTCTTGCTTTTGGGTCAACATATGATATTTTTCAGATATTGCTTGGCTCAAAGGCACTAGTGCCTGTCCTGTATCTTGGGGGAATTAATGGGTCTGATGAACTGTAAAAAACTAAAGCTCGCCAAGGGGCGCCTGCACTCGCGGGCTCTCCGGGCAACTCTGTCTCACCAACCGCGTTCGGTGCTCTGGAACCACAGTGTGTGGACTGGATCAGGATGGCCGGTGGTCAAGGACAAGCAAAGGAATAACGAGGACCAAGCTGGTTGCTGATTAGTTACCGTTTATTCAATCTTCCATCTTTCTCATCTCCCGCACTCCCAGCTCCAGCCTCTCTCTGCATCAACTCCAGCCTCTCGCTTCTCTAGTCTCTCCTCCTACTTGTCTCTCCCACCTTGCCCTCTAGGCTACACCCAGCCAGGTAGCAAAATCAACATAAGAAAGCCCTTCCTGAGGGCAGGGCATTCCAAAGCCCTTCCTAACTCTTAAGGTTTTTTCCTTTCCCTAGTCCAAACACTAATTCACATCTTAATACTAGTTAGTTTTGTATGGACATAGCAAGAGACACATTGAGGCTTGCAAGGCAGCTCTCCTGGCAACATCTTGCCACAGACTCAGACCACAGCACTCAGGCCAGATTAATCATTCCTCACCCTAGCAGGGTCTGAGTCTAGTTATCACTCTTTGGATCATGAAAACATTTGTCCATGATCAAGCTCTTAACTTATAGTTAAGCATTAGGCACTTTGGCCAGGCCCATCTCGATGCTAGGGTAGCACACAACTCACCGCTTGCCCTGGGTCCGTCTCGTCCCTCGTCGGGACCCTGCTTTGGGGAGTGCTAGGAAGTAAGGGCAGCTGAGGCTTAGGTTGAGAGAACAGATGCCCAGGAGGAAAATATCATGTAGAGTCAAATGACATAAGGTTACAAAAGCATAGCATTTGCTAAGTCTCCCTGTGTCCATACAAAAAGGACATGGCTCTGAATAAACTATGTAAAGGACTAAAGGAGAAGAGAAAAACAATGTTTACAAGTCAACAGAACACTAAGAAAGAAGCTACAAATAAACAAAGAGGAATGGGAGCACTGTAACAGGAGTAACCCAATAAACCTAAACTGCCTGAGGCTATGTTATCCTACAAGGAACGTTTAGAATTTAACACCTCAATCTAGCCCCTTTGGAAAACAATATAGACACTTCTCAAAAAATTAGAAATTGAGCTTCCATTTGATCCAGCAATAGCACTTCTGGGAATATATCCCAGAGAAACAAAAAAGTATAGTCGAAATGACATCTGCACTTATATGTTCATCACAGCACTGTTTACAATAGCCAGAATCTGGAAAAAACCCGAGTGCCCGAGAACAGATGACTGGTTAAAGGAACTTTGGTACATCTATACAATGGAATACTATGCACTGTTAGAAAAGATGAAGTCATGAACTTTGCATATAAGTGGATCAACGTGGAAAGTATCATGCTAAGTGAAATGAGCCAGAAAGAGAGGGACAGTCATAGAAAGATTGAACTCATCAGTGGAATATAAAATAACAGAGTAGGAGACTAATATATAATTCCAGGAGGTTGGTTCCATAGCTTGGAGGCTGGCCTCACATACTGGGGGAAAGCCATCCCAGATAGAGAAGTGAACACCAAGTAAAATGTGATTGGAGATCCCGCGTGGGGAGGGAGATGCGTGCTGAAAGTAGACTAGAGACTAAACATGATGGCCACTCAATACCCCTACTGCAAACCACAACACCCAAAAGGAGAGAGAGAGAGAGAGAGAGAGAGAGAGAGAGAGAGAGAGAGAGAGAACAAACTGGAATGCCCTGTCACAGAGGCGGGGTGGGGTGGGGGGATGGGATTGGGGAGTGGGAGGGATACTGGGTTCATTGGTGGTGGAGAATGGGCACTGGTAGAGGGATAGGCTCTCGAACATTGCATGAGGGAAAAACAAGCACGAAAATGTGTGAATCTGTAACTGTACCCTCATGGTAACTCACTAATTAAAAAATAAATAATTTTTTAAAAAGAATTTAACACCTCAAATAGATCCCAAAGCATTAAAGGGCAGGGACAGTGTCAGATTTATCTTTGAGCTCCAAGGCTTGCTGTAATGCCTGTCTGATACTAAAACCTCAACAAAGGTTTCCTTATGATTTTTCCAATAAAATTTTTTCTGAGAGCTGGGGCCAGAACAATAGTACATTGGGAGAGTACAGTGGGGTAGTACTTGGCTTGTGGCTAACCCTGGTTCAGTCTCCAGAACCGCATTTGGTCCCCTGAACCCACCAAGAGTGATTCCTGAGTGCAAAACCAGGAGTAAGACCTGAGCACAGGTGATGTGGCCCCCAAACCAAAAAAATATTTAAACTATTCAAAAAGCTTTTGTGAAAATGAATAAATGTGCCCCAACATATCATTCAGTGTGTGTGTGTGTTTTAAATTTTATTGAATCACCGTGAGATAGTTACAAGCTTTCATGTTTGGGTTACAATCACACAATGATCAAACACCCATCCATCCACCAGTGCACATTCCCCACCACCAATAACCCCGGTAAGCTCCCTCTTTCCCACTCTCCCCCTGCCTCCATGGCAGACAATATTACCCATACTCTCTCTCTACATTTGGGCATTATGGTTTGCAATACAGATACTGAGAGGTTATCATGTTTGCAGCCGGGATGGGAGATGTGTGCTAAAAGTAGATAGTGGATCATTCAGTGTTAAGTCAAACACTTTAGAACCCAACACTTCACCTTTAAGTTTCTCTTAATTGAAATTTTGAAAATACATTTCAAATACTATCTAAAGAAGAAACCAGTTCTCTGGAGTGGCTTGGCTGTTAAAGATACAAAGTCAAAAACCCACCAACCTGGTGCACACACAGTGAACAAACCAGTGCACAACCCGGTGCACGTACTCCCTGAAATAAGTTCAAGTGCATCAAGTGCCCCCATCAACTGTCTTTTCCACCTGTGGCTGTCAATGTCTGTGGGTAAATTGCCCTGAAACCACTGGAAACTTCTGGGCCTGCAGAGAGCAGAATGTGGAAGAAGGCAGGGATTGGAAGGTCTTCATCTCACCCAGGCTAACCAGTCCTTAATGACTCATGGGCGCAGGAAATTGAACTTCTGAATTGAACTTCTCTGAGGTCTAGGGGGTCTAGGCCTGTCTCCAGAACTTCACGTGGAGGCCTGGGGAGTGTGACTGATGCCACGTGTTTGCTGGTGCCCCCACCTTTCTCTGAATCCTCATGTGTGACTCCACTTCTAGGGATCACCCCCTGGGCTGAGACGGACTCAATGGCTGGGGGCTGGGGAGTCTCGGGCTAGTGGGGCGTCTGTCCACTACACAGCAAAAGTTCTAGAAAGGGGATGAGGAAGCACCTGGAGGAATCAGTGCTGAGCAGGAGCCGCCCAGTTACAGGGTAACAACAGGAGGGGCTGCAACCTTAGGGGGTCAATGAGAATCTCAAAAGGCCACCACCACCTCTCTTTCTGATGAAGCCAAGAGGACCCTGTTCCCCCTAATATAAGGAAAGGACACGACTCTGCTCCCCCTGCCTTCATCATAAACAGCCAAGCAGCCAGGGAAAAGAGGGCTGCCAGAGACAGAGTTGGGCACCTGGCTCCCGAGATGTGTTCGAGACATCCTGGTGATAGTCCTCTTTGCCCTGTGCATGCCTGCAGGCTGTGCTCACAATGCCCTTGAACATGCTCAGGAACTTTTGCTTCTGTTCTCCCTCACCAGCTCCTGCAAAGCCCCTAGCAGGTAGTCTAGAAAATGGAGCTCTCGCCTCTGCTCAGGTCCAGAGATTGAGCTGAACTCTGCTGGGTCTTCAGCGTCATGGAACAGGGTCAGGCCGCTTCTTGGCACGTGCCGCTTCGTTCCTTGCTGGCTCCCATGAGGATTTCTGCACTAGCCTGGGCCCCCAACCAGCCCAGCTGCTCCAGGGAAGTGGAGCCCTGAATTCAGTCTCTGCCCCAGCTACCTGGGACTAGAGAGAGTTGCCACACCCAGGGCAGCAGAGTGGAACTGTGGGGAGAGAGGGACCCCTGGAGTACTGGGGGAGTAAGGAGCATAGTGGTTTCCTTGGAAGTCCTCAGCTCCTTGCCCAGGGTCCATCCAGCTATATCAATGCCGGGGGAGGAATGTCCTGGAAACTAATAATCATCAGGGTCCAACCTAGGGGGTATCTAGTGTAGGGGAGAAATCCTAGTGCCCCCCGAACTCCCACCCTGGGTGTTCACACTCTTGTTGCAGGTGGGAGGCCCTGGGAGATGCCCTGTGGCAAAGGGAACTGCCTACCCACTGGCTCCCTGGTAGTACGAGTGAGTGGCAGTCAGCACACCGCTGAAGCACCCCCACTGTTTGAGTCTTGCCACCTCTGTGAGCTACAAGGTGCTTGGCCGAGAGCTGCCTGCAGAAAGGGCAGATGGGTTGAGCTCCCAGTTGCCAGAGAGCCGTGAGGACCCTCAGGCTGACTCTTGCCTGCACCTGACTGTGCTCAGCAGCCTAAGGGGGCTAGGGAGACACCCCTGGGTCTCACGCGCACCTGCTGCTCTGGCTCACACCCCAGATTCAGCTTTACCAAGGACTCGGCTGAGCCACACTGTGAGCTGAGAAGTATATATGGTTGTCGGCCATGAATTTGGGGTGCTATTGTGTCTGGCCGTGGAAGCTCAATGCAAGAGCCCCCAGTTGCCTGATGAGGTGGCAGCTGGCTGTTACTGGCAGTCTGAGAAAGATGGCCCGGTGACCGCCACTTCCTCTATGCACTGATGGCTCTTGAAATAAAACAGAAGGACTAACTGTCCATGGTTTCTCCCATCTCCATGGCCTCGGCTCATGGCGTGCCCATGTCACACTGACCTGTGCTCATGGTCTTTTGAGCCACATGGACTGGGCTGCCACAAAACACTCTCCAGACAATAAGCTTTATGGAGATGATCTCAACAGTGCCCCATGGACCTAAGTAAACTTCATTAGCTCGTAGAACCAGAGTGTGAGAAATGGAAGGGAGGGAGGCCAGTGAGTCAGGGCTCTGAAACCCGTCCCACGAACTGGAAAACTAGAGCAATAGAAAAGAGCTAAGGATCATATAGGGAGATAAAGGGAGTGGCCGAGTTTGCCTTCCCTCCATCTCCAACCCTCGGACTCAAGGCAAACTGTCTTCAGTGTCCATAATTCTGACCCAGGGATTTGGATGCCCACCTCTGAAAGGAACCCTTCCTTCTTTGCAATAGTTTTTATGTTAAACCATCTAAACCTCTGCTTGGTGAAGTACCTGACTGCTGCATTTCTCAAGGGAACCCACTCAGCTAAAACAGTTGGTTTTGAATTTTGTTTCAAACTTTCTAAGAAGACCAACTGTAGAGCCAGTTCCAGCTTTGATCGAGCTGCTTTCGGCTCTGTCTTTGGAGTCACATGTCATCCTTCCATACCCAAATCCAGCATGGAGCATTTTTTCCCATGAGCTGGGGAGAAGGGTTTTCTCTGAGATTGGAAAACATTTCAAATTCTCATAATAGGGGGTCATTACACACTCTTTTAAGCCTTGACTGACCCACCACCTCCTGGCTGATTGTTTAAAAACATAAAGGGTTTGCAGAGTTTAGGCGAATTGTTCACATTTGGAGTTTTTGAGTATAATTTTTAGACATATGAAAGATACAAGAAGATGCAAAACCCCTTTTATAAAAGGCCCCATCTGTTGCAGGGAAAAATATTGTTATCATGTGTGAAAATTCAACGACATGGTTAAGAGGGAAATCAGAGCCTAATCTAAAAGTAAGAAAGATCACATGTTTCCTTAAATTCCGTCTCTTATTCTGTCTCCTCCAGTTCATTCCCGAATAACATACACAGAGCAGACCTTCAGCTCTCTGCAACTGTGGCACCAAACATCGCATTTGTTTTTGATCATGGGAGACTTGATTTTCATTCATTTAAAGCAGAGGGTAACCACGAACTTATGTGGGAGTTCAGAGTGAGGCTAGAGACGCCCTAGATCCACCTCCTGGAGAATCCGATTGGTCGTGGCTGTAGGCTCACACTGAATTGCTTTCACCTGCCCAGTGTGCTGACTGCCACTCACTGCCAGGGAGCAGGGGCGCTAAAGCCAGCTATTAGGGCACCGGAGCCATGGCAGCCCTGAGGCCTATATCCACTTGAGGCTTCCAGCGCTAAAGTCTCTGCCTCACTGCTGGGTTTCCTCTTGACCCTGCCCGGGAAGAGGTGGAACGATGGCTTATGACTAGCAGGATTTGAAAAGACAAACACTGGCTTACAAATCGCCACCGTCAGAGATCTGGCAGAGCTCACCAGTGCCATCTGCCTTCGAAGTCATCTTCAAAATATTAATGCGGAAGCATGTTTTCCATCTCAATGAGGTGGCAGGAATCTAGAGATTATATGCTGGGCAAACTTATTCAGGAAAAAAGAGAAAAAAATGTAGCATTGATTGTCCAAACAGGTTTTCACTACCAATGACTCCAAAGTCTGTCAACTCAGCCACTTACCTTTGTGTTGTGTTTATCAATTACTGAACACGCACATTTTTGCTATATGTGTTTTATAATCATTATAAAATACGTTTCTGTGTTTGAATCACAGAATTGGTTCAAGAAAATGAGCATCACCATTATTTTGTTGCTTACATGCCACATCCCCAGTCCCCCTCTCCTTTGGGGCGGAGGGGTGAACCACACCTGCCAGTGTACTGCAGCTATTTCTGTTCTATGTTCAGGAGTGACCCCTAAGGTATTAGGAACAATGTGTAGTGCTAGAAATCAAGCCAGGGTCACCCAATCACAAGGAAAGAGCCTTACCCCTTTACTATATCTCTAGCACATAACCCACTCTCTTTCCAGGCCTTTCCCTATCAGGCACTGCTGATAATTGAGGTGAACCAATTATCACACCAGAGAACCCTCTGCTGTCCATTGTAGAATGTCCATAAGCATCCATGGCCTCCACCCACCAGCGTGCTAATGGTCCCTGTCTACACAAAAAAACCAAAGTTATATCCAGATAGTATCAAGTATCCCCTGGGGACCAAATTCCCCACGGAGGAAAACTATTACTCTAGAAGTAAATCTTATCCTCCTGAATCTTGTATGCATTGGTTTTTGCTTATAGTTTTTATGACTTGCATTTGGATAAATGTTCAGCTTTGCATTGTAAAACATTCTAATGAGGGGTGCTGGAGTGATAGTACGGTGGTAGAGCACTTGCCTTGTACATGGCAGACCTGGATTCAATCCCCAGCACTCCATACGGTTCCCCTGAGCCCTGCCAGGAGTGACCCTGAGCACAGAGCTGGGAATAATCCCTAGGCACCACTGAGTTTAGCCCCCCAAACAAACAAAATTCTGATGATGGGATGAAGCAATAGTACAGTAGGTAAGACACTTGCCTTCAGCCAAGCCAGGTTCAATCCCAGGCACCGCACATGGTCCTTCAAGCAGCACCAGGAGTGATCCTTGTGCACAGAGCCAGCAGTATGCCCTGAGCACAGCTGGGTGTGTTCCCAAAACCCAAAAGAACAATTTGAATGAATCTGTTACATGCATTTAATAGAATTTATAATTAGAACAAAAGAATGCATAGACTCTATGATGAACTGAATGAAAGCAGAGATATCTTTATCATTATGAATTTTGTTTTGTTTTGAGCCACACCTGGAAGTGCTCAGGGCTTATGCCTGGTTCTGTGCTCAGGGATCACTCCTGGCAGTGCATGGGGTACAATATGGGTTGCTGTGGATCGAACCCAGGTCAGCCATGTGCAAGGTAAGTACCCTGCCCATTGCTTTCATTACAGCCAACCCTTATTGTCTTGAGTTTTGTGGGAGCTTAATCTATGTCTGGAAGCCAGGGTAATAGCCCCAAGGAGTGGAGCACCATAGGTTTGTGCCACCTGGTGGGCCTCAGCACAACTGAGCCTCAGCACTGAACCATCAGGACTACCTAGCCATCCAAGTACTGCCAGGACCAGCCCCCAGGCCCCACACCACTCCTTGCCCAGAGCTGAGGATTTGACTCCTTAGCAGAGTGCCTGCTTTAATTATATTAGACCATGGGTTCAGTCCCCTGTGCAAAAAAAATAAAGAAAAAATCCCAAACAATATACCTTTTGAATGGCTGGAACTGTAGTGCAAGGAGTAGGGAGGGCATTTGCCTGCATGCAGCTGACCCGGGTTCAAACCACCAGCACCCCATACAGTCCCCCAGCACTCCCAGGAGTGATTTCTGAATGTAAGGCCAGGAGTAAGCCCTGAGAACAGCTGGGTGTGGAAAAAAAGAGATATAAGTGATACACGACTACAAAATGTTGCTTTGACCCTGAGGGGCAATTTGTCATTCATCAAGAGATAACTTATTCGTGTGTCCATTTCTATGAATATGGTGTGACATTTTCTTTCTCTTCTTTACTGATATTCAGTAAATCTTTGTAGCTAGTTCCATAAAGTTCTTGAAAATCATTCCTAAAAATAGTTTAAAATATATTGTGCTATTGTATTTTTTTTCTTTTCTTCTCTGTTACCAGTGTAATGAAATAGAATTTGTGTGCTTATTTTGTTTCTGTTTTAATTTTTATTGATTGAAGTACCACAATTTGCAATGATGGCTTCTTGTGTAGCCAGCTCCCTCTCCCAAGGGCCCCCAGGCCTGTCACCCCCCTGCCTTCATCCCAGGTGCTTATTTTGTATTGAGCAATTCTGATTATCCTCAAGTGCCCTAGATTTTCAACAAGATTATCTGTGGAAAATGAGAGCATTGACTTTTAGTCAACTACCATAGTAAATTTTCCGGCTAGTATTTCCAATACAATGATAAGTAAATCTATTGATATAAATAAATTCTTTTTGGTGGTGGTGCTTAGGGCATACTTCTGGCTCTGTGCTCAGGAATCACTCCTGGTGGCACTCAGGGAATCATATGTGGTTCTGGGGACCGAACCCGGGTCAGCTGAGTACAAAGCAAACACCCTCACTGATGTACTCCAGCCCACTAATAAATTCTTTCTCAACACATGATATTTTAAAGGGATACATTGAACATATCACCACCATCTGTGGTGGACTGGAGCAATAGCACAGCAGGTAGGACGTTTGCCTTGCATGTGGCCGACCCAAACCTTGATTCCTCTGTCCCTCTCGGAGAACCCGGCAAGCTACTGAGAGTATCCCGCCCGCACGGCAGAGCCTGGCAAGCTACTCGTGGCATATTCAATATGCCAAAAACAGTAATAACAAGCCTCACAATGGAGACATTACTGGTGCCCGCTCGAGCAAATCAATGAACAACAGAACAACAGTGCTACAGTGCTACACCATCTGTGAAGTATGCTATAATTTCTTTGTTAGTATTCTGTACAGAACATTAACAAATGTTTTGTTCTATTACTTTTTTTGATGATCATACAGAAACTTTGAAACACATTTTTTATACTTACTTGACTCATATGAAGTTGCAACCTATAGTTTAAAAGACTAGATCCAAAAAGCATATCAATTCGCAAGCTATGATAAAAATAAATAAAGTATACTTGTGTGGAACAAGATAAACATGGAATGCTTATGTGGAATATGAATAGGTCTGTTCCTTGTATATTGAGTTTTATCATAAGTATTGAATTTTGATACAGTTTTTATCTATTAACATGATTATATATTTCTCCCCTGAATTAATAATTATAATTAATTTTATCTTGCTTTTTTTAATCTTACATTCCTGGAGCTGGAATGATGATACAGTGGATAAGCAGTTTGCTTTGCACGCAGCCCACCTGGGTTCAGTCCCCAGCATTCCATATGATTGCCTGAGCCAGACCAGGAGTAATTCCTGAGCACAGAGCCAAGAGTAACCCCAGAGCATCACCAGGTGTGGCCCAAACACAAAACAAAACAAAAAATTACATTCCTAAGGTAGGTGGTCATTTCTAAACCAATTCTAGAAGCAGAAATGAGGATTCAAGATTTAATTCTCCCTCCTCCAAATGTGATCAGTCTGTAATCTTGTAACCTTTAATAGCAAGCAGGGACATATAAGTGAGTTTGGGTTTATATAAACTCATAAAACACCTGTAGGATCCTTTTCTGGTTCATAAGCATGATGATTGGGCTTTCACACTTTTGTGTGATATTTGCCTCCCTTAAATCTTGTTACACATTTGGCACATTACCCTTCTGACATGAACTCAAAAAAATTTTTAGTGACTTTTAATGATCCTGAGTACTTTCAAAGGGCATTTGTTTCATTCATAAGACATTTTTAAAAAAAAACATGGAAGCAGCAAAAAGGTCCCCAGTTTCCAGTTTCCAGGTTCTAACAGGGAAGGGATGTGTGGGTGGAGCACAGAGGATTTCCACGGCAGGGACACTAGTCTGCATGATATTAGAAAGGTGAGTGTGTGTCATTATGTATTTGCCCACTTGGTGGACATGTAACACCAAGAGTGACTCCTAATGGAACTATGGACTTTGAGTGATAATGACAATATAGACTGATCAATTATAACAAATATTTGAGAGGCTGTATCTGGTGGGTGGGGGGTGCAGGGAGTGTGGAGGAACTTTGTGTACTTTCCTCTCAATTTTGCTGTGAACCTGATACTGCTCTTAAAAAATAAAGTTTATCTAAAAGAAAAGGGGGAGTCTTGTTTCATGTTGGAACTGCATATTGGAGTGATTAGTGGGCTCTGGGTTGATTCCTAGAATTGACACGTACTGAAATAAGCCTTTACACTTTTTTCTTTGTATGAATGGAATGGGCTAGAAGGGAAAGAAAGGGACAATGAGATGGAAATCATTTTGAATATCACATTTCTGTGATTTGAAATGTCAACCCTATATGAAAATATTCATATTTGCAAACATCTATGGGTGAAGATTGTTTTGATTTGTATCCCTTTGTTATTAAGAAAACAGAAACAATTGTAAATAACAACCTACTCAATGCCACAGCTGAATTAATGTTGCCAGATTTTGTGATACTGTTTACTTGACATTATGTCTTGAGATTACAATGGTGATGTAAGCATTTTTGCTGTATCTCTTTGTTATTCACTTCTTTGCCATCCTGCTTCTTGCTCTTAGTGAAAATAAGTTTTCAAATCTACAATTTACTAGGTTTGTGTTGTTCCTTTATGGAATGGCTAACACATGTAGGACACCATGCTACATGCTGTGGTCCACTTGTCTAGAATGAACAAGACCTCCTGAGGGGCTGAAAAAGCTATACTGCCACATGAACAATGTTTCACTTAGCCTCAAGTCAAATAAACTATGTAGCAATGCTAATAACAATGCCAGATTGTGCTTTCTGTGTAGACATTACTTATGAAAACAAGAAGAATATGGCTTTTCTTCCTTGTAAGTTAGGTTGAGAACAAGAATATTTTTCTTCTTGGACAAAATAGTAAAGAACTGTTTCTAAATACATACTTGCTCAATGTAAATGAATTAAGATATAGTTTTCAGTTGTTATGAAACCCAGTTAGACTAAAAATAAGTAACTTTCTCATCTAGAATTGGGAAGCAGGGACATACAAGTGAGTTTGGGTTTCCTATAAACTCATAAAACAAGTGTTGTCAGTAATGATCCTGAGATAATTTCAAAGGGAATTTGTTCCATTCATAAGACAATTTTTTAAAGATTGGAAGACTACTGTGCTATTTTTTAAAAGCCAAATTATGCAATTGGACACTATATGGATGGGCATCAGACTAAGCAAAGTTAGAAGAAGGGCAGATGCAGAATGATCTCTCCTGTGCCAGCTATAAAGAAACATAGTAAGAGAATAACAAATAGCCAAAGGCAACAGAACCTGAGAACTGGTCTGCAGAACTGAGTTTATCATGCAGGGAGCTGGCGTGGACACGGCACTGAAGGGCACCAGCTGAGACAATGGTGGAGGAAAGAGATCACTCTGGTAGAGGCTGTGGAGTTGGAACACGGTATGCATTAAAGCCTAACTAGCATTAACAGTATTAGAAAACAAGGTGACTACAATCTTTTGAATTTTAATTTAAAAAGATAAGTTTGGGAACATTTTGTTTGCCCAGTAAGAGAGTTAGTCAAAGTGATTTCATGTGACAGCTGTGAAATAGGGTCTCTGAATGAGTGTGACGTATCTACGCTCTGGGTTTTTCATGCTCCAATGGGGCTGCTGGTCACAAGAATAGATGGTTATCATAATTCATATAAAGGAAGAGGCACTTTTATGATAAATTTCAGATGTTCCCCCACTCTTTTCTAGCACATGTGGTTGAATGTGAAGGACTGATCAAGAAACCATGTAAAATGGTTGGTTCGGTTTTCACCATGCTCAATTCTTTCCTTCGCTATCTCAACTTTGATGACTTAAGTTAGTTTCTGTTAAAGAAAAAAAATATCCTGATATGTGTTAAAATGTCAAGATATAATTAGGAGTCACTTCTATTGCAATAGGGGAGAGATATGGGACTCAGTCCCATGAGCAAGGACAAGTGGGGATTTGTAACCTAAAAGCAGGATGGTGAGGCAAATAGATGAAAAGTCATCCAGAAGAGACATCAAGGGTAGAAGGATTCTTGCTAAAAGCAAGCAAAGGACTTGGTTGTCAAAAGTGTGACTTTCCCCCCTCTGTATAATCCTGTGCTTCCTTGAACATGTATTTCTCCCTTTCTCTACTTCCATAGTTCTCTAAGTAAATTTCTTTCAATTAAAATTTTTACTTCAAATATGGGAGGGAGGACCTTGATCAGATATTAAGATCAAAACCATTGAATATTAAAGGAGTAGGAATTATCAGTAAAGACAGCAGGATTATTTATAAGACTGACCTCTGTATATCCAGCAAGGGCAGAATGGACACAGAAGATCAAGTTTGAAGACTTTTTAAAAAGTCTCGTAAAAGCCTAACTAAAATTTGGTCTGGGAAGCAATCTTTGGGTTCCTTTCTGTGAAAGTCCAAATTTATGTGTGCTACTCTATTCAACTCAAAGACAAGCACTGATCTTTCCGAAGACCTGTTATAGAAAATGACTGTCTGGTTTGGTCTAATCTGGTCTCCAAACTCCTATTAAGCCAATGACCATGTCTGGTGTAATATACGATAAGTGGTCAAGTTTGGTTTGTATTTCTCCATCTGTGAGCGAGTGACAAAAGTCCCCACTGGAAACATTGATGAGATTCCCAAAGAAACCAGAAAAGGGGAGATAGACAAATGTGCCAGGCACTCAAACTATGTGGCTGCCATGCATTTTCTAAAAGACTTTGAATTCATATTAACAAATAGAAAGAGTGATAATAGAAAGTATTTCAGATGAGGTTCACCCATCCAGAACATTTTGTAGAATATCCTTCGAATTATTATTGTCCTTATTCCCAGAATACCTCAGTAAAAGCTGGGAATAAGGAAAATAATAATTCAAAGCATATTCCACAAAATGTTCTGGGTGGGTGAACCTCATCTGAAATACTTTCTAAAACCCAGCTGCTCTGGAACAGTTTAAATCGCCCTTTGTTAATCCTTTGGAACTTTTTCTTATCATAGAACAAGCATTCACCCTTCCTGCAGAACATTCCTCTTTGGTACAATAGCATTAAAATGGAGGTGAAAGGCAGAACTTTAAACTGCCCCTGTTCTGGACTTCATGCCATCCAATCTACACTCAGTGGCTCCCTCAGAATCCTCAACCCAACAGGCCAGATCAGCATTGACTCTGGGGGTGCAGGAGGAGACAGTATTGCCCACAGTCAGTGCCCCTCTTAGGGGTAGAGACCATGCACAGAGGTTCATCTCCCACAACCTGAGGAGATGCAGAAGGTTGCCTCTGTTTAAGGTCACACAGTTGGTGGGGGAAGATGTGGACTCAACCTGAGATTTTGCTAGGTGAGGAGACCAGGAACAAGGGAGGCGTGGGGTCTCAGCATAGGGAAGATATTTCACATTTTGGGATGCCTATTCTCCACACAAAAGTAATAAAATTTTAGAATTCCTGAAGTACACAACCACATTCACGACCGGCGACATCTGAAACTCTATACCACTGATATACCAGAAGTAGCACACCACATTGGATGAGATGTAAAGTAGAAGACAACCAATCTCGAATAATTAAATAATAGCACATAAGGCTTAACCTGTAACAACATGTTAGTAATCCCTTATACAAGGCTTAATGGCTCCAGGGTTATATACATCAATCTTCACCTTCTTCTAGGGAAATGTTTTACCATTTTTAGCAAATTATTCATAATATGAAATATAAAATAAATTATTTAGAACCTGCTATTGGGTCAGGCTTGCGTGGTAGTTGGGAAAATTGGAAATAATGGTGATAGGAAGGTGTAATGGTGGTGAGATTGGTGTTGGAATATTGAATGCAATAAATCATCGTGAGAAACTTTATAAAAAATTTTTAAGTATTTTGCATTTTTGTTTATCTCTGACTTTTTTTTGGCTTTTTGGGTCACACCCGGCGATGCACAGGGGTCACTCCTGGCTCATGCACTCAGAAATCACCCCTGGTGGTGCTGGGATTCAAACCCGGGTCGGCCGCATGCAAGGCAAACGCCCTACCTGCTGTGCTATCACTCCAGCCCCCTATAAAAAATTTTAAAAATTAAAAACAAAAGTGATGCCCTTAGCCTCTTCCCTACCTTCTTTGACACTTGTCAGCTACATACCTAGGGCCTTTGTGTGCAAATATAATTACATCACATCACACAGCACACTGAACCTTTTAAGGAGCTGAAAGGTACAGCTAGTAGGGATGAGATTAATACCTTTTGCTACAAAGAGGCAACTAAAACCCAGAGTATAGCAGGGCTGAGAATGCCAGGCTCCTGGCAAGTAGATCTCTATCTGAGGTCACCAGAAGCTACATTATGGCCCCAAACCAGAACTCAGAGATCCAGCTCAGCTCAGGCACAAAGGAGATATTCAGGACATTTCAGCTCCAGATACATCCCAATGTCCCAATGTACCCAAAATAACCTCTAGCAGACTCCCTAAAAGCACTTAGGTTGGATTCCTAATCAAACTGCCTATAAGCTCTGGTCCACCCCCATCTATCTGCTGTCAGATATGGCTAGTTTAGCTTGCAACTCAGATTCCCCTATCCTTCAGCCATATGTTACTTTCCCACAGAGTGTTATTACAGTGCATGCCTGTTGGCTTCAGTTTAATAAAACAGGTAGTTTCCCTGCCTCATTGATGTTTCTGTGTGCAGCTAATGGTTTGGTCTCACTTGACTGGAGGAACAGGACACAATTACTAAAGTCCCTGCCAGGATTTCTTTGAGGGTGCCAACAGTTTTACTCACATTGCTCTTATGCTTTGATACAAATTCAAAACAATAAAGAAGAAATAATCCGAGAATAGATGTTCCTCTAAAATTTCTCAGGTATCCCTAGAGATCTGCAGACCAGACATCAAACATCATAGCTCTAAAATCAGAGACTACCTCTCTCTCTCTCCACACGTACACACACAGACTCAATTCTCCTCTAGAGAGTGTGCTTACACTCATGTAATGAGAGACTCCATAGATAAGAGTGGATCCAGTTAAAAATAGGAAAGAGAATGGCCGAGGATTTTCCCAAGTGCATGGAAAGCCCTCTAGCCACAAAAGCATGAAGCCTTACAAAATTCAAAGTTTTCACTGAGTCCTCACCAAAGCTGCTGATAACTTTAAATTAAGAGGGTTTGGGGTTTCATTGTGGTTAAAATAACATGGTTACAATAGTGTTACTATTTATGGGTTTTGGGGGCCTAGAAGACTTGGGCCACACCTGGAAGTGCTCAGAGATTACTCCTGGCTCTGTGCTCAGGGGCCACTCCTGGTGGTATTCGGGAGGCCTTATACAGTACTGGGAATCAAACCAATCTTGGCCACATGCAAAACATTTGCCTTAACTTCTGTACTATCTCAGGTCAAACATTAATTTTTAATTAAGGCATTGTAATTTACAGAATTATTCATAAGAGGGTTTTAGACATACAATATTCCAACACTACATACACAAACACTTATAAGAACATTAATCTATCAATTTCAAATAAGAAATACTAGAGTCATCCTCTCAGCTTGGGGCTGGAAGCTTTACTGCAATCCTTTGGGTTCCTCATAATTTATTAGTCAGTTGTAAGTGTATAAAAAGTTGAGCACTAAGGGAAACAGATCTCAAAGTATTTCTGAGCAGAATCACTTTGCTCATCAGAATCAAGATCCACCCTCAGGTCTGAGCCTATGAGAAAAGGAGCTTTTGGGTTGAATCCCAAGGTTATCTGGTTCCTATGTAGGGTTTAACACACAGCAAATCAGAAACAGGGAGGCATGAGTAGGGAGGGTTAGGGTGAACTTTAAAGAATTAACAGCCAATTCAGAACCTGCAGAGTCAGCAGGGTTAATTGTGATAGAGCCCTGTGCAGCCATTTAAATGTACCTAAAGACAGAGTCACATGACTGCTTAGTCAGTAGACAGTATTCAAGATCATAATTATGAGTCATTGGAATAAAAGAGACACATAAAATAGTGTTCAGGAAACATCCTAATTAAGATGAAATAATCTTATGGTTTTTAAAATAGTTTAAAAATTCACAATGTGAAAATTATATAATCAAAGCAGTACATTTCAGTTTCCTTGTGTGGGTCTGCTTATTCTTGGAATATGACTGCTGTCCTGCAGTTACTGTGGACAGATTTCCCTTTATCTCACTTCTCTAAGCTCCAAATTATTACATGGTATTGGGTTGGTCTTCCTTACTGGGTCCAACGTTCTCATGTTCTCATGGGTTTTTTTTTTGCTTTTTGGGTCATACCCAGCGATGCACAGGGGTTACTACTGGCTCTGCACTCAGAAATTACCTCTGGTGGTGCTTGGGAGACCATATGGGATGTTGGGAATCGAACCCAGGTTGGCCGTGTGCAAGGCAAACACCCCACTCACTGTGCTATTGCTCCAGCCCCTCATGTTCTCATTTAAGACTCATAACATCTCCTTGGGAGGACCCATTCGGGTTGAAAGATGTGTGCCGAAAGTAGACTATAGACCAAACACAATGACCACTCAATACCTTTATTGCAAACCACAACACCCAAAAGGAGAGATAACGAAAGGGAATGCCCTGTCACAGAAGCGGGGTGGGGAGGTGGGGGATGGATTGTGGGTGGTGGGAGGGATATTGGGAACATTGGTGAAGGAGAATGGGCACTGGTGGACGGATGGGTAAACGAACACTGTATGACTGAAATGCAACATGAAAGTTCATAAGTTTGTAACTGTACCTCACGGTGATTCACTAATAAAAAGTTTTTTAAAAAATAAATTTAGAAAAGAATCATAACATCTCTAGAGCTGGGCCTAACCTTATCATAACTCTTAAGTAAGGAAATTGTTTCCCCTCAAAAAATCACACTCTCAGGCTGAGATTTGGGATTTATATAGTGAAAAAGGGGTAGTGGCTAATAAGGAGGGGTTTTGGTGTGAGGCTAGCTGACTGGTGTTGGTAGTTTGATGATGTTTGTTTGCTTCTGGTAAAAGCTTTGATATCTGTCAAAAAAACAGGAATAGAACTATCATACAACCTGGCATCTATGTCCAGAATACAAAAACATTAATTTGAAAGAATATGTGCACACTTATGTCATTGTCACACTTTGTACTATAGCCAAGATATGGAAACAGCCCAAATGTCCAACTATAGATGAGTAGATTGAGAAGTTTTGGCAAATATACATCATGGAATACTATACAGCTCTAAGAAAGAATAAAATCATGCAATTTGCAGCAACATGGATGGAACTAGAGGGTATCATTCTGAGTAAAGTCCGTAGGAAGGAAAGGGAGAGATATATAGAATGATCTCTCTAATAAGTGGGACTTCAAAATATATAGCAAGGGAGCAACAAAGGCCCAAAGGCAACACAATGAGAGTACTGATCCACACAACTGAATTTGAGCTAGGTGGCTTGGGAAGGAAGGGTTCTGGGGTCTTTGGGAGAAGGAAGGGTGCACTGGTAATGGGTGTGGTATTGGAATTATGTGCATGAGAAACCATCATTAATAGCATTGTAAACCACATAATCTCAGTTAAAATTATATTTTTAAAAAATAAAAGCTTTGAGATAATGACATGTGACACCTAAGAGATTTCCCTCCAGAGGACCTGATGATTGTTCTCTATCATTCATTCATGACTGCCTTCTGGCTTAGCATTAAACACACAACACCCCTTAGTACAAAGAAATAGGCAAGATGAAGGTCAAGAGGAGCGAGAGGTTATATACAGTATTCATGGGAGAACAAGATGGAGTCACCAATGACTACTCACTGACAAATCCTGCTGAACAGAGATAGCATGGGGATTGGGGATGGAAGAGATGGAAATGTTTCTGGATTTCCAGAATTAATTGGATCCTAGGTAATTTAGGAAGGCTCCAAATAGGATAATCAGACCCACTTTGAATATGCCAATATGGACTGGATCCCAGTCTCAATGCAAGAAAATGCATTTGGTGGGTGGTGGTCAGGTGGCCTGTGCTAATTAACAGACTTGTCCGGAGGAGTCTGGTGTTAATCCACTTCACAAAAATCCTTTGTGCTGCTTTCAGTCCCCACTGGCAGTTCATTTCCACTGTCCTGAGGAATTTTGTCCAAGCACAACGTTCTGGTGATCTTTCCAAACTTTATATCAAGTTCTCCATTATCCCACTTACATGATTTAATAAAAGGAACAGTCTCCATTCTTCATCAATGTTAGTAAGAAAAACTGAAAATGTAAGTTTGGAAAGTCATAGCCAGATGTCAGGTAAATTTACGATGAGTTCTATTTCACAGGTAAAAATCAAAAACCTCCAAAATGATGAAGAGGACCACTATCTGGTGGCCACAAAAAGTCCCGAACTTTCCTGAAACCACTTCTGGCATCAAAAAGTAAATTTATGGATTCCAGGCCTCTCTAGGGATCTTTGATGTAGGATCACTCCAGAAAGTACATTCCCCCCTGGTCCATTTCCTCAAATCCTCAATCAATACTGACTTTTCTCTGCCCCACTGATTTACAATCCTGTCAGGTCCCCCTTTCTTTCCTTTCCTCCTCCCTAGTTTTCATATATTCTTCTCCGCCTTCCTTTTTCTTTCTCCCTTTCTAGCTTTCTCTCATATTCTCTCTTACCCTGCTTTGGCCCAAGCCCGTTAAGCCAGGTTTTTTTCTAATCCTCAAATACACATGGTTGATGACAATATGCTGCTAGAGTAAGTTGATTTTCTAAGGGCACCTCATCAGGCAAGACTGTTGGTAGCTTGTGAAGGCCCTGGAGAATGTTTAACAGACTCTTTACTTGGAATAAACCATTACCATTAATGTCATACTTCAGTAGGGAGACTCCCAAATGTGATTCTGAAGGATTTATACCCCCATTAACTTCATCAATTAGACTCTAGGTAAGGAAATAACCATATGTGTGAGAGAAAATAAATTACTAAATAAGGTGGCAACTGAATGATTAGGCTGGTTCTTTTGTAATCTTCTGTTTAGAAGGTCATGTCCTATGAACATATTGAGCTAAGGGCTTCTGACATGAGGGACTCTATCTTTATCTCCTAGCCTGTCAGCAGGAAGGGACTCCTCGCCATTGTGTCAAGGGGCAGGTGTAACCTATGTGCCAGTGTAGCCCATAAACAAATTGCTCAGCTCCTGAAATCACCACCACCCTCCCCATCATGACTGTCCCCCATAACTGCCAACCAATTGTTCTTCGAGACCATAAGCCAGCTTACCCATTCACTGGCTGAATTTTGCTTCTGTAACTGGCTGTGTTGATGACAGCTCCTGCCACCCCTCACCCAATGTATCCACTGTTTGACTACTCTGTGAGTTCTGCCTATGTAAACTCATCCCTGACTGTGCTGGGGCCCCAAGTTCTTAAGGATGCTGGTCTGTTTGCCATCACAACTTCTGTAATAAAGACTCCAGATCTGGCCTCTCTGAGTGGTACTCATCAGTCTCTCACGAAGCGCCCTTGAAACAATATGAGAAAGTCAGAAGTGGTATCCTGGGGCTGGAGCAATAGCACAGCGGGTAGGGCATTTGCCTTGCAGCAGCCAACCCAGGTTCGATTCCCAGCATCCCATATGGCCCCCTGAGCACCGCCAGGAGTAATTCCTGAGTGTAGAGCCAGGAGTAACCTCTGAGCATAGCCAGGTGTGACCCAAAAAGCCCCCCCTCCAAAAAAAAAAGAAGTGGTATCCTGGTCAGCTTGAGGGTGGAGTGGTGACAGGTTTGGGCCTGCTTTTCCTGTGTCTGAGCTGAATTCCTCTTTAGCCCTTGATAAACCCTGTGACCTTGCTCATAGTAATTCTACTCCCAAAGCCCCTGTGTCCTCGCTCTAAATGACTAGTTAAGAGGCTTACTTGCCTCATCTCATGAGAATGAGAAAGAACATGGAAATGCATACACACAAATATTCATACTAATATCTTTGCATAAATAGTTTTTTGGTTTTTTTCCTTTCATTTACCCCTTTCATTTTTGTTTCCTTTCATTTACCCCGATGTCTAAGAGTTTCACTTCTGTTTATCTTTTTATAATGACAACTAAAGGTTACATCCCAGAATGTAGAAATCTGACTTAAGTGTGGTACTTAAATTCTAATAATAATGAAAAATAACTCATCAGTGAGAAACCTTTTGGAAAAGATCACTCAAGAAGAAAATTGTTCTTGACAGTGTTAAGAACACCGCTCCGCTCCGCCAACAGGCAATCATGACGCACAGGGAAAAAATCAGCATTAGCGTCAGATAACATTCTTCCAGATGCCATGAAAATTCTCTCTCATCTTCCCCAAGTACAATACTCTGTTCTTTGCCACCTGTTTCGTTTGAATTCACTGCCAGAGAGAGGAGAGGAATGGTATACATTTCACTGCCTGCAATATCCCAGAAGGCAGAATTTATAATGCAAAATATTTGAGTTTTGTGTATTTCCTGAAGTGAAAAGATCAAAGGGAAGGCAAGACAAACAACATTTTTGTTCCCCTTCTGCCTAATTTTAGAAACAGAATCTTTGCCTTTCTTCCCATGGCTGTGCAAGTGAGGGAAGTCCAGGCAAGCCACAAATGTGCGGTGATGTTGATCAGCAATGGGGAAGGTTATGACTGCACAGTGAGGTAGAAAATTGAACTCAAAATACAAACACTGGGGCTAGAGCCCTTGCAGGGAGCTTGCTTTGCATGCAACTGACCTGGTTTCAATCTCTGCCATCCTATTTGTTCCCCCAAGCACTGCCTGGAGTAATTCTTGAGTCCAGAGCCAGAAGTAACCCCTGAGCATTGCCAGGTGTGGCTCAAAAACCAAAAAAGAAATATACAAAAGCCATCTTACTATCTGTCAGATAAAAATGTATAGGAATGTATGGGGAAATAAAACATATTTATCCTGTTCACTTTCATTTAAAACATTAAGAAACATTAAGATTCAAAGGTTTCTATTCACTTGCAATACACCATTTTATAATTTAGGACGTATACATATTTTCCTTTCCTTTTTGTGCATCACACTCAGCACTTCTCAGGGGTTACTCCTGGCTCTGCATTCAGAAATTAATCCTGGTGGTGCTCGGGGGACCATACGGAATGCTGGGGATAGAACCTGGGTCAACCGAACGCAAGGCAAACACCATCCCAGCTGCCATACTATCACTCCAGCCCCTTATACATTTTCTATACTTTAGAAATTTACCCTATTCTTTTCCAAATGTGGGTCCACTTACAACAGTTTGATCTTTTGTTTTATTTTTGGTTTGGGTGCCACACCCAGAATGCTCAGGGCTTACTCCTAGCTGTGCACTCAGGGATCACTCCTGGCAGTGCCTGGAAGATGATGTGGGATGCCATGGATTGAACCATACTCAGTTGCATGCAAGGCAAGCGTCCTCCCTGTTGAACTATCACTCCAGCCCTGCCATTTTACCCTCTGTAGTTTCAATAACTATGAACTGTCTCTGAGAGTTCCTTCAATGTGACGTTTATGCCAGCATCACTTCTTTGGTGCATCTCCATCCACAACTGCTTTCCTCATTTAGGTTGACAAGTTCCCCTTGGAGAACTTTCTCTATGATTCAAATGATGACAGTATCAATATTACTGTAGTCAGCTTTTTCTTCTGTGACACCCTACGTGTTTGATTTAAATTTCACTTCCAGTGTTACTGTTTTCCTTTCCTTTGGACACTGTCGTTTGTGCTGGTCAATTCCTTCTTTAATATCTCCATTGTGCATAATATCACATGAACTAGTCGTTGGGGGACAAAGAGATAACACAATTACGTGCTCTTCCATCTCTGTGAAAACTAGAGAGATACACAGAGCCACTCATCAATAGATTTTGAAAGAAGTGATAAGCGGCTAGTTAGCCAAATACCCTATATACCAAATGACCAACTTCTTTAAAGATAATTAACTGAAGGAGCAGCCTTTAAAATTATTAAGTTACAAAATAAACATTTGATTAAATCTGCTGAAGTTATTCTTTGGCTAAAACCTTTTAAGGTCTCTTCTTGAATATTGTCAATAAAAATAAATGTTTTATTCTTAGACTCATATACTTCTTAACTATACTAAATTAAAATATTGAGTACATGTATTGGGTCATATACTCAAGAATATAGTTAATATATGCTATCAAAGCAAGCACTCAACATATTCAGATTATAAAATACTTAGTTATTGATATATTCAATAAATAATTTCATTAAAATGGTTCTCCATAAATCTGAAAATTAATAAGAAATATATTTATGAAGCCAAAAGAACCCTGAGACCCAGAAGTTTGGGCAAGTTAATGTGAAAAGGGAAAGTACATTATTGACTAGACACAGGAAGAACAGCCTCAAAAGTAGGCTTTGCACTAACAAATGAATCAATCGACCGTTGGGAAATTAGCTCTCAGTAATTAGGCTCTGGGTCAACTGGTTTTCAGCAAATCCTCTCCTGGGACACCTCTGTCCTCCCTCTTTCCTCCTCTTAGCTGGTATCAAGGTCCCTGCTATGTGTCCCCTGGTGTCCTACATGCCTCTGCCATGGGCATAACTGATTTCTTAACCTGACTTAAATGCCAGGCTGCCACTTTCCAAGCAGATTTCATCGGCTCAGTGCATGCTAGGTCTCCATCAAAAAGAAAACCAAAATAAAAGATGCCTTGGACTCTGCCTGTCAACTTGGACACTGGAATCTTTAAAATGTAAAAAAAAAGTGAACACACAGGTTCACAGCTGACTTTGTAAGAGCAGAAGTCGGCCCCACCTGGCGCCTGTCTTCTGAGTTTCTCCCGAGAGTATCTGCTCAGTGGAACCTCAGATACATCTGGTCCCCCAGCTATAAAGACCATATGTTCTAGTTCTCAATGTTCCAACCTAGGAGGAGAAGAGGCTGACAGTTGCTCACCTTAAACAGCCACAGCCAAGCAAATTAATCCTGATGTTGTCCTGTGCCTGGGAATACAGGGCTAGTGTGTCAACATGTCTGACTTCTTTGTGTAAGAGATGGGAAGGATTCGTGGACACTTGCACTTCTAACCTAATTACTATCTAGAAATACATCATGAGTGTAGGAAGGTCCAGATTTGGGGAGAGGAATAGAGTCAAGAGATCTAGCACATATAGATTCTTGCCTTTCTAGTTTATTAGCCCTGTGAACTCATCTGCCCACATTAAGACAGTGACCAGCATTGTCATATCTTCTCTGGTCAGCCCCAGCCTCCTGCCATCACATTGCTGTGTTTATTCTGCAATAAGGAGTGATCATGTAAACCCAGTCCTCAGAGAGACTATGGAGAGGTGGCATCTGGAGGAAAGGGTAACCATAACAGCGATGGAGCCCATTTGTGCTGAGGTTGCAAACAGCTTCCCATGAGCCCCAAGTATGTAAACATTGCCAGCAAAAAGACTGAGAGTTGTTCAAGATGGATTGTTGCATGGGGAGGAGAAAGAGTCCAAAAATACCACCTTCCCTAGCAGTGTATTCACAGGGTTATATGCAATCAGATCAGGAAGTACCCTTGGATGAGCTGCAGGCATGGCGGGAGTGAAGCTCAGAGAAAGGAGCTAACTTCTCAGACCCCAGCCCCAAGACTAGTGGAACCCAGGCGACCCTCTGGAGCCCAAGACACCTGCTCAGACTTGGAAGAATGTGATCTCTATAGCAAGACTTTCCTCTAGTGTGGCCACCCTGTGAGTTTTTTAAATGGAGGTTTTTTTTTTAAACTCTTAAAGTTTGTGTTGTGAAGATTTTCTTCCCTAAATTTGCACTTGCTTAGGAACAAAAACTCATTAATGTACCTTAGACAAGGATCTATTTCCCAAATCTATTATTAAGGTCAAATTAAATGTCCCTAATATTCTTCCTTCTGGCCTCTTCATACAATTGAAAAAGAAAGGAGGTGTGATCGTGCAAAGGTATGATCTCACACAATGATTGGAAAGCAAGCATTTGTCGCAGGCATTTGAGCATTAATGCAATGCCTTTGCGGGCATTGAGCTGGTATGTATTGACTCATATAATATTCAACACTCTAAAGAAGTTCTGCTCTCACCCCCAGTTTATAGTAATGGAAGCTGAGATGAGGACAAATTTGTGTGCCCAACGTCACAGAGGAAGGAGGCAATCTCCTTGAAACCAGACAATTTCCCCCTGACTCTTACCTTCAGATTAATCACTATCTTCCTGTTTCCTCATTCAATCTTTTCCAGCAAACATGTATGGAGCATCTCACATGGAGCTAGGAGCCAGTAGGGCCAGACTAAGACCCTGATGGTACATTTACAAAGTGTGCCATCCACTCATGGGGTGGGGCGTATACACAGGCTCTGGGACTCCACGTCTCCACTCTGAACTATTATGTAGCCTGCTACTAAAGAAAGATAACTCATTTGTTTTCATTTCTTTGGTTACTAAGCTGCACTTTTTCATAGCAATGAGCAATATTTCAAGTTTACTTCTAAAATTTGTTCATTTTTCTTCCCCGCTGGGAAATGCTTCCCTAGGAAGGCTCCAAGTGTTTCAAATGCCTAATTTATACAGAGCTTAAGAGTGCACATCAGCTGGAGCCTCCTGGTTCTTTTTTGCTTTGCTCCACTTTTCAAACAATGGAAGGGGGCCAAGCAGGCATTTCAAACTAGCTAAGGTCCGGGGAAATGGAAATTAATTCAAATTAGCAGAAATATTTACGAGGATGATTTTTAAATCTCCCAAATGTGGAAATAACAGAGAAAGAGAATGAATTATTATGCCAGAGTGTATCAGCTAATAGTCTTCGGTTGCATGTGGCAAAAATCAACCTGAGCTAGTTTAGGCAGAAGGGGGATTTATTATAGGGATGTGGAGTGTCTCGTGGAACCAAGAGAGAAATTATGTGAAGGAGAGCTAAACCACTGAAAAGCTAAACCATTCCCAAAGCTCTTCTAGAAGGTAGCATGCATTGCATCCATGTTCAAGCAATAATCCCTAAAACCAACCCTCAGAAAGACAAATACTAGATGCTCTCCTTCATCTGTGGTACGCAGAGAAACAAAACAAGGGAACAGACAGCACAGAATGATGGCAAACCCTCGCTCAGCCTTGAAGTAAAAACTAAATTGAAATGACCAAGCAGTGAAGAATGGGGGAAGAGACAGGCAAGAAATGCATAAGGAGAGTAGTGGAGGGCCTTGGAAACTTTGGTGGTGGTGGAGGTGCAGCAACTTCATACATTAGTGCCATAAAAGTTAACACTATTGTAAGCATGTTACCTCAACTATAATGCACTGTCTTCCCGTTGTTCATAGATTTGCTCGATTGGGCACCAGTAACATCTCCACTGTGAGACTTGTTGTTACTGTTTTTTGACATATCGAATACGCCACGAGAAACTTGCTATAGTACCTCAACTATAATAAAAATAAAAATTTTAAAGCCCTCAAAACTTACTTAGCAGTTGCTACACTCTCTTAATTTACCAACTAGCACAATGAATTGTCTGTAGAAGCAAGGTTTGCTGTCTTCCTCAATAGAAACGCCTAAGGTTTAATTAGGCCTCCTTCAGACTGTGCATTCAAAATCCTCCTGAATAACTCTGCCATTAGACGTTTTGTGAGATTTTTCATATATTACAATGCGATTTTATCCTGCTTTATTCTGATGCACCATTTCAAAGACTGGTTTTCTTCTTTTGCTATTTAGGGCCTTTTCTTCCTACCAATCGCTCCATTCTTGGGAAGGGGGTAAAAAACTTCCTTAGGTTTCATACTCTTTCTCAACATGCATAAAAAAACACTTGAGACAGGCTGGCGTATGGGGGGGAGGAGGGGAAACCGAAACCGAAACCAGGGACATTGGTGGAGGGAAGTAAGTTGACACTGCTGAAGGGATGGGTGTTGGAACACTGTATCTAAAACTTAACAGTGAAAACTTTGTAACTCGCAGTGATTTAAAAAATTAATATTTTTAAAACTTAAAGAGTTATTCAAACACATATGTTTCTGACTCAAAAAGTCACAGTTGTGGTGGTGGGTCCGGTGTTTAAAATTATGTAGACATGAAAAATATGATCAATGGTATTATAAATCTTGAACCTCAGTAAAAATGATTTAAAAGATAAAAGAGTGAAATTTTTACATTATGAAAATAAATTAAATTTCAAACAAAAAAGTCTGAGATGATCCTCAAGAATTTATATCTCTAGCAAATTCCTAGGTGGAGTTGGTGCTGTGGTCATGAGTTATACTTTCAGAACCACTTGCCTAAGATCTTCTCTAAACGGTTTGTGGGAATACCAAAGGTTTGAAGATGGCTAGCTGTACCATCAGGAATAGCATTCACATCATAGTTTTACCCAGAACGTTATTTTGTGTATATTGACAAACTGATTCTATCTCACAGTGATTCAATAAATTTTTTAAAAAAAGATTCTAAAATTTATGTGAGGATGGGGCTGGGGCAATAGCACAGCGGGTAGGGCGTTTGCCTTGCACGCGGCCGACCCGGGTCCAAATCCCAGCATCCCATATGGTCCCCTGAGCACCGCCAGGGGTAATTCCTGAGTGCAGAGCCAGGAGTAACCTCTGTGCATCGCCAGGCGTGACCCAAAAAAGAAAAAAAATAAAATAAAATAAAATTTATGTGAGGATGCAAAATACCCAGTATGGACCACACAGTGTTAAAAGCGAAGAAGGAAGTTGGAAGATCAATGTTACCTGATTATAAAACCTACTATAACAACAGTCATCGAGGCAGAGTGGTCTCAGTGAGAAAATAGACAAGTAGATGGAACAGATGAGAAAGCCCAGAAACATGCCCACATAAATAAATTAAACCGATCTCTGACAAAAGAGCAAAGGTAAAGTTAGTCTTTTCAACAAATGCTGCTGGAGCAACTAACCTTCCACATAGATAACCTGGATCTGGATATGAATCTAGACACAGCTTACAACCCTTCATAGAAATTAACTCCAAGTAGACCACAGACTTAAATGCAGGACACAAAGCTATAAAACTCGGAGAAGAAAATGTAGGAGAAAATCTAGATGATCCTGATTATAGTAATGACTTTTAAAATAGAAAATCAAAAGCATAATCCATAAATAAATGGTTGATAAACTGGACTTTGTTCTAAAAAGTTTTTTTAATCTGCTTTACTCAAGGCAATGTCAAGAAAATTTGAGGACAAGACACAGACTTGGAGAAAATGTCTGCAGAAAAGGGGGCTTACTTCTGATAAAGAAGCTTTGTCTGGGATATACAAGATTGTTTATTAGAACTCAACAGTAAGAAAATAAACAGGGGGCTGGCGCGATAGCATAGCGGGTGGGGCATTTGCCTTGCACGAGGCTGACCCAGGTTCAATTCCCAGCATCCCATATGGTCCCCTGAGCACCGTTAGGGGTAATTCCTGAGTGCAGAGCCAGAAGTGACCCCTGTGCATCGCCGGGTGTGACCCAAAAAATAAAGAAAAAAAACCAATTTATTTTAATGTACAAAAAGACACTTGCAGACATATCACCAAAGAAAGAAGATAACCAAATGGCAAATAATCCTATGAAAAGATGTTCTGCATCATATGTCACCAGATAAATGCAAATTAAAACTAGGTACACCCATCAGTATAGTCAAAATCCAGAACAATGATGAAACCAAATCTTGGCAAGAAAGTGAAGCAACAGGAACTCTCATTCCTTGCTGGTGGGAACAAAAAATCTAGCGGCCACCTTGGAAGATATTTTGGTGGCTTCTTATATAACCATAGAATTCAGCAATAGAACTTCAAGTTTTTGACCCCTTTGGGGAAATACTAAGGAGTATCTACTGAGCAGATAAATACATTCAGACAATGGAATATTACTAAATCCTAGGAAGAACTGAGCTTTCAAGTAATGAAACCCCTTGAAGGAACCTGAAATGCACCATGGGAAGTGAAGGAAGTCTACCTGAAAAGGGGCTGCGTGCTGTACGGTTGCAGGGGTTGGTGAGGAATGGATGAATAGGAGGAACAGAAAGGATTTTTAGGGAAGCCAAAAAAATCTGTATGATTCTGCAACTGCCTAAACCCATAGAAGAATGTATATATCAAGCATAAACCCTAAGGTAGGGGGGTTTTGGTGATAATGATGTATGTCAATATGTTCATCAACTGTCACAAATGTGCCCTGTGGTAGAGATGGGAAGGTTGTGCATGTATAGGGGGCAGGGTATATGGGCAATCTCTGTACCTTCTCAATTTTGCTACAAACTTGAACCTACTCTAAGGTAATCTTGAAAAACTAAATTATATATATATATATATATATATATATTATATACATATATATATACACTCTGTTGTTTGTTTGTTTGATGGAGGGACACAACTGAGGTGCTCAGGGCTTACTCCTGACTCTATTCTCAGGGATTACTCCTGGTGAGATTTGGGCATATGGTGTACCAACCATACCAAAGATCGAAGCAGGATGTGTGGCCTTACCCACTATACTATCTCACCTGTCCCACATATATCTGACTTAAGGTGTCAGTAACTATAACAATCATTATCACAGTGTTGTACTTCATTTCAAAATTGCTTTTGAATTTAGTATCTTTAACAGGTTTAGGGCTGGCAGCACAAATTTTTTTCAACTATTTGAAAAGGTGATAAAATACAGAAAGTCAATCATTGTAAACACTTTTAAGTGTACCATTCAGTGGCATTACTTGCAATCACATTGTCATGTAACCATCATGCATTTCTAGAACCCCTTTCATTTGAAACACTGAAGCTCTCTTCCCATTACGCAGCCTATTCCCTCCTCCCCCAGCCCCTGCAAACCACCATTCTACTTTCTATATGAAGGAATTTGCTAAAATGTCTTAAAGTATGTAAAGTATGTAAAGATAAATGCAAACCAATTGAGATTTTAAACAAATAAATATGTACTTATAAACCAGTTGTCAGGGATGAGGAAATGGGTGGACGAGTATGGGTTTTAGCAAAGCTAGTAACACGTGCCGGCACCGATTTCCTGATAAATGATGTTGTTGCTAAGTAATCTGCTTCTCACTCTCCCCCTGCTTCACACGGGGCCATCTCTGATTCGAAACTCCTTGTCTCACTCATTCTGAGATTTAAGAACTCAACTGATCTTTTAAGGTATCAATATGGGGGCTGGAGCGATAGTACAACAGGCAAGGCATTTGCTTTGCACTGGACCAACCCAGGTTTGGGCCCTGGCATCACATATACTCCCCTGAGCACCACCAGGAGTGATTCCTGAGTGCAGAGCCAGGACTAACCCCTGAGCATCGCCAGTGTGATCCAAAAAGCCAAAAAAGAAAATTAAAATAAAAAGTTATCCATATGAAAATACTATAAAGCCTATTTGTCTTCTTGCTCCTTTTTTGTTGAAGTAACATTGACTCATAGCCTTATATAGGTTGCAGGCACAGTGTTATAATTTGACATTGATATAGACTACATTATGGTCACCACCAAAAGTCTAGTTCCTGTTCTTCAACTGCATACCCATTTCACTCGAGGCATTCACCTCCCTCCCCATTCCCTTTTGCTAACCATTACATTGCTGTTTCTGAGAGTTTGCTTGATTTGTGGTTTGTTCACTTATTGTACACATATGAAAGAAATCACAGTGTTTGTCTTTTCCTTTCTGACTCATGTCACTAAGCGAAATGCTTTCTAGGTCCATCACATTGTTGCAAAAGGCAATACTGCATCTTTTTCTTTTGTGCATGGAGTAGTATTCCTTGAGTCTAGAGACCTTACCTTTAGTGACTTGTTCATTGATAGGACCTGAGGATATTTTCAGATAGCTATAGAATCCCTCTATTCCATTCCCTGGGGGGAATTACCCCAAGAATGCCAAAACACTCATTCAAAGGCCACCCACACCCCGGTGGCAATAGTCATCACCTTTGAAGCCCAGACATCATGGAGAAGTATGGACAGAGGCAGGCCATCAGCTTCAGCTGGGGCAGTGCCCACAGCAGGTCTGACCTGGGTAAGGATACTGGTCAGCTTTTCAAGGTGGCCACGTGGGCCGAAACTGATCGGGATTCCTGAGGCAGAGTTCAAAGCAAACAGCTATCACACTCCAGTGTGCCAAAGCCTGGGGCCAAAGGTAGACTTCTCAGTCAATGAATTATCCCTGAGTAGCATGTGATGAGATCTGGCAAAGACAGTTGCCTGCACCCTGCCCTGACCCCGACCTGCATTTCATTCCTGACAAAATGAATGGGCCCTTTAGAGTGACCTCTGTTAAGACTCAACTGCTCTGCCTGTTTCTCTTTCAGTAGGAACCTTGAGAATACCAGATAACCCATGGCCTTTCAACAAAAGCCCAACATCAAGCTGCCTTTGACGTTTATGGCGTAGCTTTTAGAACAGTTTGCGCTAACAAAAACAGTTCACATAATTTAGCATTTCAAAAGAATTCTACTTTCTAAATTGCTCCCAAATTGTTTTTATTTATTTTTATTTTTTTTTAATTTTATTGAATCACTGTGAGATAGTTACAAGCTTCCATGTTTGGGTTACAATCACAAAATGATCAAACACCCATCCCTCCATCCCTCCACCAGTGCACATTCCCCACCACCTATATCCTTGGTATACAGCACCTTTCCCACCCTCCCCCTGCCTCCATGGCAGACAATATTCCCCATACTCTCTCTACTTTTGGGCATCATGGCTTGCAACACAGACACTGAGAGGTCATCATGCTTGGTCCATTATCTACTTTCAGCACACATCTGCCATCCCGACTGGTTCCTCCAGCCATCATTTTCTTAGTTATCCCTTCTCTATTCCATCTGCCTTCTCCCCTCCACTCATGAAGCAGTCTTCCAGCTATGGGGCAATCCTCCTGGCCCTTGTATCTACTGTCCTTGGGTGTCAGCCTCATGTGATGTTATTTTATATTCCACAAATGAGTGCAGTCCTTCTATGTCTGTCCCTCTCTTTCTGACTCATTTCACTTAGCATGATACTTTCCATGTCTATCCATTTATAAGCAAATTTTATGACTTCATATCTCCTAACAGCTGCATAGTAGTCTATTGTGTAGATGTACCAAAGTTTCTTTAACCAGTCATCTGTTCTAGAGCACTTGGGTTTTTTCCATATTTTGGCTATTGTGAACAGTGCTGCAATGAACATCTAGGTACAGATGTCATTTCTACTGTGCTTTTTTGCATCCTCGGGATATATTCCCAGAAGTGGTATTGTGGTGTCATATGGAAGCTCAATTTCTAGTTTTTGAAGGACTGTCCATATTGTTTTCCAGAAAGGCTGGACCAGTCAACATTCCTACCAACAGTGAAGGAGCATCCCTTTTTCCCCACATCCACGCCAGCACTGGTTGCTTTTGTTCTTTTGAATGTGTGCCAGTCTCTGTGTTGTGAGATGATATCTCATATTTTACTTGCATCTCCCTGATGACTAATGATGTGGAGCATTTTTTTTGTTTTCTATTTCTACTCTATTTCTTTTTTTTAATTTATTTTTTTATTGAATCACCATGTTGAAAGTTACAAAGCTTTAAGGCTTAAGTCTCAGTTACATAATGCTTGAACACCCATCCCTCCACCAGTGCTTGTATTCCACCACCAAGAACCACAGCAAACCTCCCACCCCACCCCGCCCTGCCCCCCGGTCCCCCACCCCATCTGTGTAGTTGGTAAGTTACACTTTACTTTCTTTTTACCTTGATTACATACAACAACAACAACAACAACAACAAAAACCTCACTATTATTGTTTGGAGTTTCCCCTCCAGAGTCGGACCTGCTGGAAAGGAAGCATTTGATAATTTGTTTTCTACTGCTGTGATTGAGGAGATATGAGGTCATGTGGCCACAGTAGTGGCTGTGAGATTTCTGTCTTTTAGTATTTTAGTGACTAAGTCCAGACGGCTTTCTGCCAGAGGTTGCATCTTTGCTAGATTGATGTGGAGCATTTTTAATGTGCCTTTTGGCCATTTGTATTTCTTTTTTGAGGAAACCTCTGTTCATTTCTTCTCCCTATTTTTTGATGGGGTTGGAGGTTTTTTCCTTATACAATTCTACTAGTGTCTTATATATCCTGAATATTAATCCCTTATAAGATGGGTATTGGGTAAATATCCTTTCCCATTCTCTGGGCTCTTTCTGTGTTTTGGTCACTGTTTCTTTTGAAGTGCAGAGCTTCTTAGCTTGATTTAGTCCCATTTGTTCACGTTTGCTTCCACTTGCATGGTCAGTGCTGTTTCATCCTTAAAGATGCTTTTAGCTTCAATATCATGGCGATTTCTGCCGACATCGACATCTTCAACACTGCTTTATCACCTCTTGATAGATCAACCAGACTCAAGCTTAGCAAGGACATACTTCATTTGAGGGAAGAAATGGAAGAAAGGGACTTAGTAGATATATACAGGACACTTTATTCTCAAAAATCTGAATACACTTTCTTCTCAAGTGTGCATGGAACATTCTCCAAGATAGACCACATGCTGAGCCGCCAAACATACCTCCATAAAATTAAGAAGATAGAGATCATATCAACGATCTTCTCAGACCATGATGCGCTGAAATTAGAAATAAATCACACACAGAAATGGAAAACTAAATCAAGTACCTGGAAATTAAACAGCTCACTATTGGACAATGAGTGGCTTAGAAAGGAAATCAAAAGATTCCTGGAAATGAATGAAAATGAGGACACGAGTTACCAAAACTTATGGGACACAGCAAAATCTGTGTTAAGAGGAAAGTTTATAGCTCTACAAGCATTCCTCAGGAAGGAGGAGCGAGCCCACATAAGTAACCTAACCTCAAAGCTTAAGAGAATGACCAACAAAAGGAGCCAAATCCAAACAGGAGGAAGGGAATAATAAAACTCAGAGCAGAAATTAACGAGATGGGAACCCAAAAAACAATTAGAAAGATCAATGAAACCAAGAGCTGGTTCTTTGAGAAAATAAACAAGATCGATAAATCTCTCGCAAGACTGACAAAAAAGGGAGAGAGAAAACCCTAATAAATCAAATCAGAAGTGAAAAGGGGGGCATTACAACAGAAACTACAGAAATTCAAAGGATCCTCAGAGATTACTTTCAGAATCTTTATGCCACGAAACACGTAAACTCAAATTGCTTCTAATGTTGCACTTTTATTTCCCTACTTACAGGGAGGATGGATGCTGCAGGTGTTCCAAGTGGGATGTGATGGGTAATGCAAATGCAAACTTGAATGCTCAGTGTGAGGTCTTGGATGTAAGCTGCATCATGATACAGGAAGCGGAGCCAGGCTGGCAGGAAGGGGAAGAGAGGAGATAGCTCCTGAGTCCCAGCCATGTGTGAGAGGCCCAGTCTGAGTTCATCTCTTATAACCACTGCTACTCTGCAGGCACTGGCAGCTTGCTCAAGATGCACAGTTGTTAAGAACAAATCTGAATGCAAACCCTGTTCTTGTATTCCTTGATGCTCTCTAGACTATTTATTGAGCACCTTGAGTAGGTCCAGGTATGAAGGTTTCCACCATTTCCCTTCCTGGAAGAGCTAATTTATGCAAAGTGCTCAGGCATACACATCATTAATAATTCTCAAGTTTCTGAGAATATTGTTATCTTAACATCAACTCTATAAGCTGATAAAGATGAATGATTTAGCCAAGTTTCACATAAGGGATTAAGCTACATTGTGAATTTAGGTTGGTCTGGTCCCAAAAGCAGTATGTTTCAATGAAATTTTTTCTTAGCCTCAGTTTTTCTTAGGGTTCATAAGAGTTCCATTCACAAGGCTGAAAAGCTGAAGACGATCTGAGTGCCCATCAAGGGCTGAATTTGTAAATAAAATGTGGTGTATCCAAACAATGGAACATCATAAAAAGGAATTAAGTTCTGACATGTGCTACAACATAGAGGAACCTTGGAAACATCTGCTCAGTGAAAGAAACCAGACACAAAGAGTGCAGAGTGTGTGATTTCATTTTTAGAAATGTCTAGAATCGTAGACACAGAAACTAGATTAGTATTTTCCAGGGATGGGGGGAGAGCAGGCAATGGTAAATGATTGCTAATGGGTACAGAGTTTCTTTTGGAAGATGATGGAAATATTGGAATTAGATCCTGGTGGTGGTTTGACAAACTTTGTGGATATATATAAAATATATGAATTACTGAACGGTACTTTAAAATGCTACATTTTATAGACTGGGGTTTATCTTCTCAAAAATAAATACAGACACAGAAACATGGGAGTAAAGAAAGTATTAACGCTGAGGATGTTTGTGTGGATTCAATGAAGCAAGAGCAGGGAAAGTCGTGTCCAGCCTCTGGGCAAATGCTCTCACCAAATGGTACCTTTAGAGCAGTGGAAGGGCAAGAATGGATGGTATGGGTGGCTGCAGCCCTACAGGAAGTGGCTTCCTCTCTGTTCTAGTTCTTTCCTCTGGAAAGGCCGTTTGTTTATCCATCGGATTGTCCACACTCTGGCAGGGTGGCCACTTTTCTACCCTGATCACCCTATTGCTTCCTCCTCAGACTAATGAGCAAAGCAGGAGCCTCATAGCAGGCTGCCATGCCATGGGGGAGCTCACGGGAAGGAAAGTGCATGCAACTGCCAAGATGAAGAAGGAGCTTGCTTTCACAGAGGCCTCTGGCATTCGATGGGAGTATGTGAACTCTGGCAGAAGTATGAGGGAGTCAATTGTGACTATCTCAACAGGTTCCCATGATGCTGGAACTTCATCTGAAATATCATCAGACTTTCCAGGAAGATGTCAGACTAAGGAAGCTCTGTGATCCAATGTCCAGCAACCACAAACAAAAGCAAGCAACAGGACCTTGAGCTAAAAAGGGGCGGAGCGATTCGAGGGAGGACAGGCAGGGAGCAAGGGTGTGCAAGGTTGAGTAGAGTCTTGGTCAGTTTGAGTTGAGTATGCCTCTGGAGAGGAAGCGTTCTGGAAGGGTTGGGTGGCTGAACTTGAAGCATCATAGAGAGCATACCAACAGAGTCAGATCAAATAAATGTGAGCTTAGTTGAGCTCTACAAAGGAACAGGACAGAACATGACACCAATGGGACCCTATAGAATTCTAGCAAGCTCTGACAATTAAGGATGGTGAGAAAAAGGTCTCTGTCTAGTGCATGTATGAAAATGCCATCATTCCTGTCTGTCATTGAAACCTTGCCTTTCCCCTTCACTGCCAGAGAATTTTTTTGCTATCTCATGTGCCTTCTTTCCTCATCTGCATTTCACTCCAAGAGGCCCAAGAGCAGTGCCAATTTGTGCCAATCACCATCCCCATTTCAACACGAACAAATAGTGCCATGAGTGGAGGGAGTCGGGGTGGGAGAGACAGGGCAGGCACACAGAAATAGTCCAGCTACAGAGTGCTCAGAACCTAGCCCACCAAAGTGGTTATTGATTTTTTTCAATCTTTTTCATTTGGAAATTCCCACCAACTTCAAACTCCTGCCCTGAGTTGCAAAACCAAGATGAGCAAGCAGGTGGGGAGGTGGTGGGGGACTGATGAAGCCGATTAGAGGTGATCTACGAACAGTGGCTGAGACTCCAAGGGACTCCGGTGGCAGTGAGGGGTCATAACTATATGAGACCAGAAACATTCACACTATTGTAAACATGTGAACTTAATGACAATCACCATTACAAGAATAAAATTCCAAAGAGTTAAAAGTTTTTAACCAAAAAAAGTCCATCATCATGACAGAAGCAGAGAAAATTAGACTATAAAGTAAATGTGCAATCTGAAGCCAAAGTGATGTAAAAAAAAGTGATATTTCTCCATCCCAAATGGTCCTATTAGCACTGCCAGGAGTGTCCCCTGAATGCAGAGCCAAGAGTAAGTCCTGAAGACTGCTGGGTATGGCCAAAAATATCTTCGTGTGTGTACGCACGCACAATTTGCCTGGTCAATGGCACCAAATTCTCTTGGCTTTTGCAGGGGGCAGGGTGGTGGTGGTTTATCTCTGGAAATTATTCCTTTTGAATGACTGAAACTTTACATATATTGAATATCTTCTGCAAGTCCCTAACCACCATCATTTCAGTCTCTACTTCTACTATCTACTTCTATTAGTTGATGACTTTAGATACCTTACAAAACTGGAATCACACAGCATTTGTCCTCCAGTGACTAATCTAATTCATTTCATGCCCTCTGGATTTTTCCTGTTATCAGATGCAATAAGATTTCCGTCTTCTTAAGGCTAAATAAAATTTCATAGTACATCAATTCTACATTGGATATTCGTTCCTCTACTTTATGAACATTTAGGTTACCATCTCTTGAGCATTGTTACATTTCTGTATTCTAAACATATTATAAATATGTTTTCTATTTCTGCAGCATATTGTGAATAAAGCTTCAATAGACAGGGGAATGTAGATATCACTTTGAAATAGTGATTCGTTTCCTCTGGATAGATACCCAGAAGAGGGATTACTGGCCCCTACCCCTATGGCAGTTAGATTTTTAATTTCGTGAGGAATGTCCATACTGTCTTTTCATAGCAGATGCATCATTTACATTCTCACCAATAAGAACTGGTATAGGATTGCACAAGATTCCAAGTTCGCCACATCAATGCACAAAGGAGTACAAACTCTGTTTTCGGTTATTGCTATTGTTTGAGAACAGCCACCCTAAAAGGTGTGAAACTTAGCCTACTGTGGATTTGATTTATATTTCCCTCATGATTAGCTATGGCAAGCACTTTCATATTGGTCATTTATCTGTTACCATTGGAGAAATGTCCAGTCAAGTCCTCTGTCTACTTCTCAACTAAGTTATAAGGAGTTTGGGTAGTTTTATTTTTCTTTTGCTATTGTCAGTTTATCTTGTGTATTTTGAATATCACCCCCTTGTTATACAAATAAAATTTAGCTTTGCATTGTTTTTCTCCCTTTCCATAGGTTATCTTTGGAAAGGAAATCATTGATGGTCTCCTTTACTATAATTTGATGTGTTCCCACTTTGCAGGTTTTTTTCCTTTTTGTTGTTCTTGTATGTGTCCAAGAAATCATTGCCAAGACTAATGTCAAAAAGCTTTTCCTGGGGACCAAAGCAATAGGTACAGCAAGTAGATCACTTGCCTTGAACATGACTGACTCCCCCCCTCCCCGGGTTCAATCCCTGGCATCCCATATGATCCCCTGAGCACCAGGAAGAATTCCTGAGCGCAGAGTCAAGAGTAACCCCTGAGTATTGCCAGCTGTGGCCCCAAAACAAATCAAAAAAGCAAAACAAGGGGGCTGGAGTGTTAGCACAGCAGGTAGGGTGTTTGCCTTGCATGCGGCTGACCTGGGTTCGATTCCCAGCATCCCATATTGTCCCCTGAGCACTGCCAGGGGTAATTCCTGAGTTCAGAGCCAGGAGTTACCCCTGTGCATTGCCGAGTGTGACCCAAAAAAAGGCAAAAAAACAAAACAAAAAACAAAAATCAAAACAAAAGAAGCTTTTCTCCTGTTTTCTTCTAGAAGTTTCAATAGTTCCAGGATTTTGCTTAGTTTTGTTTTATTATCAGCTACATGGAAATGATGATTGTCTAATTAGTATCAAGGCAAAATGTTTTCATTGGGGGCATGCAAGAACCGTTGATCAGGGTTGAGAAAATGAAAAAGTTACCTCCCTCCCCTTTTCCCTTCTCACCAGTTCAACCTACTCTTTATTTTATTCCTTACTTTTCAGTGAGCAAATAATTCCGTAGCAGCCAAAATCAAGAAGAGTTGAAAATTATTTAGCCAAGGTTTGAACTGTCCTTCCAAGAAATCCCTTGCTTTTTTCTCTGCAACGTGTATTTTCAAAAGGAAAACCTCATTTAAAAGATCGCTTGTCTCAACATATTCAAATTGAACAGATGTAAAGGAATGCATTAAATCAGTTGTTAGAGGATATGCCCATTAAAGCCACATTCAAGACGTGATTGAACACTTGCATGCTGGATCGTAAACGTGAACCCTCCTTAAATAAGACTGATTATCATCTCCAATGGCCTGTCAGTTTCATCAGAACCAAATATAGCCCCAGATTCTTTCTTTTCTGCTGCAGAATTCTGAACTGGGAAACATGCAGCCATCTGGTTCCCCTTTGGAATCGCTGTGTATTAAATACACAATCATCATATGTGATAAAAGAAAACGCAGGAGACATATGGTGCAGGGGTTCGAAAGTATTTGAATGATTGCACCAAGGGCCACTTTTAGCTCATTTTCTACATGGCAAGAATCAAGAACATTGTTTTTTTTTCTTTGCAAAGTCATTCGAAGCAGTATATTTGTTTGCCCACTGTGATTGCGTTCTTAATCCATTTGTTTGATGTTAGATCTGAAAGTGACAGTGAAGAGAACTGACCATAAATCAGCAGGTTACAACAGCGTCTCTCTGGCATTCTCCTCTGCTCGGGATGTCACGCCAGGCAGCGCATATTGAGGCAGTTCTATAAATTGGGTTATCTTGAGAAGGGAAGAAGGACGGAAAAAGAGCACAGCAAGCTTAAAGAAGCTCTAAATTCTTGATAAGGATCAAGCTGCCTTGGCTTACATGATTTACGCTCGCCACAGTTCTGTCTACACTCAGAGACAAGTTGGCTCCAGGTTTTTTCAGGATATATGTTTTTAGTTCAGTGGCATGCAATAAGTCTGGTAGAAATGATTTACCTTGACTAGAGAATCAAATGATGTATTTCCCCCACCCCAAATATCTTATTTTCCAAAGCCAAAGCTTCACTTCTTCTCTCAACCCAAGATTCCTAAATATTATCTGATTATTTTTTATTTTGCAATTACTTATGCAGTGCTTACTCCATGCCAGGCATTGCTCCAAAGACTTATACATATATTAACCCTTGTAATATCAATATTTTAATATGCAACACAACCATATGCTGTAGGCATAATTTTTATTATTTTTATTATTCTCCTTTGTAGATGAGAAAACTGAAGTGCAGAGATCACTTACCCAAGGACAGAGAACCAGCAGGTGACTGATCTGGCATCCAAGACTACTTTTTGCATCACTTTTGGGGAATGAAAGAGCCACACTTGGTTATCTGGGTAAAGAGGATGTCTCACACTGCCTGGGGAACTGGCTGGAACCCTGAAACTGAAAGGCTCCAGTCAGCTCTGGGACCAGAGTTCTCGTAACCTTTCTGCTAGTATCTATGTTCACACACACCTCCCTGCCTCCCTGTATGTCTGTGATCCATGCCAACACTCTGCTCGTGCTTTCTTCTGCTCCCTAATCTTTCTCAAAGATCCACTCTGTCTCCACTTTGTTTTACACTGCTCTCTGTATCTCTTATGTCTCTGTCTCTATCCCAGACTCTTTCACTCTCATTGTAACAATTTGTATTTCTGTCTATCTAGCTGTCTTTTGTCTGTCTGTCTCCCTCTCTCACTCTCTCATTGTAATTTGGATTCTGAATTAAATAGAGCATGGCTGGTGGCTCTTGTCAAGCTACATCTAGTTTCTGAGACAACCCAATGACTCCTCCGAGTCAAGACCACTCCTGCCACTGGACTCATTAGCTGAGTAACATCCAATAACAGTAGTGCAGTTTTCAATCACAAGGAATGAGTTGGCTTCTCCTCTGCATGAGTTTGGGCTGGTCTATGATTCTCAGTGGTCAATAGTTTGTGGTTGGAGAAACATTCTGGGACTTATTTTTGGCTCAGACCTGGCGATGCTCAGGGTTTACTCCTGGATTTGCACTCAGGAACTACCCCTGGTAGTGCTCCAGGGACCATATGGGATGCTGGGAATTGAACCTGGGTCAGCCGCATGCAAGGCAAACACCATACCCACTGTACTATCACTCCAGCCCCCATTCTGGGACTTTTGATGACAGCATTCATCTCCTCCTCCTAGCTAAAAACCAGCCACGGTTCCAAAGTCTCACCCCCCTGAATGGAAAGGACCCACACCTGGACATATCATGGAGCAAGAAAGACCAAACTAGCTACATGGAGAGAGAGAAAGAGAGAGATCAACTACCTAGTAGAGTATACTGAATGTCCAGGATTATGTGCAAAGATTTCTTGGATATTCTGGCCCAGTCCAGCTGCCAGGCGGTCCACCACACGAATGGTCACAGTTTACAGGGATTTGGTCACAGGGATTTAGTGGGAGAATCATCCACCAAAGCTCTTACCTGATTCCTGGTCCACCACATTGTAACAGGAAAGAAATCGTTATTTCAAAGCTCCAGGTTTGGGGATACTTAATGGTAAGAGATCACTGACAGGATCTTAATTGCCCACAATAAATAACAGTTTTTACAAGGTGATGAATGGTAAGGGCTACATAATAGGAGATGACTTTAAAATGAATATAAATAGGGTTGGAAAATAGCACAAAGGTTAAAGTGCTTGCCGTGCACGTGACCCACACCGGTTCAACCCCCAACACCACATATGGTCCCTCCAGCACTGCCAGGGGTTACTATTGAGCACAGAACCAGGACTCCGAGGCCCCAGCACAACACAGAAGAGATCATAAATGAAGCCCCAAACTGGTCATAGCCACAGCTACAGCAGGACCTCCCCTTTCCCCTTTCCTGCTGCTGCTATCTGATCTTCCCCCGCTTCTTAGCCACTTTGTCCTGTCCCATTCCTCCTAAGTCTTGCTATAACTTCCACAAAATCAGTTATCTGCCTAACTTCTGCACCCTTGCTCTTTTTTAGAAGGGGGAGGCACACCCAGAGTGCGCAGGGCTTACTCCTAGCTCTAAGCTCAGGGTGGGCTATATGGGGTTGCCAGGGATTGAACCCAGGTCAACTACCTCTGACCTTCTCTCCCAGGTTCCCTCCCTTGACTGCTACAACTTCAGTCCCCCAAGCTCCACAGCCTAACCCCTCAGCCACTGAGGCTAGCCAGATTGGACACACAGGCCCAGCTAAATCACCCATGTGCCACACCATTTCACTAGGACCCAAACCAAGAGCCACTCATATGTTCTCTGAAGGCCCAGCAGGAAATTCCTTTTGCAAGCATTTGCTAACTCAGTTGTGTATGGAGCCTCGTGCCCAAGATACAGAGAGATTAAAACCAGGAGATTAAAATCAAGGGGGTTAGTGGAGGAGGCTGGGAAACACATCAACTGGCAGGTCTAAAAACCTAGGACTGCTCAGAAAACACCAGTGTGGAAATTCAGAGAAATCCAAGCCCATGGAAGATTGAGGGAGGGTATGGAGTTGAATTTGAATTTCTCTAGTGAGAAGGGGGTTTTCAGAACTCCAAGGACTCGTCTTAAGAAGGAAAGAAATTATTTTAATTATTTAAAATTGCTCAGGGTGAAAAACAGATTCAGGTTTAGATTAATTTAATTACACAGATGAAATCCCTCCAAGTAATTAAGCGCTCTCAAAATTAGTTGCATGAACAACTCCAGAAAGCATCATGTGAGCGAACCACGAGCAGCTTGAGGGTCCTGAGCAGATCCTCTGAGTGTGGCTCTCGGGACAAGAAAGTGAGATGGCAAGTGTTCTTCCATGGGGGTGTCCTGAGGCTGCCCCCACTGTGTCCCACCCCAGTTGGCTTCTGTTCCCAAGCAAGCTGCTATTGTGTCACCTCGACACCACACTGTCTCCATTGGGTTTACCTGGGGGCTTCCTCGGCAGAACCCAGCACTTGCTGAGCCCCTTCTCAGGGAGCGGCCCAAAGTGGGGGGATCATGTGTTGAGAACAAGCCTGCACTGAGGAGAAAGGGGCGTCAGTGGAGAAATGCCTCCACCTGTCAGGTTTCAGTGTGACCAACCAAGAGCCTGTTCACGGATCGCTCCAGGGTTGGCTCTGGTTGTGACCCACCTATTAAGGCACCCTTTAATCACCGTCGTTCCACCTCCTTCTGCCCTCCCACTTCCCTCACTCTCTCTCCTGCTTCCTACTATCATCTGTCAAATCAAAAGCTCTCAGCTAGTACTTGTCACAGGCTCCCAGCTCAGAGGCTAAGATCCTGAGAAAGCTGGAAACAAGGGGAAGAACAGACAGGTGCTGAAGGAGGGTTACACATTTCAAGTGAGCGTGATGGAGGTCAGAAAGGCATTGTCGGGGAGCCAGAGAGAGGACAGCAGCGTGGACAACTTGCATGCGGCCAACCCAGTCTCAATCCCAGGCACCATACATGGTCCCCCAAGACCCACCAGGAGTGATTCCTGACTGCAGAGCCAGGAGTAAGCCCTGAGCACCATTAGGTGTGCTTCCCCAAAAAAATAAAGCACAAGAAGGAGGGCCTTTGCCAACACCAGGCACTTAGCACCCAGGTGGGCTCTTGACCAATGTTGCCTAAAGAAGACCCTGAACTGAGCAGGATTTGGCTGAAAATTGTATACCTCTACCCCACATGATGCATTCTTGAGGAAGTCTCTTATTCATGAGAGAGAAATGGAGACTGGAAATAGCTCATCAAAACCTGTGTCAAGACACTTCTTGCCATCCTGCAGAGAAAACTGGTAACTGTGGCTATATCTGACCACAACAAAGAGCAGCCAACATGAGTGACTAAGGCACACAAGATAAGAAGAGGGCTGCATGGGGTAGCTCAAGGGACCCGGGTGCAATTCCCAGTACTAAATGGTCTCCTGAGCACCAATGGCTGTAATCCTAGCGGCCCCTAGCACCACAGAGAAGGCCTCAAAACAGACAATACCAAAGATTAGAAATAAGGGATGGGCTAAAACCTCAGGAAGGGAAATTAGATGCAGCTGAAACCACAGGTAAATTATGGGGAGGAAATGGGTCCGTTGGTCCTGTGAGACAGAGAGTGGGCAGGTAAATGTAGAGAAGAATTCTGACACAGGCAAGAGAATGGCATATTTGATATTTTTCTAAAGTAGATGACATTTTAGAAATGGAACCACTACAGCCCAGAAAAACCCTCTCCTTGAAGAAAATTGAGGAGACTGAGACTATTGAAACTTACCTTGCATTGTCAAAGCCGTTGGGAGTAACAGTTGAATGGGAGCACTATATACCGCACATTGGCAGGGAATGTTCACTGAAGGTCAATTACCATCTCCGTTCTTCAAGGGAAGCTAATTTGGAAAAAACAGTCAATGAATTCCTATTTCAAACCACACTTACTTGGTATCAAGGGAAAGCTCAGGCCTGCTGTGTCCGGCTCTTTGCCTACTCAAGCCCAGACCCAAACTTTCCTGCTCTACTCTGACATTTTCAGACTCCTTTTCCCAGGGGCCCTTGCTCCTGGGCTTGGAGTTCCTTTCAACACCTGGGAGGCCAGGCTGGGGCAAGAAGCGTGGGAGCATGGCAAGTCACAGGATTTCTCTTCCTTCCTCTTCTCTGGGTACTGTGTCTGCAGTGGTGGCACCAGCACATGACTCTTTGTCCACCGTGGCTGACCTCTTGCCCAGGGACGCCCTGTTGAGACTTCCAGTCCCCACCAGGCTTTCCCAGTGCCCAGGCACTGGCTGCTTCTTCACTTTGACTCTCAGTCCTTAACCCCAGCTGCAGATGTCCAGGGCCTTCACTTAGCCTCTTTTGTCCTGTCCCATCACCTTAAGGTCACTACTGAATGCTCCTGGGGCAAGCAATCACTTTAGCTGACTAGACCCTGACTAGGAAAAATGTTGATGGAATTGAACCCGAAGTTCCTTCAAAGCAGGAGTTAGACTGTTTTTGTCTGGAAAGAGCAAGAGTGCAAATTTTCCCCCTTGGAAGGCCTTAAGGTCATCGTCCTTGAGGCAGAAGCAGCCTGAGGCCATCAGGGAAGTGAGGGGTGTACCCGGTTCCAATTAAATTCCAATCCACAAGGGGTGGCAGCAGCCAGGAACTAATCCTCTGTTCTGGATGTTTCCTGGAGGAGGGCAGAACACCTAGGAAGAAGATAATGATTGTTGAGTGGAAAGACCTGTTCAATCTAGCGCAGGGAAAATGCCAGAAGGAAAGGACCAGAGAAGCCATTTGACTCGGCCTAGCAGTAATAGGAGGCATTGATTACTGTGGCTGTTTGGGTATAAGGAATTTATTAGACAGTTGCATGCACTATTGTATGAATTCAAAATTCTCCACAATCAAAAGTGGAACAGGAGGAGGAGGAAGAGAAGAAGAGAAAGGTAAAGATCTCTACTATTTCATGTCAGCTTTTTGAAAGATGATTTCTGGGCCTTAATATAATTCATGACTTTGTATTTGGCAAAATTCACATAAAAAGAACATTATGTCTGGAATCATGGCCAGTATTTTATCTCAGAAATAGCATATGCGCTTTTTAAAATGATTTCTCTAGTCCCAAAGAAACTATAAGGGCTCAGCTGGCCCCTTAATCTATATGACATTTTTATGACAATTAAAATATCGCCCCAAGGAGAGTCTTTTGTTCCATTTTCAGATTTTATTGGGCTAGCATAAGCTAAGAAAACTGAATGAAATTATACAGTTAATATATATTTAAGCCATCAGTTTATTATATTTAAGGTTACACCTCCCAAATACATAGGCCTTTGGTGTCAACCAAACAAAATTAATCACACATGTTTAATATCAAATTATGAGTTTTTCCGCCCTAAGAGTAAGTTCCTTTGTTTAGATCACAGATAGCAAGAGTCATCCTCCTAAGCATGATGAGAATTTTAATAGCAACTAAAGAATCATCTGCTGTCCTTGTCAGTTCCTCACACTCGTTGGATGTAAATTCATCTAACTCCTTCCAAAGCAGAGTAGGATGTCTTTTGTGGGAAAGAGCCAAATCTTTTCTGTCTCCTTGGGCTTGAACTATGGTAGAACATAAACTGGGATGGGAGACTTTCACTCCAGCACAGGGCAAGTTGCCGACCCTTTTAAAGTGCCCATTTTCTCATTTGCTAAAGATAAACAAATGAATAAATAAGTAGAAGCCTAATATGATCCCTGGAAAGTTTTTAGCACAGTAACTGGCCCAGAGTAAATGCTTGGGAATTGCTAGTTGTTTTGCTTTCCCTAGAATCACTAACTTTTCCTCCAAAACATCGTTGCCTCTCCATCTACTTTGATCAGGAATCAGAGCTGACCTCTGGGCCTGTGTTTAGCCCTGCAGGATTCTTGTGTGGTCTAGGACATGTTAAATCAAACTAAGCTATAGAGCCAGCATGAGAACTCCAAAATGAAAATTTCCCAGCCCCAGTCCCAAACCACTGAGTTGGAAGTCTCGAGGACGTGCCCCGGAAAGTATACTTTTTATAAGCTTCGCAGGCACCTCTTAAGCAAATGGCCTGGGATCATCTACACAGCGTGTCTTGTTATCACCTACATATTTACCATGTTTTCTTGTCTTCAGGGTCAGGATTCATTTCCTCTCCTATTCACACCTTGAGACAATAGCTAAAGTTCACCTTTTTAGAAGAAAAACCCAAGAAATTCAAGAAAAATACAAGGAATGCATCCCCAAATGTTTTTGTAACAAACTGTACTCATTATTATAATTTGGTGTGATTCCTTATGTTAAAAGGACATGAAAGGGCTGGAGCGATAGCACAGCAGGGAGGGCATTTGCCTTGCACGTGGCTAACACGGGTTTGGTTCCCAGCATCCCATATGGTCCCCTGAGCACCGCCAGGAGTAATTTCTGAGTGCAAAGCCAGGAGTAACCCCTGAGCATTGCCGGGTGTGGCCCAAAAAGCAAAAAAAAAAAAAAGGACGTGAAAGAAGCCCACCAAAAGCTCAACAATTTTCCTCTATGACAATACCCCATTAACTGCAGAAAATGCCAGGCCAAGACAATTAGAAGAATATCCATATACAAATCTTATAACCCCATTCCCCAAACCTTCAAGGTCCCCTCTCCTCCCGGAGAAGCCTACATCTATCTTCTCTTGAACGCAATAATCTCTCTTCTCCCTTCTTCATAATCTCTGTCAATGTCACTGTCATCCCATTGCTCATCGATTTGCTTGAGCGGGCACTAGTAACATCTCCATTGTGAGACTTGTTGTTACTGTTTTTGGCATATCGAATACACCACGGGTAGCCTGCCAGGCTCTGCCATGCGGGCGGGATACTCTCGGTAGCTTGCTGGGCTCTCTTAGAGTGGCGGAGGAATCGAACCCAGGTCGGCTGCATGAAAGGCAAACGCCCTACCTGCTGTGCTATAATAAAATTATTTTAATTCACTCTTCATACCCTCTTCAAAGTCTCTGAACGACAGGCCTGACAAGAACCTGGGCAGAAGACTTGATTTTCCTTCTCCAACAGAGAACAAGCCCTTGTCTGCGCTCAGTCCTCCCCGTGTCTGAATGACATAACCACCAAAGTCTGGACACCATCTCAATGCTGAGCTCCCTGTTTGAGGGAAACTCCCAGAAACCAAGGCCTGTCTCCTCGCTTGCATTGTGTAACACTGAGCACTGAATAATCTTGGATCGAGGTTTCAGAAATGTCACCAAAAGCCAAGGGGGAGAGCCACTGCCTTCATTCTCAGCTTCACTGGGATGTGGGTTATTCTAACAGAAACCTGAGCACACACACATGTCATCCTGGTGGGGGTTGGGCTGCTGCCAGAGCAATGCTAACTAGTATCACACATCCAACTTCAGAGGCGACAACCTGAGGTTTGAACGATCGGGTGAAGGAGCCCAGTCTGTCTGCAGCACCAACACTGGGGGTGTGCGGGGCTGCTACAGGCATCTGGACCAGGGATGCATGAAAAAAGCAATTACAAGTTACAGTCAACTAAGACCTCAATGCAGGACAAAAAATAAGAGAAACAAGAATGCAACGTGAATGAAAATAGTAAAATGCCAGGGGTGGCCCCCTACATCCATACACACCCCTTGGTAAACTTCATTTGAACCTTTCAGGATACAGACTTCACAGTAATTCTGAAGGAACAAAAATGTTTCTGTTGAGGCAGATGGAATAGAGAAGGGATCGCTAAGAAAGTGATGGCTGGAGGAATCAGTTGGGATGGGAGATGAGTGCCCAAAGTAGATAATGGACCAAACATGATGACCTCTCAGTGTCTATGTTGCAAGCCATCATGGCCCAAAGTAGAGAGAGAGTCTGGGGAATATTGTCTGCCATAGAGGCAGTGGGAGGGTGGGAAAGGGAGGGCATACTGGCAATATTGGTGGTGGGGAATGTGCACTGGTGGAGGGATGGCTGTTTGATCATTGTGAGATTGTAACCCAACATGAAAGCTTGTAACTATCTCACAGTGATTCAATAAATTTTTTTTAAAAGTTTGCTGTTCATTCTGTTGTCATAGTTAGGGCTTGATGGGTTCAGCAGCTAATGGGAACTGGACTAGACATTTGATCCAACATTACCATTCCTGGTCATCGATCCAAAGAATACAAAATCATTAACCATGAAAAGTTTTTCCACTCCAGTGCTTATCGTGCCATTATTCTTAATACCTAAACATGGAAGCAACCAAAACACCCATTGAGAAGTGATTGATAAAGAAAATGGGGTGTGTTCATACAATGGAATACTATTCAGCTACAAAAAAGAGAAATATATGACTTTGCCACACAAAACAAAATGAAAGGAGCTTGAGGAATTATGCGAAGAAATATAAGACAAATGGTAAAAAGACAGGTTTTTGGAGGATCTGATCTACATTTACACTAGGAGGAGATAAAATGGGCAGATAAAACAGAAAAAGATGAGTCTGTGGGCACTGATAGTAGGACTAAGACTACCCAGAGAAGGAGGTCAATGGAGGCAGATGTATGGGGAAAGGAGAGGTAGAATAAAATAAATCACTTGACCTATGTGAACTTAGTGTTAAACCCAGAGGGACCCCAAAGCCACACTGTGCTTCATTCTCTCACATACTAAGTAGATGATCAGAAAAGGGCTAAATCACCAACTCTTCTCCCAACGTGTGTTGAAAAGAATGAGGAAGATTCCAGAATCCACTCCTTCCCAAGAAAGGGAAGTGCTGAATCCGAAGAGATAGTACGCTGGGTACGGTGGGTAAAGCATGGGCCTTGCATACAGCCAACCGAGGTTTGATCCCTGGGAACCCATATGGTCTCCCAAGCCCCACCTGAAGTGGTCCCTGAGCACAGAGCTCAGGAAATAATTCCTGAGCACCACGGGGTGTGACCCTAAAAACCAAAACCAAAAAAAGAAAGTCTGACCAACTCTATGAAGTCAGGGAGTCACAATGACCGGAAGAACCACTGAGACTTGACAGATGCAGGATGGAAAAGCCCCCACAGCCCCAGGGAGCAGTGCTGGAACAGGTGGGAAGAGGTGGACTAGGGGAGGCCAGGTGGTGACTCCCATTAAGGCTGCAGTTCTTGAAGTAATCTCTTTCCAGAGTGGGGAGTGGAAAGACCTATAGAAGTGCCTTAAAGCTGCTGCCAAAGGTGGAGAGAGAGTGGCTAGACACTTGCCTTGCACATGCATTTGTTTTTGTTGGTTTCTTGTTTGGTTTGGGGGCCACACCTGGCTGTGCTGTGCCCAGGGATTACTCCTGACTCTCCACTCAAAGATCACTCTTGGCAGGACTCAGAGGACCATACGGAGTGCCAGGGCTTAACCCTGGGTTGGCCATGTGAAGGCAAGTGCTCTACACACTGTTCTATCTCTTTAGCCCCCGAGCCCAGTTTGATACCCAGCACTGTACAGGGTCCACTGAGTACTTCCAGGAGTGACCACTGAGCAGGCAGGAGTAAGCCTCAAGCACTGCCTGGTGTGGCACAAAAAATGCAGGAGGAAAAACAATGCTGCCTACCAAGTACCTCACAGAGTATCATGGGACCCCATTCCAGCCCTGTCCACCTACGGGACAGAGTCATCACCTCAGTGCACACACCAGGAATAGCTCTTTATTCTTTCTTAAAGATCTAAGGTTCCTGAAAATCAGTGTTGTTTCCTTCCTGCCCAACCAAAGGATTACAGTATTATCCTTTTCTCTCAGTATGTCACTGTTTGGGCTGGAGTAAATAGCCAGCCTTGCATTTGCCTTGCATGCGGCCAAACTGGGTTCGATTCCTCCAACCCTCTCGGAGAGCCTGGCAAGCTACTGAGAATAGCCCGCCTGCACAGCAGAGCCTGGCAAGCTACCCATAGGGTATTCGATATGCCAAAACAGTCACAAGTCTCACATTGGAGACGTTACTGGTGCCTGCTCGAGCAAATCGATGAGCAATGGGATGACAGTGATACAGTGATGTAACTAACTGTTTGGTTCTTTCTTTTCTATTTCTGTTGAAATCACATTGCGTTTTATCGTCATTAGTTTCAGGTGTGCATAATTAAAAATCAGCATGTGCATATAAACTACTTTAAGTTCCTGCTAAAAGTACAGTTCCACCATCCACCATACATGATTTACGGTTTACGTGATTTTCTCACCCCTCTCCCCATTCCCTTCTGGTAACCATGAATTGGTCTTTGAGTCTGAATGTTTATTTTTATTTTATTTAGTTCGTCTGTTGGTTTGTTTTCTCTCTATATACCACATATGAGTGAAATCATATGGTGTTTGTCTTTCTCTGACTTATTTCTCTTGGCATGAAACTCTTGAGATGTATCCATGTTGTTGCAAATGGCAGGATTTCATTTTTGTTTTAGAGCTGAGTAGTATCCCATTGTGTATGTACACCACATCTCCTTTCTGCACCCATCTGTTGTGTGACACTTGGGTCCTTACCAGCTCTACCACCAAAATGAAGAGGCATTCTATGGAACAGATATTTGCACATCATATATTTGACAAGGGGTTAATAGTCAAGATTTATAACTAAGTCGTAAAAGAACAATAATGCAAGCAACCTGACTTAAAAATGGGCCGAGAGTTTGAAGAGACACTTTTCTAAAGAAGACAGACAGATGGCCAACAGGCACATGAAAAAATGTTTGTCTCTCACTATTAGGGAAATTCACATCCAAACCACAGTTAGCTATCAACTCACACCTGTGTGAATGGCTATTCTCCAAAAGATAAGAAATGTTGGCGAGGATGTGGAGAAGGGAATCCTTGTACTGTTGCTACGAATATAAATTTGTGTGGCCATTAATGAAAGCAGTATGGAGTATTTCTTCCAGTACTCAACTGCCAGCAATGAGCTCTCCCAGGTCATCGAAATCATTTGTTCTCTCTCTCCTTCATCTGTCAAGGGTAGTGTTGCCAGAACAGTCGAGGTTCGCACCCAGAGGAGGCAGCCTCCACTGCAGGGCTACTACTATGGGACTACCCAGCCCTATGGCACTATCCCAGGGTCTTTGATCTGTGGTTCTGCTCCAACTGCCAGTTCTGCTACATTGATAGAACCATTGTCATTCTGGGTACACTGGCAAAACAATGTAGTTCTGCTAGTAGCAAGTGTAACCCATGAATGAAATGATACCATGTTTTTAAAAAATAATTGAAATTTTAAAAAGTGACTCAAATCCCATTAAGTGTGGTGTGCTACTCTTGGAGTATGAGTGATGTGAGGTATGAGATGTTGCAAGAGGAAACCAATCTTAGAGGGAAACATTTTTACAGATATATATATATATATATATATATATATATATGCACACAAGGCTCAACCTGTAACAACATATTAGTAATCTCTTACAGAAGGGCTTAATGGCCCCTGGGTGAAATAAAACAATCTTCGCACTCTCCTCTATGGAAAGTTTTTTAGAACATTTTCAGCAGTTTATTCATAACAAACAATTGTAGCACTGTCGTTCATCGATTTGCTCAAGCGAGCACCAGTAACGTCTCCATTGTGAGACTTGTTGTGACTGTTTTTGGCATATCGAATACGCCACAGGGAGCTGGCCAGGCTCTGCCATGCGGGTGGGATACTCTCGGTAGCTTGCCAGGTTCTCCGAGAGGGATGGAGGAATTGAACCTGGGTTGGCTTCGTGCAAGGCAAACACCCTACCTACTGTGCTATTTCTCCAGTCCAACTGCATAGTACTTAAATAATTTTCTTTCCCCCCTACCTTGTGGAGATGGGGGTGGAGACAGGGAGGATTACACCAAGCTGTGCCCAGAGTTTACTCCTGGTTCTGCATTCAGGGGTCGCTCCTCATGGTGCTCAGGTGCCGGGGATGGAAACCAGGCAGTCATTATCCCCATGCATGGCAAGTGCCTTACCCACTGTACTAGTGCTCCAGCCCCTCAATCTTCTCTTACAAAAGAACAGCAGGATTGGGAGGCGATAAAAATAGCACATAGACTGTGCATATGCAGAGAGCTGGGTGTGAGCCCTAGCACTGCCAGGCATGACCCTGTGGGCCCCCCAAATAATAACTTTATAAAGGATTATCCGATGTTAGGAACTATAATCTTTTTTGGTTTGGGGGCCATATCCAGTACTGTGTGGGGGCCAGGTAGAGCAAGCAGCCTAACGACCTCACACACCAGGCAGGTACTCCGGCATTCTGAGCTCTCTCCGGCCCGGGAATGATGACTGTATGTATGTTTGTATGCATGCAAACAATACAAAATAAATTATTTCAGTTCTGTATTGAGGCAGGGATTGAGTTTCTGGATGGAAACATCCAAAATATGGTGGTAAGAAGGTGTGATGGTGGTGGGATTGGTGTCCAAATATTAAATGTAATCAAATATTGTGAACTACTTTATAAAAAATAAACTTAACAAAATAAAAAGTGACTCAGTTGAAATAAAATATTTTAGCAAATAAAAATATACATAGGACAGGAGATGTGCCCCCAAATTGAAGTCTATAGAGAATGACTTGGATTTGGGAGACATGTAATCTGCCAATTATTCCAAATTGAGGGAGAAATAGTGTCATTTCAGGGCAGAGACATCAGGTAACCACTGCAAAGTAGCAGACGTGTAGGACCTCTAATCTGAGTGACCCCAGAGAGATATAAGACTAGAAAACAGAATCATAGACCCAATGGCTTATTAAAAAACATTGGGGGGGCTGGAGTGATAGCAGTGGGTAGGGCCTTGCACGCGGCCGACCCAGGTTCAATTCCCAGCATCCCATATGGTCCCCTGAGTACTGCCAGGAGTTATTCCTGAGTGCAGAGCCAGTAGTGACCCCTGTGCATCGCTGGGTGTGACCCAAAAAGAAAATAAAAAGAACATTGAGCCAATACATTGACTTTGTGGAGGAATAGTGAGGGGCAGATTGTTCTAAGAGACATATCCAAAGTCGCAAAGTTAATAGTTACAGGAACAAGGGTTGAAACTTGGGCCTTCTTCCAGCTCACCCATCCCCTTCTCCAGATTCTCTTTTAAGCCCCTGTGCTCTTGGACAAAGACTTTCCGGGTCTATTTGTGCGTGAGACACACGGCAAGTGCAATAACTCTCATGCTTGAGTAGCAATAAAATTTCCAGTTTGAAGAAGAGCCTCAGACCAGCATGAAACATACAGCTGAAACACACAGGAAGCTGGAATGGGAGAGAAATGCATGATTACTGTGCTACAAACATTCTTCAGCCCCAGTCACCGGTTTTTCAAAAGAAAGAGTGATCCCATGGGTTACATTAGCACAAAGAGAATGACTTTTTAACAAATGTTAACTAAAAATCTATGTACATTGAATTCTTTCTTTTGAATTGCATGAACTTTCAGATGTTACATTTGTCTATGTTTAAGGGTTCATTTATGGTGTGAATTCTGCCCCTCCCCCAAAAAAATCAGCCATCAGATATTCATGCATTTACTCTGGAACCAAATAACCTCCTAGTATGAAAGACGGGGGGAGGGACACAATATCATCACATATATTCATGTCTGAAACAGTGGTACAACCCCACAGTAAGTTGAAACATACTTTGGAGAGAGAGAGAGAATGGAGGTAGAGACATTTCCAAGGGCAAGTTATTGTGCCCAGTTCTGCTTTGAGAGAGCAAGTCAGACTCTGGTGATTGTTTCTGTTTTCAGAAGACCAGAGAGGGGACCAGAGAGATAGTAGAACAGGTAAAGCACTTGCCTTGCAAGCAGCCAAAGCCACTTGGTTCCCTCTCACCACATACAGTACCCAGAGCTCGGCTAGGAGTGACCTCTGAACACAGAGCCAGGAATAAGTCCTGAACACCACTGGATGTGAACGCCAGCCCCCCCCCCCCCGCACATACACACACACACACACACACACACACACACACACACACACACATGCACGCAAAGGCCAGTGCGTGGGCCTAGCATGAACCCGTGCCTTGTGAGAATGCATTCAGAGCCCGGGTCTGCCTTGGGGACAACAGTAGCATCCACAGCCATTGGCAGGAGGCATTGCAATTCCTTTCACTGAGGAGTGGTACCCAAACACCCTAATAAGACATGGTTCCCGGCCAGCAGAAGCCGACATGTGTAATCTGGCAGCTCTGTGTATAGGAACTAGAAGATGCTACTTCCCATCAGTGAACTAATGGGCCATTAATCCCAGGCAAGTGCAAACCTCTTATTCAGAACTGATGAACTGAAAATTCGATCTATCACAATGATATCATGACTCATTTTCCCACCCAGCCTGAAAGCAGGGTTCGCTTTATTGCTGCTTTCAAGGGACCTGCTTTTGATTGCCAGGTAATTGAAGAGGAACTGTTTTCTTTTTTATGATCTGCAGGTGTCTCTTGCTTTGGGCTCTAGATATAAGGCGGAATTCTCGAAACCCCTGATGAGAGGAAATAACCTCAATCAAACTTGTGGTGAATGATGATCAACTTAATCTCTGAAACCTAGTTAGTCTCTGGCAGGCGGCACCAACTCTCGTGTTAGGCAGGAGAATAAAAACCAAGCAAGTTTTCAGAGTTCTTTCCAGAGTTCCCATCTGACCCTGGCTCCCTTTTCAATGTCTCATTTTAGCCTGCATCCTTTTTCCTATTTTTCCTATTTCCAGTGGGTGAAAAGACATGGGTGGATTTTACATATTACCCTATATCTACAAGGTACATATTGTAAGATAAGGTAAGATATGCACATATTGTACATAAGATATACATCATACGGGGCTGGAGCGATAGCACAGTGGGGAGGGCGTTTGCCTTGCACTCGGCCGACCCGGGTTCGATTCCCAGCACCCCATATGGTCCCCTGAGCACCGCCAGGGATAATTCCTGAGTGCAGAGCCAGGAGTAACCTTGTGCACCACCAGGTGTGACCCAAAAAGAAAAAAAAAGATATACACCATACATAAAAATGTCCTTTCTTTGCTGTCATGTAACATGAGTAGTTATTATAGATGTTATGTTTATATGAGCATAATATTAATATGAGAGTAACAACTGCACTGTACATAAAGCTAATGGAGGCTCTATGCCATGACAAATGCTAGACTTGCATGCAGATGGTATTTTATTTAAATTTTTGCTGATGAGATCTCTAGATGGACATGACTCTTACAAAATGGAGGCAACTACCCCTACAAGGTACTACAGTGGCTCAGTGATGACCCCCTCCAATGACGGCTCACCTCAGTCCCGATTGTACCTACAGAATTTAAGATGACAATGGAAATGAATCCCCTTTAAGAGTGAAGTCAGGCTTGGACAACTGCATGGTATTCCTCAATGCCACCAGCTCCATGTTCAGCTCACTCAGTCCACATCTTTCTCCTCCAGCTCACCCTCTAGTTCACTGGGCTCAAGATCACCAGGGCCTTCTTCACTTAGATGACACACAATGTAATAGTGATCATTTAATTGACCATTAGGTGATTTAAGCAGCTCCTGTATAATTATAATGTAAAGCCTAAAAACCCTGATGATGGGCTTAGGAGAAGGTAAGGTCAAGCACACAGATATGAAGTCTTCACTGGATCTTTCAGGGGAACTTTGGGTCTAGGCTCCCAGAGGATTTTTTTTAGCAAAGTGGTAAAGAAGGGAACACGGGTGTTCTCTTCAGTGTTCCGGGAAGAGAACTCTTAGCTTGATTTGGAAAGTAAACAAAAATCTGAAGGCATGTGTAAAAAAAAACCTAACACCAAGAATAAGCGCTGGGGAGGAGTACAAGGAGTAGAGGATTAAGGTATTTGTCTTGCATGTGGTAGATCCTGGTTCGATTCCTTGTACCATATGGCCCTCTAGCAGCACCAGGAACAAACCCCCGAGCACAGAGCCAGGAATAACCCCCAAATACCACTATTGTTGCCCCCACACTAAAAAAAAATAATAAACTTACACTGTGCCAATGGGCTCGTTCCTGTCATGTACTCTGTCTTTAAACAGCACAACGCTCAGATATTCAGAACCTGTTCCAACAGAAACAGGCCATTCCAAATCTTCACTCTATAACTTCCTTCAGTTCACAAACCTGTTGAAAAGTAGATATTTCTGTCTAAGAGTAGAAAAAAAAAGTTTCTGTGAAAGCTATTTCTGCTCCAACGGTCTATTACACAGCTTGGAGTACTAAGAGGTCGGAAGCTCTCCTCAATCACTGACATTTGAGTCGAGGAGGGAAGAGCTGGACCAACTTTAAAAAGTCTCTTTTCTGCAATAAATACGATGTTTTCTGGTGAAGTGAAAGGGCAAAGGCAAATGAAACCTTACAGTGAACTGTGCATAAAAATCCTGCGTGTGTCCTGAAGAGCAAAGACTCTCCAGGGGCAAAGGGGCCAGGGCTGGTCATAAGAGATAACGGAGTCCTCATCACTGAAACACATTCCCACCGGTGAAATTGGGGTGAAAATTTACCTCATCACCCCGCAGCTCAAGAGAAACTGGAGCTTAAATGTCAGGCTCAGACGAGATAAAGTTGTGATTAAAATCAAAGCAGTCACCCTTCCGTTCGGAAAATTACAGCAGCAGGCATCTGTCACCTCTCAGTTCACTGTGTCAGCAAGGGAGCGGGCCTGGCCACACAGCCCAGACTCACCAAGTAGCCACCGAGACACACACACATGGCCCTGTGGAGGCACAGACACGGCTCCAAGGGCTGAGGAGTGGCTTTGCCTGTAGGAGGCCCAGGTTTCATTAATGATGCCTCATGGTTCCCTGAGCATTGCAGGAGGAGCCTTTGAGGCACCTTCGGGTGTGAACCCAAAACCCAAGTAAAGAAAATGACTCAGAAAAGTGGAAGGCGGTAAAGCCACCGCGGGACTGATTGAGGAACCTCTAGGGTTGCAGTTCAGAAACAGGAATCTCATCTTTCACCATGTTTCCCTTCCCTTCACTTGATTCTTGAGATGAAGGGGTGGGGGTGGGGGTTCACTGGATTGCAGTGCACACCAGGGACCACATAGTACAGTGGTGGAGCGGGTGGTTCTGGATGGCAGTGCCCTGGGATTGCCCTTGGCATGTGGGGCGGCGCCACTCTCCTCAAGCCCCAGAGAATGGCCCTTTCTACACCCTGATCATCTTCTTCAGTGAGCAGATTTGAAATGAGAACGAGCAGAATACTATTCGAGCGCCTAAGAGCAAAGCAGCATCACCGAGTGGCCCCACCCCCACGGCAGAGGCCATCTAGCTCTCCATGGGAATTCTCTGACACTCCACGCGACAGACACTGCACATGGCAGGCGGGAAAGGAGAAATGTGTGTCCAGGGGCCTAAGCACCCACATGGGTCAAAGTGACGCTCCATCTGGACATTGACCTGTTTTCTCTGCTGAACCCCTCTTGTGATGACCCTGGCATAGAACTGGGTATCACAGCCAGGGATGTGGCTCAAGTGGTAAAGAGTGTGGGAAGCCCTGGGGACCAATGTCCGGCACTGCCCGCTGGAATCTGGACACAATCATAACAGCTAATAAGCAGATGCCTGGTGACCAGCTGCAGCTTTAGGAGGGTGTGCACATTTGCTTTCCTCTGGGGGAAATCAGGGGCTGTGGCGGGAGGAGGGGGTGCTACACCAACTGTGCTCAGGGATCATTCCTGTGGTGGTGACATTGAACCCAAGTCAACCATGTACCAGGCAAGTGCCTTCCCCACTGTGCTATCTCGGGCCCTGGGTGCAGTGCTGTGCCCAGAGGGCAGTGCCAACCAGGCCACTATCCAAGAAGAGGCATGAGGTATGGGTTCAGATCACTCCAACTTGAAAACCTATAGCAGGCAGATGGGGGGGGCTGGAAAGTGGACTGGGAAGACATAGTCTGGGAACCAAAGCAGCCCAAAGGCATGAAGGCCTTTGAAACACAGGCCCGTCTGACGATCCTTTGTGAGGGAGCCCAGAGAAGAGATCCACTGCAGGAACCAGGGAGTGAGAGAGGCTGCCCCTGAGACAATGGTAGAAGGAAGTGGACACTACCTTGGCGGTTGTGGTGTTGTAATGTTGTATGCACAAAACCTACATTCAACAGTATTATCAAATTGTCAATCACAGTGGCTAAAATACACTTTTTTAAAAAAATTAAAATAAATATATTAAAGAAGGGGCAGATAGTCCAGCAGATAGGGCTCTTGCTGTGCACGTGACAGACCCTGGTTCCATGCCAAACATTGCCAGGAGTGATCCCTGAACACAATCTGGCATGATCCAAACCCCACCCCATCCCCAAATAAAATTAATTTTAAAAACCATAAAAACCTGCAAAGGACAAATTGCTAGCTCCAGCCAGAGGCCACAGCTCCCTGAATAAGCAGATGGTAGAGTTCATTTCTGCACTGTGGAGATCAAGTGGCTCCCCAGTTTGGAGGGTGCTCAGAGAAGACTTTATGGGTTCACTTCTCAACCCATCCCCACCCTGAGTACTTCCCAGGTGAGCAAGGTGGGCAAAGAGGAAGGGCCCTCTCTTAAGGCGATACCACCCATCTTTCCCCACTTCCCAGAGATCCCCAGCAGCAAAGCCTGCCTGATGTAGCCCTAATGCAGCTTCTTACATCTTACGGGTTCGGGTCTCCAGCCTCCAGATGTTTGGGGAGACAGCCCCTTCTCTGCCTCTCACCTCCCCAGCGGTCTTTCCAGGAGAAGAGTGGACGTGTTAGCTATAGGACCACTGGCAACACGCTTCTATGATGTCAGTCAACTGTGAGGTTACCTTGTGGAGGTCAGCAGCCCAAGCCCAGGGGCATAGCTTATTCAGCCCTCTGTTCAGGGAGCCACAGACTGCAATCCAGTCTCCTCCTCAGAAGCGCTGAGCAGGAATCTGCTTCTGGTTCACTCAGGTTGCTGGTAGAATTCCCTTCCTGGTCCTTGTGGCCTTGAAGTAGAGGGCTAGTCCTCATGAACCCTGAGAGACTGCCCACATTCTCCAGCCCCCCTGTGGCGACCCTGCGTGCATCCCTTTCAAGCTTTGAATCTCTCTGACTTCCGCTATATCTCCCCACCTTCAGCTGAAGAACGTTCTGGCTCTTAAGTGCTCGTGTGGTGTGATTAGGCCCACCTAGATAAGCCACACAACTCTTCCAATTTTCAGATCCATACCCTGAATGATAGCTCGAAGGTCCATTCAAGTGTGGTGAATGCATTCCCAGACGAGGGCTACCACCTACAGCTCTGGGCTCTAGAGAAGCTCAGTGGTCTGGGGTGTGTGATTTGCACCCACAGGGCTGCAAGTTAAATATCTAGCACTGCACGGTCTCCCCCGTGTACCACTGGGTGTGGCCCAAAAGGCTCCTGATCCAGCTGACATAAGTACTGAAGCACCGGCCTAGTTGGTGAATACTGCTGGGAGTGCCAATGGGGCCCCCGAACACTGCTTGGGAGGTCCCTCCAACAAGGGAGGTGCCAGGTGAGGATGTTCTCTAGAAAAGAAGGCTCTCTAGGTAAGGGTCCTCGGGAAAGAGGAGCTGGGAAAGAGGAGGAAGATTTAAGCAACTTTGGGGTGTAGATGGATCTTTTGGAGACTGTTAGGATAACACAGAATGGAACAATCGAGAACCAGGAAGTAGGCTTGCTTAGTGGGTGGATTGTAATCTGTTGTGCCATGAATTTGGGCTTCTGCTTCCCAACTGGCCTTTCTTACACACCATCAATTTTACCCTGAACCTATCCCCCACCACCTTCCCACCCTGCCCTCTTAGCTAAAGTTCTTCTGCTTTCTGGATTTCCTCTAGGCCATTCTCCCACCATAAAGAAGTTTACGCCTTTCATTCCTAAGAGACAAGGGGGCTTCCCTGCTGATCCCTCGCCAACACTAGGTGCAAACGGGGTAAAGGCGCGCTGCCACTCCAGCTACCCCTCACAGACAAGGACGTGAAGGTGGCCAGAGATCCTGACTGGAACCCATTTTTCATTTGGGTGGGCCACACACAGCAGTGCTCAGGGGCTACTCCCAGCCTGGTGCTGGGGGTGAAACCCAAGGGTAAAACTTGCAGAGCACTGGACGACAAAGCGCAGCAGCACCATGGGCCCTAATGAATCCAGCATACTGACTGCACGCACTGGGTGAAGGCTAAAATGAGACACAGCTTGATGTGTTACGTCTAATGACTGCAGATCACAGAGGCTGAAACCAAATGCACCAGGACTCACCTGGCTCAGACTCAGGAAAGACGGGATGGGTCCTGACTTCCCAGAATTTATTCTCCTCTGCCTGGTTTGCACTTACTAGACTGTGCTTGGTCTCTCTGGCACGGGGCCCTTGTGATCCCACGGGTGGTGCCAAGCACCACACAGATGCTCCTTCTCCCGCTGGCCTTCAGGGATGCACCTTCCTTCAGCCACAGCCAGTTGGGGGTCTCCCTCCCTGGTAAGGCAGTCTCCAGAGAGCCACATGCCACCTCTGCTTCTGGCTGGCTCTGCCCTTGGTCGCCTCTGCCGGAGCCCCTCATGAGACAGGCGGTTTTCTGGAGAGGGGTTCCTAGCTGAGCAGCCACTGATCCCACATTTTCACCAAACCTCATGTTCAAACTTCCCGCCGCTCTCATGGCAACCCTCTGCCTTCTCTTTCCCAGTGATGCCAGTCTCCAGCCCCCAGCCATGTCCCGGCAAGTGTCAAACTGCAGTCTGTGTGCCCTCCAAGCTCTGTGGCATCTTTGCCCACATGTCCACAATTTTGCAAAACTCCATGTGTCGCCTTCATAGGGAGTGCTGTCAAAGGCCATCTCTAACCTTACCCTGCATACATGTCTCCGGCTTGAGAACTCAGCCCAAACAGGAAACAAAAAACGCCTCGTTCAGCATCATGTTGCACCAGATTAAGGAGGGAACCAGAATGGCAGTAAAAGGTCTGAGCACTCTGAAGGGAGCTCATACCTCAATAATACACCATAAGGAATTCAGGCTTCAAGAAAACTTGGATCAAGCCAAAAATAGGATTCGGCCAATAACAGAAAAGGTCTTCCCATAAGAAAGCCCCTCGACATCACAGCATGAACTGGGTCAAACCCAGCATAGGGCTCAGGGCCACAACACAGGGACACTACAATGGCACCAAAGCATTTGCCACCCTTGACTAATATTACCTGTTTATTGGTGACCCCAGTGCCATACATGTGTTGGCAATGACAAATTATCTAGGTCGATGAGATGGACAGAATGGCCAGGTGAACAAATAGATAGGCAGATGGCTGGATGGATAGCCAGATTGATGGGGAGAGAGATGGAAAATAAATATGGTGTAAATGTGGAATAAACAGTGTCAGTCACAGTACTAAATTTCAACACTGGTCACAGGTGACACAAGCATAAGCATCTGTTACCCTGTTGGCAGAAAAGAGGAAAGGACAGATGCATCTGGAAAGTTTTCCCCATCATGTATACCCTTGGTGGGAACCCTCCAGGCCTTGAGCTTTGATAAGGCTGTTTGGAGCACTGACAGGGCTTCACAGTGGGACTGGAGAAGAGGCTTGGACGTTATCTGGGTAGGTTAACTCCTGCCACAAACAACTCCCAGATCAGAGTGATCTCAAACTTGAGAAGTTAATTTCTGGTGCTTGCCACAGTTCAGAGTAGGCAACCAGCTGGCTCTATCCCACACCGTCATTCAAGGGCCTGGGTCCCTTCCACTGGTGCTCAGGAGTGACCCCTGGCAGTGCTTGGGAAACGTGTGCTGGGTGGAAGGAAGGGCCACTGCATCCAAGGAAAGCCTGTGTCCTCCCTCCACCCATCCGAAGATTCTACCACCACTGGGGATCCTGAAGCCTTCAGCTTACCATCCCAAACCTTTCACTTCATTTGCATTTGTAAGACTGGAGCGATAGCACAGTGGGTAGGGTGTTTGCCTTGCATGCAGCCGACCCAGGTTCGATGCCTCCATCCCTCTCGGAGAGCCTGGCAAGCTACCAAGAGTATCCTGCCCACACGGCAGAGCCTGGCAAGCTACCCATGGCATATTCAATTTGCAAAAAGACAGTAACAACAAGTCTCACAATGGAGATGTTACTGGTGCCTGCTTGAGCAAATCGATGAACAACTGGACAACAGTTCTACAGATAACATGGAATGTACCTTAGGGACCCAGCCGGCCAGGAGATTTTATTGTTCCTTCTGGCCCACACTGGTCTGTAGCCCAGTCTTCCCTGTTCATTCCCTACAAAAAACGCTTCCCTTCTGTGACTGTCGAGACAAGATGGGGATTGGAGGACAAGAAGGCCATCCACTTTCCACATTGCTAGCACCTGAAGAGAACTTGTTTTCTTATCAGTCCTTGTCTTTTGCATAATTGGCCCTCACACCTGAACTTGAGATGGGGAACAAGATCACTTTCAGAAGGTAAACCAGGCAACATGGATATGATTAGGACATTGGGAGCATGGGTGCAGATGGGTGACTGCAGGGTCTGTGTGAGATCCAAAAGCCCCTGAATGCTTCCCCGACCTGGAAAACCAATCACCAACTGAGAGAGTAACTGTCATGGAAGTGTCGGGCCGCTGGCGGGTCATCTATTCCTCCTTCACCTGGGAAAGAACTGACAGACATTTTGGTGAATCAGGCAAGGTGCTGTGACTCTAGCTCCGCCCTGAAATAGAAGCATCCATTCAGCAGGAAGAAAGAAAACTCTCCCCGCAGCTATATTCAGTGGAGCAGGGATGCACACCAGATTCCGAAATGAAGGTGGCTCACAACAGTGTGATGGCGTCACATCGCAGCTGAGGGATTACTCAGAGGAGCGATCTTGACCTCCTCCCTTGCTCCCTCCAATGCAGGACATGAGAAATCACCGCGAGAATATATTCTGATTCCTGGACACACAGAGAGAGCAGGGTTTTGCTCATTTTTGTCGACCTGCTCAAGAAAAGCCCAGTGATTTCAGCTCCACTTCTTGCTAGCATGACTTGGAATTTATATCTGTAGCTTGACTGACTTCCTGCAGCCTTTCCTAGGACCAAATTGGATGTGCCACCTTTCCATAAACTGCACTCCCAGGGCCAGTGATGCACAGAGCAGGGATCTGGAGACACATTTTTGGAAAAATGACCACCGGTCTAAGCCAGCACCACGCTTCCATACGCTTCCTCAGATTTCCAGCACAGCTAAGCTAAAGCACACCCCACCCCAAAGAAAGTCAAGGGTTTTTGTGTGCTTCCAGAAAGTTCTTCCTGGAAGGTGCTCTCTGCACTTTCTGCACCTCCAGAAATATACCTCCATGAGAGACACTCTGGCTGCACACGGCCCCTCGCACCCTGTACCCGATTCCCTGGCTCCAGGTTACTCACAGCCTCAGAGTTCCTGGTCAGAGGACAACGCTGTTACTCCCAGATCTCCGAGATACGTTTGTGACACAAACCCAGAAGAAACATCCACAGCTAAATCTCAGGTGCCGCAGAAGGTGTCTAAGGACCCAGGGAAGCAGAAGCCTCGCAGAGCCCCTTCTTCTGTCTGTCGGGGCCTCGCCAGGACCTGCATGGTGGCAAACACCAGCCTGACCTTCTCAGCCCCGTCTCTGAGTACCGAGCATCCATCAAATCAGTCTGGCAGCACTAACCATTTCACATTCCTGGGTTCAGGGCTCTTGGCACTATCTTCCATCCCCATTTTTTTATTCAAAACCTCCCAAGACGAGCCAGAGAGAAAACTCAAAGGGCGGGAGCTGGGGCTTTGCACGCAGGAGGCTGGCTTCCGTCAGTGGCAATGCCTGTTCCGCCAGCATCGAATCAGCCTCTGAGCAACAGCAGCTGTGGGCCCCCCGAACAAAACTCAAACCCTCTGAGATCCCCGAGGGGCAGAGCAGCAGGATGAGATTCACTTCCTTCCTAACCGGGGCACAATTCAGGCCTCGGGAAAGACCCAAAGACTCTCAGTCACCTTGAAACCGCACCAGGACAGACAAGGAGCCCCTGGATAAGCTGTCATCCCACCAGCCGGAGGAAGCAGGGTGAGTGGGGGTCAGCCAAGCCTTGGTAGCGGGTTCAGCATGAGGTTCCCAAGAAGAAATGGGAGGCGACAGCTGATTTCTGAGAAGGCATTTTAATGAAGTTGTGAGGCGCAAAAGGAACACAACTTGCTAGAGCTTTGGCTAGCGGGCATCTGTCCTAACCCATGTGTGCACAGTTGCCAATGCCAGCCGCTTGGCACATGCAGCAACATTCCTGACGCTACTGGAAACTGGGACCGTGCGGTCCTCTGCTTGTTTGCTCTTTCCCAAACTACTGCCACAAATATTATTCGCCTTGGAGCGTTACACAGTACAAGACACGATACATTTATTGGGCAGCATGCCAGAAACAGCCACTTGCCAAGACCCAAGATATAGTTTGTGTATGTATGGATATATGCATATATTTTGTGTGTATGCATATATATGCACCCATCCATCCATACACACACAATCTCTACCATCTCTCTCAGGAATCCCCAGACTCCCTGCATTTTTGTAGGATGATGTGTTCTACTAAGGTGGCCAGTGGGGTAGAGGTGTGTAGAAGCAAAGTTCCAAGTGCGAAAGGCAGGCCAAGGCGGGCGCCCTTGCTGCTCCTGGGCTCCACTCTAGCTGGCACACAATCTACATGGAGAAGCCTGGCAGCACCCCGTGTTCTGAGTCTCAAGGTGCTAGCAAGAAAACCCCAATGGCTAGGAGCTGGAGCAATAGGCCAGCGGGCAAGGTGCTTCCCTTGCACGGGGTCAGCCCAGCACCGTGAGCCCCAACAGGAGTGATCCCTGGGCACAGAGCCTGGAATAAACCCAGAGCAGCGCTAGACATAGCCCCTAAATACTCCAAAATAAAACCACAAAACCCAATGGCCAGCACGGGGCTGTCAGACAGTTCTTTCTGCTTTGCACGTGGTACCAATGAGGCAGGCCAATCTGTCAGCCTGGACAGGACCAATAGAGTGACTGACAACTCTGAGAGAGCAGGGCCAGCACGGGGGGCAGAGGCCAGCCAGGATCATACCCTCCACCCTAACATCTCCCCCTTGGCTCATTGGCAGGACGACATCTCAGGAGATTCCCAGCTGCCACCCTCTGGCTGTCCAAGTGGTGACCTTGTGGCTCTTCCAGAGCATAGGGACCCGGGGCGCTGTGCAGAGTGAAACTCATGTGGAAAAGGGACACGCCCAGCCCTGAGCCTCATCCCTGTGCCACTAACACCTGGCCCGTCACCCTGTTGTAAAGGTCACAGCAGATGACAACCTGACACAAACTTGTCTGTCACCCAAGACCAGCCACGGCAGGCAAATGGGGTGGCAGAACTTTTTCTCTTATTAGAGCAGAGCCCACACCATTTCCTCAGTTCTGCCTCCTGGTCTGCAAAGTCTAGACATCTTTGCTCCCAAGCCTTGCCAGGAAAAGTTTCACACTGCCTGGTACACATTCTCTTAAAAGTTTTCCAAGAGATTCATCAGAATGGCGAGGAGGGGAATGGGTGGCAATACTGGGAGATGATTATTATGCCCGCAAGAGACACGGCCAGGGCCAGAGAGACGGTACAGAGGGGAAAGGACTAGTCTAGTACATGGCAACCCTTGTTGGAATCCTCAGCACTGCATACGGTTCCCCGAGCACAGAACCAGCCACCAAGCATACCCCTCCAAAAATAATGGAGGGAGGAAAGTGGGTGCCCTGGTGACTGTATTGTTGGAATTTTGTGAAAGAGCAACCATCATTAACAGTACTGTAATGATCATAGTATCTCACTCGATAAAACAAACGACTTGCGAGAAACACCCACGATCCATTGGTCTCCCGCACACCTGCACTTCTGAAAACCGCAATCATCCCTCACCTCAGGTGGCATTTGCACAGCAGTCTTGGTCACTCGAGGTGTCTGAGTTCCACCTACTAGGCATGGATGCCTCCCCTCATTCCAGAGCCAGAGCCCGGCAGCAGCGGCTGGCATCTGACCGGGTGGCCCTGCACGTGCCAGGCACCCAAAGGACGTGAATAGACTGAGAGTCACAATAGGCCACAAGTGTGATTCTGGTCACAGAGGAGAGACTCTGAGCCACTTTATGGCAGGGGCTGTCCTGGGCACTGAGCAACCTTTCTCAGTACCCTGGGCCTCTAACTCATGGACAGGGTTTAATTGTGCTCCCCTCAGGAGACATGGTCAAGGGCTGAAATACCATAGGGCTTAAGGTGCTTGTCTCACACAGAGCCAAGCCCAGCTCAAATCCCCAGCATCACATATGGTCCCCTGAGTACCACCAGCACTCACTGCTGAGCACAGAGCCAGGGGTAATCCCTGAGAACCATCAGGTGTGGCACCAAATCAGACCAAACCAAACCAAAACAGTCCAGTCCAACCCCCCAGTACCTGTGGGTATGAGCTTCTGTGGACAAAGTATCATTTCAGATGGAATTTTAAGGGCCCCGCCCACACCTGGCTCTGGGCTCAGGTATCTCTGCTGATGGGGATTCAGGGACCATATATGCTCCCATGTACTGTCCCTTAAGAGTAGTAGTATTTCTTGGGGTGAAACCATCCTGGTCTTAGGGAGGGCCCCAAACCCAATGCCAGGTATCCTTATAGAAGAAAGGGCGATGTGAGGTCCAGAGCCAGATAGACAAAAACAGGGATTTGAGGGGTGCAGCATGGGCCGTGCCAGAGGGTCCTGAGGTAAAGGCACTTGCCTTCCATGCAGCTGACCAGGGTTCAATCCCAGGCACTACATATGGTCCCTTCAGCACTGCCAGGTGTGATCCCTGAGCACAGAGCCAGGAGTAAGCCCAGAGCAATGCCAGGTGTGATCTGAAAAAAGAGTGGTGCAGCCCCCAAGCCATGGAATGACCAGGAATGCTGGAGTGGGGTAAGGAACAAGTTCTTCCGGTCTCCATAAGGGGCCCAACTCAGACTTCAAAAGTGTTAGAAATCACATTTCTGTTCTTCAGAGCCTCCCAGTTTCTGGTAATTTGATACAGAAGCTTCAGAAAACTAAGGCAATATACTAGAGGCCAGCAGGCACCGGCCCAGCTGTTCCTGGTTACGGTTAGATCACACCTTTCCCAAGTCAGCATCAAAGTGTCTGTGTCTGACTTCACCTCTCGAAAACTGGTGGTAGGGAGGAATATGATCCTAATAAACTAAGATTACTTAGTTTCTTCAGCAAGACACAGCTCTACCTGGTGATCAGAGATGCTCTTGTCTTACTGTTTCCTTGGCCTTGAGGAATACATGGATTGGCCAAGAGAGCCAATCCCAGGTTTTTCCCTTTAAAATTCCCACTTAGGGAGCATGAAGACTGAATTCTTCCCAGTGCTGGCTGAGCCCTGTGACCCTGGAGGTGATCCAGCAGCGACTAATTCAAGTCCAAGTGACTAGCTGTAGAGTCAGGGGCAAAGGGATTGTTACTATAAAATCAAATATAAATCAAACATAAGTTGGTATGTTTGTCCCTCCAGTGTCATCCCCAATCAGCATTTCATCTCAGTCTTCTTGAATCCCCAAGAAAAGAGTCAAGTTTCTGGGCTGGAGAACTTCAGCCATCTTGGATGTCATGGCCAAAAACAACGTCTCCCATCACATCTCTGAAGATTAAGAAGCTCTTTTTATTTATAGTCATGCTTTTATTTCCTTCAAACATGATAATTAGATACTTCTTTAGAGTATTTTTCAACTAAGTGAACAGAATTTCTTATATTTAAATAAGAGAATCTATTAACCACATCCAGAAACACAGAAACTTTATCTCATTTCTATGCTCTTTCAAACACAGTCTCCAGTGAGTGAGGCATTTTCCCCTTTGATGTGACAGGTTTGGAAAGTCACAGGCCTGAATTTCCTGAGTCACCGTGGTATGTGGAGCCTGCCATATTTCTTTGCAGGTTTGGTTAGATCAAAGATACACCAAGGCATAGAGAGTCTCCAGACTCCACTTTCAAATTTATTCCTTGGACGCTCAAGACTCCACAGAACACTGAGCAGATTACCATTTCAGAAACACTTTATACAATAGTCAATGGGTCTCTTTGGGAGAAATTCCCTATGTCTCCAGAAAACTCTACCAGGATTATTTTCTTGGTTTACTCTGAAAGGTCATGATGAGAGAGCTGATTTTTTTCAACACTTTTATTCATTCTTCAAAAGTATGCTATCATCATCACCAATACACAGTCTACTGAAACAATAGAGTAAGATAATGAGCTCACATTTCCTTAACCTTGAGGAATGCAGAGATTGACCAAGAAAGCCAATCCCAGCTTCTCATCTTCAGAATTCCCACTTATGGACTCACTCCTCTACATCAGCTCTGGGCTGAAGAAACAAGTGACAGCATGTGCTTCCAAGAACAGCACTCTGGAGCTGCAAATTGATGCTCCTCAGTCAGGTGAGGGCTGCTTGTCAGCTCACGGGGCCTAACAGCAATGCCGACGTGTAGTGTTGAAACCCTAGTGAGCACACATGCTCCACCCATCTTGGAAACAGCCTGTGCCTTGCAATTACATCTGGGCTGTGTGAATGCTCAAAAAAATTGCACACACAAAAAGAAAAAAACAAACCAAATAGTCTGATTTCACCCAACTGTGGGCCTTTGGGGGAGTCTGCAATCAGTTTATACTTCCCTTGTCCCCTCACTTTCAGCCACCAGAATGAACAGACCTGAATTCTGACCGGGACTGGCAATGCTGGGGTGGGGAGGGGGCTGAGAGGTGCCGGGGACCAGGTTGAGCATCCCTGTCCTTGGATGAGTCCTGTCTGCCCCTTCTGTGTACCGTCTCGTCTCAGGCACAGTCGGGAAGCTCACATTACAATATGACTTCTGGGGCCTTTGAAGTTCCAGCTGCAGGGGCAAAGGCACTGGAGTGATTAGGAGCCAGCCCGTGCAGTTGAATACAAAATGCAATTAAAAGGGGACACCTGGACTGAGCGCAGCAAAGAATGTGACTTGAGCTCCAAGCAGAAAAGGGCTCATTTCATCACGCAAGAATGTTCAGCTCTCAAAGGGTTTTCTGGTTCTGAGCCCCTGCCCCAAACTTTACAGAACAAAACTGAAATGAAACCAAACCACCCTGACTTGCCGGCACAGCTATGGAATGTGTGAATTCTACCCGGTACCCCCCGCAGCGCTACCCCAAGGAAAACTCAGCTACAGAGGCGTGTCTTTCTCGCTGCTGCCCTGGGATCTCCGGATTGGACCCCTCTAATACTGCCTTATCCCAGCCCCACCAGGGCGATTTTCCCCCAGCGAGGGAGCATGTGTGTGTGTGTGTGTGTGTGTGTGTTTGGCTTCAAGCACCTCAGATCTGGGCCATCTTCCCATCATCTTTGGTCTCAAACTGGAGCTGCAGCTGAATGGGGGAGGCTTGGTGTCTGGGCTGTGTCCTCATTTGTGCATTAACCATATGCAGGGCAAGTCAGAGAAGCGGCCCTTGCAAACAGCCGCTGCACTTGCAGAATCACTGGGTCAGATCACTGGGTTAGTCGAACTTGAGCACTAATTCAAGCCAGGCACAGTTCCCAGACTTCAAGTCCCCCAGAAGAAACAGGTTTGAGCTCTGGCAGACCCTGTAGCCGTGCCAGGCTGGTGGGTAAGTCCCCGGAACCCAGGGACTATCCAGTGACTTGGACTGCCCGTTAGAATCACTCAACTACACCCCACCCCGGGGTCCACTACACCCCCCCCACCCATGGATGGAAATGGACGGAAGCAGCATCTCATGTCCCAACCCATTGTGAAAGCCCCACAAGGCATCTCCTGGGCTGTCACTTCTGGGCCTCAGATCTGTCCTCTGAACAATGGGTATAATCTACTTTAGAGGACCAAGAAGAGGAGCCAACATACATAAATACTGAAATGCCTTCACACTTCAGTCCCCAGCGCTGCAAGGGTCCCCAAGCACAGAGCCAGGAGGAAGCCCGGAGCATTGCCAGGTGTGGCGCAAACACCACCCCCATATGCCTTCCTAAATGGCAGAGCGAGTCAAACATGAGGTATTCCTATCCACTGACAGAAAACGTACTTCAGCCTTAACATCTGTCACGACACCGCTGGCGGGGCCGACCCAGGGCCAATGTGTCTGGCACATGAAGCTGTTAGAGAAACAGCTAAACATGCTGGTCTTAGTCCACCAGCATCTCGCCTCTCCCACTCCTGCTGCAAATGCATCTCCGTGCCCTGCGCTCAGTGCGAGAACCCTAAACGACTCCTGGTGGTTGTCCAGCGGCCGGTGATCCTCACTGGCTGTCAGGGTTGGCAGCATTTTCCATAAAGGGCCAGAAAGGAAGTATTTCCAGCTTTGCAGGCTCTGCCGTCTACGGGGCAGCTGGAAGGCAATGCCCTGTGTGAGCCGCACTGGGCATGGCTGTGCCAATGCATGCCTTACAGAAATGCTGAAGGGCCTCCTGGGGGGCCCTGCTGCTGCGGCTGGCCCATGGGAGCACCCAACCTCCAGAGAAGTCAAAAACTGCTCCTAGTCCGCTGGGGAAGTTTCCGAGATGGGCCAACGTGTGCGGGTGGGGGGAGTGAAGCGGGAGTCAGCAGCAGCAAAGGGGAGCTGGGTACCCAAGGCTCATCCAGGCAGTGCCAGCACAGCTGCCTCCTCTAAGGTGCTGAACACCAAAGCCCCAGCCCTTGGGCACCCCCACCCCACCTTTGCTGGGACCAACAGTCACCCCCAAAGACGTGAAAGCACAGTCTCCCCGGCCCCCAAGGCTCTGCACTAGCAGTGTCACTCTGACAGCTAACAGGATGTCCCCCGCAAAGGACTGAGCCCCAGAGCTGGACAGCGAGGAAGGAGGCAGCAGGGCTGAACTAAGACCTTGTTTCTCAGGCCGGTCACATGACCAGACACCCAGGTTGTGGCACTTCTGACCTTCCGTCATGTCCCCTAAGGCAGAGTCCCCCAGTGTGCCACTGCACACCCAGACCCTGGGCTGGGACCCACGTCCTTCCCTGCCCCTAATGCCCGGATGGTGTGTTTAAAGCCCCAGGTACACCAGCGGCACCCAGGTCACTTGGCTGCAAATTCTAGAAGAAACTTCCTGATGCCCCAGGCCCAGCATATGGAAATTTCCATTTGCGTCCCCACATCTGCTCTGCCCTGGGCAGCTGGCCCTTTGGGCGGGGCCTGCCTGGTGGAGCAACTGAGCCTTGGCAACTTGTCACTATACAAACCACCCGGGGCCATTCATTCCTGGCAATGCCTGAGGCTTTCTGGGGACAGGTTAAGTTTGAGAAAAGCCAGAAGGGCCCAAAGGACAGCACAGGGGGTCAGGCATGTGCCTTCCACGCGGCCGACCTGGCTTTACCCCAGCATCCCACAGGGTTCCCCGAGCCTGCCAGGAATAATTCTTGAACATAGAGTCAAGAGTAATACCCGAGCACTGCCAGCGGTGGCCCCCAAAACAAAAAACAATGAAAAAGAAAAGTCAGAAAACCTGTCCCACAAGGGAAATCTTCTGTTCCCTGCAGGTTAGTGAGGTCTGGAAACACGTGTGTAGAGGGGCACGGGCAGGAGGGGAGCCCCAGAGTCACTGAGTCACTGAAAGCGTGTGCGGAATGAACATGGAAACTCAAGGCAGGAAGGACTGTTCTACAAGCACCTCTGGCCCTGTCACACAGCCTGCAACGTAAGGCTCTGTGGATGTGTTTGCAATTTCTCTGGCACAAACCGTTTGGATTGACGATGGCTGTTTCATCTTTGAAATATGTGTTCCATAACCAAGATTGGAATCCTACAGACATTGCTCCCTTCCTCCTGTGAGCCAAATGGCGACTGAAGGGGTTTGGAAATCCCCACAAGGTGCTCGCCACTCACTGCTCATCGGGAAAGCAAAAGGCATTTCTTTAATGCAACGCTGGGGAGCTGCCAGCAAGAGATGCTCCCTCTCTGCTGTCACAGATGGTAGCTTCTTTCTAGCTGATAAGCTACCAGTGTGTGTGGGGGGGAACCGCAGGCAGTGTCAGCTGGAGCACCGGCCCAGGACCGGGAAGGGTCGCGTCCCTTCTGTCGGTGCAAGCACAGGAAGACGTTTGTGACCTGGAAAAGGATTTGTATAGCCATTCTGGTTAGCTCTAGCTAAGCTCCCAGAAGGTCAAGCTGGCTTGTCACCTTTGGGACAAACAGTGCTCGTGCATTCAGCCTCTCTGGCTTTGAAGCACCGAGTTGGAGGGAAATCCTGCAGCCCACACAGCCTGGCCCATGCTGAACTGCACTCATGACTCTCGTGTCTACAGCAGCAGCAGGCCGAGAGTTCCGTCTGTCTGGAAGAGCAGCAGACCTTGAGTTTCTAATGGCAAAGAAACAAGTTACATCTACCCTTGCACTGGGTGACTTGCTGCAAGTCAAAGGGTCCTTTTCCCGTGGTTCCTGCTCCCCCGGCAGAGCTAGAGAAACGGGTGTGGCTCTCTGAAAGCCTCCTGTGGCTTTCTCATTCCCCATTAAGTTAGGGTCGGTGGCCTCCCCTGAGAGGTCTGGGGGTAGGGGCTGGAGCCTTGCACACAGCAGACTCCAGTTCGATCCCCAACACCACAAGATGGTGCCCCATGCACTATAGGAGTAAGTACTGGCTAAAGTCACTCAGCTTGGGGTCACAGGGCTGGAATCTCAGCAAGACCCTACGGGCACCAACATCAGTGTGACCCCCAAAGAGCTGCAATATTTGGCTGTTTGTTAGGACAGTGCTAGAGCATGTGTGTCTCCAGGCATGGCTTTTATGCCACCCCTATATTAATGGCTTGATTGACATCCACAAGCTTACAATTCCCCTGAACTGAGTGGAAACACGGAGCTCCAGTAGACAGCATCCACAGGGCAGATGCTCAGAGTATGGGAGTGCATGGCTGGCACTTGGCGGGGGGTGGGGGGTGTCCAGATTCAACTTCTCTAGATCAGCCTGGAGCCCCCAGTTCCACTGGATAGAGCAGAATGTAGCCAAGTTTTGTCAGAGTGACTATGAGGACAAGTACCACTCGGGAAAGAAACACTCTAAATATTTTCATTTTAAAACTAACAAAAGGAGGCCCCTTACCTAGTCGGGCCCATGTTAGAAAACAGCAACTTGGTGGTACCATTTGGTATCCACTCTGCCTGCAAAGCAGCCGGAATCCAAGATTCTCTCTGGGACAAGCTTGTCATCACTTGCGTCCTTGCGAGGCTCCTAGCCAGCCTCCTGCTGTCTACTCCTGCAACAAGCCAGCCTGAGTGGGCCATGGAGAATGCACATTGAGTCACATCATTACCTGGCCCCACACCCCCATCTCCCCGGCATCTGCTGGTGTCTCCCTGCCTCCCAAAAGAAAATAAAACCCATGTCAGATGCTCCCTCCCAGGCCAGGTATTAGGGGGCAGCCAGGCATGCCGACCTGCTTCCCAGCAGGCCACGTCTCACTTCACTTCAGGAAACACACACTTCCTGTCCACTCGACTGATGTCATGCCCCAAGCTGCCCACCTCCTATAATCGGAGGGGACGCATCTCTTCTAGGTGAAGCCTATGTCAGCATCCTTTGTGCTTTTCTGCAGTTTTAAAAGCTTTCGAGTTGAAAACTTCAAAATACACAAACTGGTAAGGCAAGGCATGATTCAAACCACTCTAGGCTCCGACAGAACGGATTCTGTTGAAAGGAGGAACGGAAGAATGAGTTAGAAGGGAAGAATCCTCCCCAGCTGCTCCCTCGCCCAGGGCGGACACACAGATGACCTGGGGCCCAGTGGTCCTGTCCGTCTGTCCATGGAAATTTCCAGCCCCAGTCTGCATTTGTATTTGGCTTCTGCCCACCTGCTAAGAACAGGGATTGGCAAGCAGCCCAGACTTGTGTCACACTCTTGCGTGACACTCTTGCGTGGGTCTCGGGCTTGGCAGGGCATCTCCGCAGTCGTCCAAATACAGGCTCCTGAAGGCTCTGCTGGGTAGAAATAAGCTGTGAAGTCAGTATCCCGTTCACACACAACGTGCTTCTCAAGGACTCTCTGCTAGTTTTATTTTGAAAAATACAGTTGAAACATTTCATTTTTAATAAGGTGCCAATGTTCACACAGCGTTACAATGCAGAGACCACACTCCTCTGTGGTCATTCCAACACCGAATGCTCGCCGAGTTCATGAAAGTTGCGAGGCTGACAGTTATAGTGGCCACAAGCCTGGTGAGTGCACCCAGCTGAGAGTCAGATCCCGCTCCTGCAAACGGATGGCAAGGCAGGAAGCGGAACCTGTGGAGCGCCCAGGCCCGAGCTGCACAAAGGAAGACTATTATGATGAGGAGGTGAGTCCGCAGACCCCCCTCTTGGTTTCTCCTCTTTTTCAGCTCAGCGCCAAGCTGAAATGGATAGTCACTACTGAATGGATGTTACACCCCTTGAGGAGTTCAACTAAGCTGCTGTCACCAGAATGAAGCCAACTCCTCAAAAATGTTCAGTTTCTAGGTGCACCAAATATGTCTGTTTTTACATCTTCTTTGGAAGGTGTTTCTGGGAAGAACCGAATGTCCTGTATCTAACAGCAACCACTGAATACTGAACTGCTTCTAGCACATTCCCTTCCCCTAAAAATCTGCATCTAGGTCCATGCTAAGAAGCACTGACAAGAATTTCATCTGTCACCTTCAGGACATTTTATCTGGCATCCATCCCTCTATAGCACATTTCCGTAGAGAGAGAGTGCAAGAAAAAGATTAATGGGCCTCATTAAGGGACCCCCTTTCCACTGCATATTTGTATTTATTTACATTAAAAAATGGACTCTGAGAGAATCCAGAAAGTTGTACAAAGGTCGATATGCTTTGGTTACGGAAAGAGATACCGCATCCTTCTGAAATGGTTTTTTTCCCCTCAGCACCCCAGTTCTTGGAATCTGGCTCTTTGGTCACTGGGTAGACCAGATGGAAGACTTAAATTGGGAGACAGTAAAGGCACCCCCTGTCCCCAAACCCCTGCCCCCTGTATTTTGAGGGAGGGTGATCAAAGGCCGTGGCAGGTTCCTGTGGAGTCTAAGGTCTGGATCTGGAGACTAGGCATAGTTAAGGATCCAGGAGAGGGAGGCACCCCTTGCTCACCCTACCTTCCCAGACCTTAGCCCACCTGCCTGACCTCAGACTTCTTGGAGGAGCGTCTGAACCCCACAACCAATTAGAAGTTCAAGTTCTGGAAGAAAGCAAAGATTTTTAAGTCACATGAAGCTCCCGGGGTTGCCAACCATTCTCGGCTACATCTATATGAGGCACTGGGGGGAGGGGGTGGGCTCGGTTCTTTGAGATGACTGTGGCCCCAGGGCACTGTATACTGTTTCCTGTCCCCACTGCAGCTCCGGGCCAGCCCCGTGGCCAGCCTGGCTCATCCCCAGCCCACCTCTGAGCCACACTCTTGGAGGAGGCCACAGGGGAGCGAAGAAGGAGGATTTCAAGCCCAGAGGAAGAACCCAGCCTCGCTTGCGGCCATTCCTCCCAACTTGCCAGCCAGTCCTCTCACTCGGTGGCCGACCTGCCGCTGCTCCTGTGGGTTCTCAGAGGAGCTGATGGCGAACCGGCCTATATCAGTGGATTTTCTTCCACCAAGTCCAAGTTTCTGACGAGCCTGCTGGTGGCTAGGTTGGTGGCCCACATGAGTTTTTCACTCTGGCTGTGCGGTGACAGGTTCCGGTGGGAATGCGTCAGCCGGGAGAGAGAACAGCAGGGACGACAAGGCTCCAAGAATGTTCAGGACAGAGCAGAAATGACAGTGAGGGCAAAGAGCACAACGCACCCAAGGCCCACCCCTCCCCTGCAACAACACTCTCCATTTCATCAGAGTGACATGCTAGCTCCAAAGCTGCCTTGGCAGACTCACACATAGTAGGGAACCACGTGACCCAACTCCAGCTAAGGCCGGGTGGCAGTGGCTGATTTCCTCCCTTGCCACATCCAGCTGAGCTAGTAGAGCTCGTTCCTGGCACTCTGGCACCCAGGAAGCAATAATCCCTGGGACAAAGGGTGAAGATGATGGTGAAAGAGTCCCCAAGAGTGTGGATCCTTGAGAGGATGGGGCTGGGCCTGATTTTCCGCCCCAGTGTCTTACTCAGCATTATGTGGTTTTGGCAGGTTTGCACCTCTTTGCAGCCCAGTGCATGCACATTAATTATCCAATGATGAGGTGGACGAGGAAGAGGACAGATCAGAGAAGAGGAACAAACAGGCTGAAGAGCCCTACTCTTCGCAGATCCTACAGAGGTCCTAGACACGCAGCTCCGTTCCTCCCCACAGAGAAGATGGAGGTCCCAGGAGGAGACGCCGCCTCTGTCCATCTCAAAGACAGAGATCCTCAGCGCTCTACTCTGCCATCTGAAATAGAACTGTGTCCTGTCAGCTGACTACTAGTGTGAAAGTACACGGTTAATACATTCAAGCAGGACATTTTGCATCCTACAGAGAAGAGAATGGAATAGATTTAGAATCAATTTAGTCTCTTTCTTGCAGTCCATTTGGAGGAGTTCCCACTGAGAACTCATGCTTTGCCCTCTGTCGCCGTATTTAATCAGATCTGAGAAGGAGTGTAGTAACTCTGGGGAGCCTGTTCGGACTCTGCTACATGCTAGTTGGAAAGTAAAGCACTCTTACAGCGAGCTGGCCATCGACAGGCTACGACCCATGGAAAGTGGCATACTGATGGCTACTTCACAATGCACAGGCAGCAGCAGTGATAAATAAATGAAGTAAATGCAAGAGAGGTGCAGATGCATGACGGGGTGTGTGCACCTGCAAAGTCAGGGTGAATCCCCCGGTAGAGCAGGAAATGCAGCAGGCAGCACAAAGGCCCAAGAGATCACCAGGCAGTCCCAAGATGCTGGCCTTGCAGGGACAAATGATGGCTTCGCACTTATTCAGATGTTAGGTCAGAACCAAAAAGCAAAACAACAGTTTGAGGACAGGAGCAAGGAAGGATGAAGTCACCAGGACAACTTGTAGTATGTTCAAATGAAGTTCCTCTTCCAGCAAAGTACGAATGTCTATACTCTAGTGCAGGGACAAAGCAGTGAATCTGCAGGAACCAATAAATAACCCTAACCCTGGACCACTGGGGCTCCAAGTTTCCTGAGCAGCAGCTGCGAGCAGAAGGGACAAAGGTAGCTGGACTGGGTGCATGTGCTCCATGGACAGCTGCAACGGTTACTCCGAGCCCCGGCCCTCATGGCCGTCAGTGAACTCAATAACAAACACAGCTTGAAACTGTAGGGGTTAACACTATAAAATGTCTACTTGCTGATGGATATTGTTTCCTAAAATGGTTTCATCTTCTTCCCTTTCTTTCAAATGAGGCTTTTGTTCCCGATGCCCCCCAGCAGACAATGGTTCATGAGGGTAATAACATATGATTTACATCTTTAAAATTACACAGTTGTGTTTTCCTCGGAATCAGTGCCACCTTGCTTCTAATTAAACATGATGGATTCGGGGTCCTGGTTTGCCATCTGGGCCATATGTCTCAGAACGTCCTTTTTTGTGATGATGCCAAGAAGTCTCCTGGAGAAAAACAAAATACAGAAACAGGGTCAAGCATCACAATGGTGACTCACGCCCTCTTCCTTAACCCCCTGTGGCAAGACATCTCTGGCCTGTCCTGCAGTGGGTTAGCTGAATGGGCGAGGAGGTGGGAGATACCTTCTCATCACCAGCTGTCTCTCTCCTCACCTGCCAGTCAGAGGCAGAGGAGCCAGCAAAAGATTCCAAGGTAACAGAGAACTGACTTTAGAGCCACCAGACCCAAAGGCCTGGGTCCTTGACAGAGTGGGGAGCAGGGAGAGCAGGCCCACTGCCACCCATGCTAGACAGGACTCAGGAGTGACACAACACAATGCAGGAGATGAAGAGTCAGAGAGGCAAAACTACAAACAACTTTAGAAGGATTTATGGAAGCCATCATTAAAACTTGGCCACACTGCAGAAATTCTATGCATAAGGTATGTTCATTTGTTCTGTTGGGGACCACCCACAGCACTGTCTCTCTAGCCCCAGGCACAAGGACCAAACCAAGTGCCTCACATATGCAAAGCAGTTGCTCTACACTGAGTCACATCTCTGGCCCTGATTGTAATATATTTTCAATATAAGAAATTGGAAGTAAAAGGGAGCCGGAGCAATAGTACAGCAGGGAGGGGGCTTGCCTTGCAGGCAGCAGACCCAGGTTCAATCCCTGGCACCTCATAGGGACCTCTGAGCACCAGTCACCCCTAAGCATCACTAGGTGTGGCCCAAATACCAACAAAAAGAGAAACTGGAAATATAAGACAATCACTACTTCTATTTTTAATCCTATTTTTAGTTCTACAAGAGTGCAATCTGCCATGTGTCTAGGATCACATATGTAAATCATCCCCTCTCCCAGAGTGCCATTGCTTTAAACTGACCAAAGCAAGGCCAGTCGGCAAGCTCACTGGCCTAGGGTAAGCGGGGAGCACAATTCACAAATGCTCTACTGTCAGTGTTCTCCAACACTGCTAACCTGTGCAACAAAAGTCCTGGCCAGAATCGTGATGCCATAAATACTGTAATGGTCATGTGCCACCCTGGATCTCACCCCAGGAAGAAAGGGAAAGGCTCAAAAGAAAAGCCTATACACAATCCCTCTGGAGAAAAGAGGCCCTGTTGGCCTATAAATTTGCAAAATGCTGCCCACCAGGTTTTGGTCACTCCCAAGATAAGGAAAATGGAGAAGTAAACTAGGATGGTCTCACACTGGTATATTGTAGAGCCACTAAAAGGACAGTCCTCTGTGCTCTGCCTGAGTAAAATGATTGTATGAAAAATCAGAAAGCCCCAAGAGAGAGTATGGGGAATATTGTCTGCCATGGAGGCAGGTAGAGGGTGGGAAAGGGGGGGTATACCCGGGATATTGGTGGTGGGTAATGTGCACTGGTGGAGGGATGGGTGTTTGATCATTGTGAGATTGTAACCCAAACATGAAAGCTTGTAACTATCTCACAGTGATTCAATAAAATTTTAAAAAATTAAAAATAATAAAAAAAGAAAAATCAGAAAGCCCCACTGCAAGGCACCAGCCCCTGTTTCATTAATACCCATGGACTCAAACTCATCTCTTACTATCAACAAGTAAATTCGAGACGGGAATGTAAATGTTCCGCATACAAGCTGGTTACTCCTGGCTATGCAGATAAAGGTCAGAAAAAGTGTGAGCAGAAATGCTGACCGCAATGGACTTGAAGCAATCTTGAAAAAGTGAAGTTTCTTGAGTTAGTTTCCCCAACTGTCAACACAGAGCAGATACTACCTCCCACCCCACCAGCCCAGAGAAAAGTAGCCAAAGGAACCTTAAAAGCATGCGAACCCAAAAGAAAGATGACATGGCCCATGCTGAAACAATGCATAAGGACTATAGTGGCAATCCATAGAAACAGGGAATATCATCTAATAAGTGGGGTAAGTAGGACAATTAGAAAATTGGCATTTGGTGGCATTCAGTATAACAGTATGTAGGTTTATGTAACAATTAGGTTTAGTATATAACTATAGACTAGTTTCATATATACTAGTTATATACTTACATATACTATAATAATTAGTTTCAATAATAATTATCAGAGAGATAACACAGGTGTTTAAGTGCTTGCCTTGCACATGGCAAATCCAGGTTCGATCCCTGGTACCACATATGGTCCCCAGGGCACTGTCAGGAGTGATCCTTGAGCACAGACCCAGGAGTGAGGCCTGAACCCTTCCAAGTGTGGCCCAAAAGCCCTTACCTTCCAAAAAATCACCAGTAGATTCCCTAATCTCTAGGGAAATGGTTGCCAGAAAACAGAAAAGACACAAGGATCAAGATTATATAGAAGAGAAGTGGGGGCTCGAGTGAACCACGTGGGAAGAGCTGATGCTACAGCACCAGCTCCACGGGATGGGGGCCCAAAAGGACTTAAGCCAAAGAACGAAGGAAGTCAATCCAGAGTGTGAGACTATAGGTCTGGATTCTTCAAAAGCATGTCAGAAGTCACAAACAAAAACGGACAGGGAATTGTTCTAGACAAAACACCCAAGAGATAAATCAAGCAAAGACAAAGTGTGAAGCCACATGGAATTCGGCACTGGAATCTCAGATGAACTGGCTGAGGGATGATGTGTCAAGCTGTGAACTGCATCTAATCACATGCGAGTAGGTATGTAGGAAAACAATCGAAGTCTTAGAAGCTGTGTGCTCCTATTCAAAAAGTCATTCCCAGAGCCAGGGAGATAGGACTGGGCTAAAAGTACTTGCTGTGCATGCAGCTGACCCCGTGAGACCACCAGTACCACATACGGGCCCCTGAGCACCAAAACGTGTCTCAGTTTCCTCTCCTACCCCACTGATTGACCAAATTTTGAAGCAGCCAAGATGTTCTTCAGTGGGTGAGTGGTTAAAGCAACTGTGGTACTTTATTCAGCACTCAAAAGAAAAGAGCTCTCGAGCCATGAAGAGAAAAGAAGAAACATCAAGTGTACATGACTTGGTGAGGCTGCACACAATGGTTCCAATGTCACAATGTTCTGGAAAAAGCATGTTTGGAGATTGCCAGGGGCAGGGGACTAGGGAGTGACTGGACGGAGCAAGGATTCTTGGGTCAGTGGAGCGACGCTGTATGATCCTGTAACAATGGACAATCGTCATTTTCTATCTGTAAAAATCCAGCTGAAATACAGATTAGCACACATGAACCTGACCGTCAACTGGCCCTTCCTTAGGAGCCAGCAATGAGAGTGTTGTATATTTGTATCACTGAAGCAAATACAACATGCCCACGCAAGGGGACTGTAGAGGTAGCACAGTAGGGAGGGCACTTGCCTAGCATGTAGCTGACCCAGGTCTGATCCCTGGCTTCCCATCCCAAGCACCACCAGGAGTAATTCCTAGAGTCAGGAGTTACCCCTGAACATCGCTGGCTGTGGTCCCACAAAAAAAGTATAAAAAAACACACCCATATAGGATGGGGACTAGGGAAACTGAGGGCAGTGGAGAGGGTACATGAGCTAAATCTTCTACAAACCAAAAACATTCTTAATTAAGAAAAACCAATCCCATTCACAAAAGTCCACGTGTGAGGTATGAGCCGAGTGGGGCATGGTTGCCTGAGACAAAGCCAGGAAGGCGTTTTCCATCCCAGCTGCTCAGAGCTGCTTTGACTTGAACCGAGTTCATGGATTACTTATCCAAACGCAGTGAAATTCAAGATGCCCCATAAAACCAAACACTGCCACATTGAGCCTGCCAAGCTGGGGGCTGCTCGGACCAAGCACAACGGCCATGGAGCTTAACAAGAGGAGGGCCTGTTCCCACCGTGCTGGGGACTGCGAGGCCAAGACGGGGGGCAGGGGTATAGGCAGGTTTGGTTCTTTAGAGGCTGCTCGCCTGGCCTCGCAGGTGGCTGCTTTGGGGCCGCGTCCTCGCATGGCCTTTTCCCACACGACCACCTGTGCAGCCTCTGGGGCCTCTCTGTGTAGGGCCTTCAGTTACCGCAGGTAACTGGAAGTACTTCTTTACAAGTCCTATTCTCCAAATACAGCCGCATGGCAGGTTACTTGGCCCTCAGGTCACAAAAGTCCTTCAACACTCATTAAAATCAAAAGGGAGGAAGGCTGGGCTGGAGCAATAGTCCAGCAAATAAGGCACTTGCCTTGCACAAAGCAGACCCATAAAAGGTTAAATCCCATAGGGACCCCTGAGCCCAGCAGGAGTGATCTCTGAGCACAGAGCCAGAAGCAAACCCTGAGCACTGCCGGGTGTGCCCCCCCAAACAAACAAACAAATAATAAAAATAAAAAGGAATGATGGGAAGGGAAGCAGCTGCTCCCCAGAATCTGAATCTCAGAGACCTGCGATTGGGATAGCAGATTAGGTCACAAAGATGGAGCACTTCAAGGTATTCTCAGCAGTGACATGCGGGCCATGTGTCCCCACAGCAGCAGCTCTTTTCTTTTTGTCACTAATACCAATGTCTACTATGAAGCCTGGCTCACACAGTGGTGCCCTAGAGAGCCATCAATTGGACTATGTCCCTGTTCCTTCAAGAATAAGCTCCTTGTCCTCAGAAAAGGTCAACACACTTGGAACTTTCTCGAGCTCTCAAACAGATTCTGAGCAAAATGATGATGAGGCGGGGCCCCTGGATGGCACTTAGTGCCCCAGAGCTAGCTATGTCAAGGCTCTGGGTTTGTGCTCTAGCACCCCAACCCCCCAATATAAAGCCAATATTACTTTGAAAAAGGTCTGACTTGCTAGAGTCTACAAAGTGATGAGAACCCTACTCTCTCTCACTCTCACTCTCTCACACACACTATCTATAAAACCTAGTTTCATTGTTTTTTCTTTTGGTTTTGGGGTCACACCTAGCGATGCTCTGGGGCTCTTCCTGGCTCTGCATGCAGGAATCATGCTGGCAGTGCTCAGGGGACCCTGTGGAATGCTGGGGATCAAACCCAGGACGGCAGCATGCAAGCCAAGTGCCCTCCCCGCTATGCTTTCTCTCTGGCCTAGTTTTTCTCCCCTTACCTTTACCTTAGTGTTAGTGTCAAAAGATCAGGCACTTGCATCAAACTCCTGTCAAAATCAGGCCACGACGATGTCCAAAAGCCAAGCTGGTGACAAGGGCAGTGAGGCAATAGGGCTGCAGGTCCCAGGCCCGTAATAATGACTATCACCAAAGAAAAAATCTCCGTGCCCGCCAGATGAGCAGCGAGGTCCACAGGGTTCACGAGGGGCACAGAATTGCCTTGGAAATTTCAATCCAGTGTCTGGACTTCCAGCGCCTTTGGGGAGCAGTTGGAGGGAATCTGGTGGAAGCGAACCCGCCGGGACTTGGCCAAGCCACCCCTCAGAGGGCAGCGGCAGGGTTGTCCTAAGAATACCACCCCAGCCCAGCCGGGTGGCCCAGTGAGCCACACCCAGGGAAAGATGCCACCATCTGCCCTGCTTACTTGTCCTTTCTGGGGCCCCAGGCCTCTGTCCCTGGCCTGGCTTTGTCTTGAGGCCGGCCTGAGAAGCCCCGGGAGCGGGGACAGCACATGGCCAATGGAGATGGAAAACGCGAGCTGGCTCCAGGCGTGCCTGCCTGGCAGGACGCCCGAGGAGATGAAAGGCCGCCGACCAGCCTCACTTGCCAGCACTAACGTATCAGCATCTGTGTTTGTTTAAAATACAGAGAGCGAAGGAGAGAGAGTGTGAGTTTGTTTTCTCGCAGAACATTCGGAGCCAATTTCGGCACCCAGAATTCACAGGCAAACCTCCTGGGCTTCTCGGTGAGGTGTGAGCGGGCGTTCAGGGCCGAATTTCCTGGCAGAACTGACACTGGATTATTATTCTAAAGGAGACGAGAAGCTGCTAGCCACTGGAGGCACCGTCCACCGCTGCAGTGCGGAGGCCGAGCGCGGGAAATTCAAGCACAAATTCGACCAACTGCAGCCAAGTGGGGTCTCCCTAGAGACTGGGGAGAAAGGGCCACATATGGTTCTCCCGGGGACCCAAGCCATCAGGCTGGGCTGACTCCCCCTGCCTGTGCCACCGAGAAGTACCGATATCTCGAAGCCACCAGCAGAGAAGATCCCCAGGCGCAAAGCCATGCTTGTCCGCCTCTTCTCACTGACCTGTTCTAGGGTCAACTCTCGCGCCAGATGTAGGTGGGGCTCAGGGCTCCGCCCTGCTGCTGAGTTGCCACCTGCACCCACGTGTCCATGCCAGCCTTTCTAGGAGCGACACCAGAGGGCAAACAAGACAGGGTCCCACAGAACATCTGCAGGCTACAGCCCTGGCCTCTCCCTGGCATCCAGTCCCAAGGCCCCCCACAGCAGTGACAGACACCTGTTGAGCCCAGTAATGCTCTGGCACCTGGACATTACAAGGTCCCAAGGAGCACCTGGAAGATGTCCAGAGCAAAGGGTCACACCCCAAATCTCGTGGGGGGGTGCCATCACATTGGGGGAAGACAGGCTGGGTTAAAGCCCTATGAACGCTGATGTTGTCAGAGCACGAAGCCTCTGAAATCCATGAGGGTCCATCCTGAGTCCGACACAAGCACCTCCACCACCCACAAACCCGCAGCCTGGGCTGGAGCGGAATTAACTAAGCCGGTGCCCCAGCTTCGGGCTACCCTGCCTGCACCCAGCCCTCCTCCACCCACATTCGGAAGCAAGACACAGAATTCGGGGCGCACCTCTGAGCCTGCTCAGGCCCTTAAGAAGCTTGGGTCAGGCAGGGCTCGCTTCCCGGCCTGCAACAGCACCAGGCTAAGTACCACTGCTGTGGTCGAGGCAGCTGTGGGCCCCCCAACCTCGAAGCTCGCCCACATCTGTTTTGAAAACTTTAGTTGTTTCAGGGGTCAAGGCGCAGGGTCATTCTTCTTTTTGTTCTTCAGCCATGCCAGGAATGAAACCCAGGGCCTGATGTGCAAGGCAAGTGTCTCCCACGGAGCACCAGCCCAGCCCCTGCAGGAGACATGTCTTAAGGGTTTAAAAAAGATGTTGTGGGCTGGAGCAATAGCACAGCGGGTAGGATGTTTGCCTTGCACACAGCCGACCTGGGTTCAATCCCCAGCATCCCATATGGTCCCCTGAGCACCGCCAGGAATAATTCCTGAGTGCAGAGCCAGGAGTCACCCCTGAGCATCGCCAGGTGTGACCCAAAAAGAAAAATAAATAAATAAATAAATAAATAAATAAATAGAAGAGATGTTGTGTGCTGTGCGCCTGGCCCTGCTTTTCCCTCAGCCCTGCTAGGATTCAAAGGCAAACCCTAGCCAAGACCCAGAACAGGCCCTACCTCCTGCCCACACCAAGCACCACATGGAGGTGGGAATCAGTTGCCCCTGTCCCATGATCTGCTGGTCACCCGAGCACTGAGTGCCCAAGGCCCCCCCCCGCCCACCTCTACGAGTGGAGCCCAGTCCCGTGGGCTGATGTGTCCCACCCACTTGCTCCCTGTGCACATCGCGCACGCCCAGCACTCACCCGCTCCGCGTCACCAGGCACTGGCGGAGCCCCAGCTTGCGGAAGATGTCCACCACGGTCTCCATGGGGGTGTGGTCTGTGACCGTGAAAGGGCTGAGGTTCAGGACACGCCGCAGCTTCAGGGGCTGAGGGCTGCTGGCCGGCAGCTCAGGAGGCTCCTCCGTGAAGTACATGATAGAGTTGCTGACGATGCCCTCCTGCCTCTGCCTGGCGTTCTCTAGGATAGGCAAGCAGGGACTGTCAACCACACAGCGCCTACGAGCAATGCCCCGCCCAACTCCAAACGCTCTGTTGGCAGTGCTCCGAGGACCATATGGGGTGCCCGGGACCATACCCATGTCAGCCGAGTGCAAAGCAAGCACCCTGCCTGCTGTACTCAGTATCCCAACCCCCACACCTACCCGATTTGTATTTGTTTTTGTTCGGGGGCCAAGCCTTGTGGTGCTCAGGGGTCACTCTTTGTGGGCTCAGGGCACCATATGTGGCGCCAGGGATGGAACCCAGCTTGGCCGTGTGCAAGGCAAGCACCCTACCCGTCGTACTATTGCTCCAGCCCACCAACCCCCATATTCTTAATGAGGGACTCCAGCCACGCACCTGCAAAATGGGCAGCTCAACTCAGTCAAGCTGTGTAAGGGCCCTTGTGGAGTCCCAGCATGCAACGACACCATCAGCAAGATGGGGGCTCCTTTGGGGGCCTTCATTGCTTCTCCCCAAACGCCTCAGGGCCCACAGCCCTTACTGTCCTTGCACTCCTGCACCTCATCATGGGCTGAAGTTACCCAAGACCCATTTCATGCGCATTTGGCCGCCAATGACCCTCAGCCTTTACACAGGCTCCTGGCATTAGGGATCCTGAAGTGAACAAGAAACCCACAGGCCATCCCAGGCTCACGGCCCAGAAGCTCAGCCCAAACAAGGCCTTTGGGACCAAAAAAATAACCCGAACAGCCCTGTCCACCCTCTCTGGGCACCTCCACTCCTAAAAACGGGACATTTTGTAGATTTCTAAAAAAAAATGATAGTAAAACGGTTATGGTAACAATTAGTCTACTGCTATCTGGAGCAAGGCCATGTGAGAGAAGGCTGGAGAAAAGCAGGGTAACAGGAACTCATTAGAAAGAGTTTTCTGCAGGACTAGAAGCCAGGCTATTTTAAGTCACACGTGAAATAAATCCACCCTCTCAAGATATTTCTCCAAGGCGATTTTCCTTCTGTTGGAATTTTAATCTTTCTTTTAGTTCATGGGAAAAGGTTAGGAAAAATGCACAGCAAAGCTTGCCTTAAAATGGAACCTGGCTTCTCCGATACATTTCCTGCCTTCTCAAAGACCGTCATTCACCTGTATTGTTCTTTGGAAACTAAAGTTGGCCCCGCCCGCTCTCAGACCCTTTTCTGCAGTCAAGTCCTCTAATGGAAAACTGGCAGCAACGGGTCAGGCAGAGATGGTAAAGGTCTGTGGCCTTTGGGGAGGGAAGGCCACTGGGTAAATGCCTACACGGGACACTGTCAGCCTCCACCTAGTCACATCAATGGCACTGGATTCACCCAGCAGTGCCCGATGGCACCAATATGACACACGACAAATACAGATGCTGCCCCAATCCTCGAGGCATGGATGCAACTGGCCACACATACTGAGCCACCGTTCATAAGCGACCCCCCTCTCTAAGCGACTGGCTTGAAGCTGAGCATCATCCAGGCCACCCTGCCCCCATCCGGGTCTGCTACGCCCCTTCTACAACCAAGCACAACTCAGTGAACGGTGGGTCCCCGACAGCGTCTTGGCCCGCTGAATCTGCGAATCAGCCGCCCTGTTGGTTCAGGGCTTTGACAGCAGCTGGTACACAGTCGACACAGAACAAGTAGCAAGCCAGCAAGTGAGTGGGCCTGCAGGTGGTCAGGGAACGGCTGCCAAGCAGCGCCAAGGCAGAACTGCCAGGCGGGGTTCCAGCTGGTATACCAAAACACTGCTGTCTTGGGGACTGCTATAAGACAGACTTGCCAGGGCCAGAGAGACAGTACAAAGGTGAAGGTGCTTGCCCTGCATGTGACTGACCCCCTGCATTTGGTTCCCGGAACCCTGCCAGGGATAATCCCTAAGCCCACAGCCAGGAATAAGCGCTGAGCACCCCCAGGTGCTCAACCCTCTCAAAGCAAACAGAAACGCTTCTGTGAAACAGATGCAACTAATGAGAAAGGTTCAAAGAGAAAATTGGCGAGAATTACAGGGGAGGTCAGTGGCACAAAGGCGAGAGGACAAAGAAAATTAAGACAACTTAGAAGTGTCAAAGGATCATATGACTCGTTACTCTCCCGAGCCACGGGAAGTCCCTCTCTGGAGCTGCGAACAAGCAGCACAAAGGTGCCAGCTGCTCCCCAGGGCACATTCAGGGTGGCGCGGGGAGGGAGCATGGAGACACTAGTAGAGGGAAGTGGACACTGGTGGTGGGATTAGTGTTGAAATATTATATGCCTATGACTCAACTATCAATGACTTTGTCAATCACAGTTCTTTGATTAAACTTTAAAAATTATCAATTAGAAAGGAAGAAATATCCACTCAGAGCTCATCGCACAGACCTGACACGGGTCTCCCGCTCTGCTCAGGCACGGTGGATCCCTCTCTCCACGCCAGCCCTGGCACATGCTGGAGAAGCGCTATTAAATCACTCAGGGAATGAAAAACATGAGCGTTCCCTTCACTCTTGCCCAGGACTTCCCATTCCTTTAATCATCTCTGTGGCTTCCTGCTGAGTCTTCCCTGACTGTCCTCCCCTAATTGAGGAACTCAGGGCCCAGCCGCTGAGCGCACACAAGAGACTCCAATTTGCAAAAGGCACTAAGAGGTAAAGTTCCATTTACCAGGAACTTGAACAAGGGACACATGTGTCCCCATGTGTTATGACACCGCGGAGCGGCTAACAAAGGCGACATCTATGGCCTGGCATTCCACAAATGGAGGAAAAATCCCATCCGCAGCTTCCCGTGAGCAGTCGCTGCCCAAGACATAAGACAGAGCTTCATTTATCACGTGAACACAAACCGCCTTGGATCTTATCCATCCAACCCCTTTGCTCCTGACTCCCCTGAGAACAAATGTGGCCTGGGGTAGTCACGAGCTACATGTGAATGCCATGTGTCTGCAGTCCCAAAAGGGCAGATTTCCACAATACAGGTCAGGAATTCCCCCCACCCAAGTACGGGAACTCTTCTGTTCCGACTGATCAGGAAAACAGCTTTTCTGATTGCTTAGAAATACTCCTTACCTTTTCCACAAACCCCGCAGAGAGCGGCATCTCTACTATTATGGGTCTGATTGAACGCAAAGAGGTATTATTTACGCCACATGTCGCCTCTTCACACATTCCAAACATAGCTTCTAGGAGAGCACTCGGTTGGCAAGCTCCAATTTCTTCTCTAGCCGCTTGATGACAATTACCGCTTCCCACTTGATTACGGTAATGGGCTACAGCAAAATTAGTAAGCTGGCTCCTAGCAGGTGTGCTACGGCACACAATAGGTAATGGATTCGTGACATCTATTACTTTAGTTTTTAAATTTCAACCTTTGCTTAAAAGATTTCAGGGACTGAATAAATTTTTAAAGGCTGCTGATTACATTATTTTAAAACAAACCCAACACTACTTATTCAGCTTAGGGAAAAAAACCTCATTATCTGTCAAGGAACATTTATGCTTCAAGGCACCTGCCTTCCTGTAAAGCCACAGGACCTGTAATAATGAAAGAAGCATCACCCAACGCTGGCGCACAAACGTGCCCTTGTGTCTGAAACATAAAATCAATTGCTTGATGGCGGGCGGGGGGAGGAGGGGATGTATGTAAGCATGTCTGAGCGACCAAGCTGACATGAGACAGTATAGCGTATCGAAATTGATTTTTATAAAACCTTTGATGAGCAGACTTTAAAGATGTTTACAAAGCCATTTAACATGAGGAAGAGGTTTGAGAAACTGAAAGGAAGAGACTTAGAAATAGGAACCAGGGGAGGCGAAGGTATGTTTCCAGGCCAGTTCCCACAGCCTGACTTCATCAAAAGTGCAGAGAACCGTCGGGGCGCGCACCAGCACCACAAGCCCCCACCAAGACGGGGCTGAGCACACCTGGCCCTGCTCATCCTCCTGACACAGCACACCCTGCCGGGGGGCGCTTGATACCCCCAGGCTGCCAGGGCCCCCAACCCCAGTACCAGCCCGTCCTCTCTTTCAGCTCAGCAGAGCTGTCCGCAGAACACCAGAGGGAGAAGCGTCGTGGGGCAGTGACCCTGCGCCAACCTGTTCCATGGGCTCTGACCATGCAATGGACGGGGACGGCCTGGAGAGGGCGAGAGGCTGGTGGCTTGCCCAGGCACTGCAGCCATGATAGCCATCATTTCCCAGTCCAGATCACCTCTGGGGGGGTCGGCACTGTGGCTCAAGGGCCTCCCCCAAGACCCTGACTCCCACAGCATGGCACTGATGAGGACTTTAAGGGATACGCAGCACGAAACCCCATCCCAGGCCTACTGAGTCAAGACATGCAAGAGACCCCAGGGGCCCAAACAAGCCCCCAGAGCATGCGACCCTCTGGCCCTGACAGCACTGTAAGGCTGCTGACCACTGGCCTCCCTGCTTTTTAAAAAATTTTTATTAGTGAATTACCGTGAGGTGCAGTTACAGACTTACAAACTTTCGTGCTTGTGTTTCAGGCATACAATGGTCGAGTACCCATCTCTCCACCAGTGCCCATTTCCCATCACCGATAATCCCAACATCCCTCCCACCACCCTACCACCCCGTCCCCACCACCCCACCCTGCCTCTGTGGTAGGACATTCCCTTTTGCTCTCTCTCTCCTTTTGGGTCTTGTGGTTTGCAATAGAGGCATTGAGTGGCCATCATGTTCGGTCTATAGTCTACTTTCAGCCCGCATCTCCCATCCTGAGCGGGCCCTCCTAGCACCCCTTACTTGGTGGTTCCTTCTCTATCTGAGCTGCCTTGTCCCCCAGCATGCATGGCCTCCCCTGCTTTACTCACTGATGGCCAAAATGAGCTCCCTCCTCTGCGCGAATCCGATGAGGCGCTCCGAGTCTCTGGACACCACCACAGGGAAGCCATTGTAGTCTGTCTCCTTGATAAGCGTCTCCACGTCCTCCACGGTCATGCTGTCCTGAGTGAGCACCGACAGTGGCGGCTCTCCCCGCCGGGGCCGCATGACATCAGTGGCCAGCGTGCGGTGGGTGAACTCGTCCTTCACGTCCAGGAATGGGTACCCATTCAGGTGGATGTGTGCCTCGTAGATGCCCTCTTTCCCAAAGGCATCCGCCACCCACTTGCTCGTGACAGCAGCTGCCATCAGGGGCACAATGTACTCGAGGCCGCCCGTGAGCTCGAACATGATGACCACCAATGACACCGTCATCCTGGTCACTCCACCTGGAAGTAAAGAGATGGATGAACTTCCAAGCCTCACCCAAGCTTCTGTGCATCTTCCTGAGCACCCGGAGAGGGCCCCCATGTCCCCTGGCTCACCGTCCCCTCCAGGCCAAGCTCTGCTGAACATGGGGCGCCAACGAGGGCTCTTCCTAGTGACAGGTAGCTGGGCTGTCACTTACCCAGCCTACATGCCTGACTGAGTGGCCCTCTTCCAGAACCCCCCAACCTGAAGATTCTTAGGGACTGGAGACAGGCAAGGGAACTAACCTCTTGTGCCCCCATATTTAGAGGGGGGAGCCATGCCATCTCCCCATCTTGTAGGGAGCTCAAAGCATGCTTTCTCGGACTCAACACAAGGAACATGTGAGTCTGAATCACTCTGTGCCATGCAGCGTGCTCAAGGAGGCCAACTGGCTTTACCCACTGATGGGGCAGTGCCATCACCTAGATGTGACCCCTGATGCTGTCAGATGTCATTAACAGAAAGAACTGTCCCAGGTTGGTGCAACTGCAAAACGGTAACAACTCCATCTCATCATTGAACACAAACACACACACACCATCAACACACACACACACCACCACCACCAACAACAACAACAACAACAACACATGGTCTCCAACCGGGTAGGATCTATAAAGTCACCAGAAACACTGAATTAGCCACTTCTGATATTGCCCTGCAGAATTATAAGTTTCGCTCTTTGGTCCCACTGCTTTGGCCGATCAACACAGAACTCTTCATTGATGTGGCTTTCTTTTGGGACACCTTCTTCTTACTCACCATAGCTTGCCGATTCGTGGAGATCCAACTTAAGGCCACAGCATTGCAGCTCATGCCTGAAATGAAGCTGTTGGACCACATGGCCGTGCTTTGTAAAGCCCAGCCCGGCCACACATCAGCCTTTTACTCAGCAAAGTCAGAAATGGCGTGCATGGAACTGCAGGGAAGTGCTCAGAGCACAGCCTGGAAAGGCCATCTGTGTGCAGACTGAGGGCTGAGGCAGACGGTGATTTTGTGCCTGAATCCCAGCTGGGAACTGTATGTCAGACCAGTCAAGTCTTCCACTGCTCTGTGTGTCTAAGAAAGACTGTGGAAGCCCCACGAGGATCAACAGGAGGGTGACATGTTGTCGCAACTTAGCAAAGTCACAAATATGAACTCCATAAAGAGCACGAACAACTGCCATGGTGGGTGAGAAGCGAGCCTCGGTGCGGGGAGCCGCTGCGACTTAGGGGCTTACCCGGCCCAGCAGCGGCACCTCCTGCTTCGACAAGGGCCTCTGAGTCTACATCTCCCTTTTTACCACTCCCCTCAGCCAGAGCACTCAGAGAGGGGCATGCCAACTTTCCTGTGGCATCCGTGGCCATGGTCCCTACCCCGTGGTCATACCTAAGCAGGCGGCAGCCCCCACCATGGCGTACAGTCCCGGGGTGACACAGTCCGCTCCGGGCCGGCACCAGTTTCTGAAGATGATCCAGTCGTGGTGATGATAAGCCAGCTGCTCCACGCCGATGCCCACCATCCTGCCTGCCATGGCGCCCACAGCCATGCTGGGGATGAAGAGGCCCGACGGGATCTCCGGGGAGCAGAGAGGAGAAAGCAGTGTGAGGACAGGGCCCCCATCCCCCACCTCACCACCCCCAGCAAATATTGACCACCCACGCCCCCGCCAGCCTGCCTTGGCTCCCACCTTCTGAAGGAGGTCAGTCGGGGATCGGAGAGACAAGTGTCTGCTGTGCACTGTGACACTCTCATTTCCTCTCCATCCAAACTGCCCAGGCTTGCCAGCCGCAGACCCAACACAGGAGCTGCTGTGCCAGGGAAATGCCACATTCTCCTCCCCCCTGCAGCACTGTCCCCTAGACTTTCAAAAGGCAGTGTCGGGCCAGGGAGATGGCTCAGCGGCTGAGCACAGGCTTGGCATGCAGGAGGCCCAGGGTTGAGCCCTGGTACTACAGGGAACCCCGGAGTATCACCACAAGCAACCTCTGAGCACCACCAGGTGTGGTCCAAGAGCACCAAAAAATGGTTAAAGATAAATAAATAAATAAATAAGCAAATAAATAAATAAAATGCAATGTCTAGCCTGAAAATATCAGGGAAGGACTTTTGGCTGCTCATAGGTTAAGAGCACAGCTTCAGCGCATGCCACGGGCTTCCTGGCTTCTGTGTGGTGACCAGACACGTATGTGGGCTCAGCCCCTCTTCCCATGCCTGGGCTTTTTCAAAAAGACTTCTGAAGGGGCGGGAGACATAGTTTCAGCATCTTCAACTTGCCTTGCATGCAGCTGACTGGGGTCTAATCCCCGCCACCTCCTACAGTTCCCCCAGCCCGGCCGAGCGATGCTGAGTGCAGAGCCACCAGGTGTGGGCTCCAAACAAAACTCTTCTGAAGAACTTGGAGCTAGATTAGATGCAGGAAAAAATAGGTAATGTAGTAAAAGGTCCTATACTGGAGGCCAGGGCGGTGGCTTGAAGGACTGAGCACCAGGCTCCAGCCCTGACAACGCGAAGCCCTGATTCGCCCAGGTGGGCAGCTGGCTCAGTCGGCAGAGCACATGTCCAGCATGTGTGACACCCCTACTCAGATCCGCAAGCAACTCCAGGCCCCAGCACTGTTAAAGGACACTGTTAAAGGAAAGAAATACAAATGTATTGCCATGCATGGAATAATCTTGCTACTAGCACGGAGCATGCTTTCCTGAGTATAAAAGAAGCTCTTGAATTCACCTAGTGCGCACCCACCCCAGAGTGGCATCCAAATTCAAGACCCCTTGCATCCTGAGCACATGCAAAGGCCCCTCTTTTCATCTGGATCCGAACAGCTCCCTCAGCCTCCAGTCACTGCCTGTTTTCCACACACCTGTCCTAAGGCCGAAATGCAGCTTTCTGCTCTTCACTCTTTTCTTTTTTCTCTATTGTTTTGGGGCCACATCTGGCAATGCTCAGGAGTTACTCCTGGCTCTGCACTCAGGATTAACTCCTGGTCTGCTCAGGGGACCACCAGATGCTAGGGATCAAATCCAGGTCAGCCGCGTACAAGGCAACCACCTACCTGCTATGCTATCGCTCAGGTTCCTATACTCATCAGCTTTCCATTTTTGCTTTCAGTTTTAGTTTTGGGGCCACACTCAGCAGTGCTCAGGGGTCGCTCCCAGCAATGCTGGGTTTTTAACCGGGGTCCCCTGCAGGTAAGCCCTGTGCTCAGCCTTTTGGGCCCTGACCCCCAGCCCTTCTTAGGCTTTTTAAAGAAACAGCACGGAGATTTTGTTCAAGAGGAACAGTGTGAGTCTAGGTCAGATGGCTGTGGGCCACACAATAACAAAAATTTGTGAATTAAACCAATTAACAACCCAAACCACAACGGCACCCAGACCCAATGCTGGGCTTCCCGACACGACCCGGTCACAGGCACTACATCGCTGGGCTAAAGCACCATTTCCTATGAGCTAAGTCAGTCAGGTACCCGGCAGCTGAAGGAAAAGGTATTGGGGACAGCAGGCGCTGTTCTCCATTCATCCTGCCCTCAACTCACCTTCATACCGAAGGTGAAGATGGTGATGACGATCTTGAAGATGAGCGCCAGGGCCAGCTGCCACATGGCCGTGTAGACCCCGACACCGGCAGGCCGGTCGGGAATGTCATCCACGGGCCGGGTCATGTTGGGGTCGTTGATGTAGTCACAGAGCTGCGAGGACTCAAGGGCTCCGCAGTCATTGAAGAGCTGTGATATGAGCTCGCTGGTGCTCCGGCGCGTGTAGGGGTTGGGGTAGGCGATGATGGCAGTGATGGCCGTCACCACGATCACCTCCAGCACCGGGTATTTCCCCAGCTGCGTTGTTTTGCGCCTCCGGCACCAGGCAATGTTGCAGCGGATGAAGAGGGTGCCCCAGAGGCCCCCGAAGACCCCCAGCAGGATGAAGGGGAAGAGCTCGGCCATGTACCAGGGTGTGTGATACTCCACATAGAAGAGAACCAGACGGCTATTCCCAAACGGGTTGATGGAGCGCAGCGTGAAGGCCGCCACGAGGGCCGCGAAGAAGGAGCGCCACAGTGTCTTCAAGGGAAAGTAGTAGCTGACCTGCAACCCGGAACAGAAATTTCAAGACCATCTAAGAAAAGTCTGTCCAGAGTCCAGCCCTAATGGTGCCACTGCCCAGAACACAGGACCAGAGACTGGGTTCCAAGCTCCGCTACTTAGCTGGTAGGAGGCACAAAAGTCAAACAACTGAGAAATTTCTCAGGAGTAGCTCTATCACAGGGATGGATTCTACCCGGGGGCGGGAGGTGGGGTGCTGCTTTCTAAAGAGAAATGAAGTGTTCAGTCATGATTTTGTCTAGGACATGGAGATCCTCTGAAAAGGAAATCCACCTCTGGATTTGACCCTGGAGATAAGGCAGTGGGTTAAGGCTTAAAAAACAGAATCCCAGGACTGGAATTTGTTTGGCACAAGAGTTGATTTGTGGGGCCAGAGAGATACCACAGCAGGTAGAGCATTTGCCTTGGATACAACCAACCTGGGTTCAATCACCAGCATCCCATATGGTCCCTTAGGCACTTCTAGGAGTAATTTCTGAATGCAGAGCCAGGAGTAATCCCTGAGCATCTCCAGGTGTGGCCCAAATACTCCCCGCCAAAAAAAATAGTTGATATGGACTTGCATATCCCTGCATGGCTGGCCATGAACTGAGAGAGTATTCTGTAATGTGTGAGCTATCCAGAAGTACAAGATATGGGGACAGGTAAAATTTTGTAAAGTTCAAACTTCAATGTCCTGAGGAAGTACTCTTGGGATACAGCCAGTCCCAAAATGGCTTGCTGCCCCCTAGAATACATCCATTTGGGTTGCTCAAAATAGAAACTCTTAATGAAGCTGGTTATGAGAAAGAAAATATATTCCTCCACCCCCCGCCCACCAAAATGATCCTGGCAGTTTTTAAGTCAATAATTGAAAGCAGATCTTTACTAGCAAGTGGTGGTTCCTGAATGAGCTACGGGAATCTTCAGGTCTAATCCACAGAGGGTGGATTTCTGCTAAACATCCACATACTCCTCAGCCCTGAAAACCACTAATCCCCGTGACCAGCACCGCTGGTGGTCACTGGCGTGCCACATCCTCGGGGCCATGCGTTCAACCGTTAGCCCAGATGGCCGAGAATCGTTGGGAGAGGTCCCCAGGGCCTCCCCTGACCAAGATCCGTTCATCCCTTTGCCATCCCTTCTTACCTCTTCTAGACTGAAGAGCACTCCCCCAATGGGAGCACCGAAGGCCACGGAGACTCCCGCAGCAGCAGCGGCCGAGAGCACCTGCAGGGAAGACTAGTGTGAGCCTGTTTCAGCGTCACCTGCCACACTGCAAACTTGGGCTGAGTTGCTGGGGAACCTCACCCACTTCCGCTTTCTCTTTATCTGAGGCCACCCAAGAACCCCGCTTCGTAGCTCTCTGGTGCTGTCAGCCAACCGCAGGCAAGTGGACTTAAGAACTCATCTCCTTGCTTGCATGCAGGGCACTCCAGTTCGATTCCCAGCACCACACAGTCCACTGAGCACAGAACTAGGAGCAGTCCCAGCACCACGGGATGTAGCCCAACCCTCCCTCCCACAAACAAATGACTGGGGATGTGGTGCAAGCAACAGAGCATATCTATAACTGTGCCAGGCCCTGGGTTCTATCCTCAGCACTGAGCATCGCAAGGGTGACTCGCAAAGAAATTTCAAAATAAAGACAAATAAAGAAGTCATCCTGGACAAAGGTTCTGAACAAAGGATCCAAGCTCAGGGCACTTCCATGCTGAACCCTTTCAAAGTCTGGCTCCCTGCCCGCAGACTCACAAGCCCACACTGTGAGCCCTACTCTGGGATCGACCCGTTCCCCATGCCACCGGCCTAACTCGGTATGGCAGACCTTCCCCACTCACCTCGCGCCTCTTGCCTTCATTCTTGCTGTACTTGGAGAAAAGACTGCTGAAGAAGTTGCCACAGCAGCATGCCACATGCACCAGCGGCCCTTCTTTGCCGAGGCTCAGGCCCGAGGACACCACGAGAACTAGGGTGACAGTCTTGATGAGCAGAGTCCACTTCCCCAAGTAGCCCCTGATGATAAACCCACTCAAGATGGTCTTTATCTGGAGCAGAACAGGAACAGGGGGTAAGCGACCTCAGTGCGCAGCCTCGCTGCAGTGTGGCCTCTTCCATCACATGCGAGAGGTCACATCCGTCTTTGACTTAGCTGCAATTTTACATGAATGGAATGTGGCACTAACATGCGATTTGAAATTAATGGGCACATGAAAAGCTTCACTTTCCAGTGAGTTTCAAGGCACAACAATAAGAACAGAATACGCAAATAGCAAAGTCACTTTTTTTGGTTTTATTCTTGGGGCCACACCCGGCGATGCTCAAGGGTTCCTTCTGGTTCTGCACTCAGGGATCACTCTTCGCAGGGCTCAGGAGACCATATGACATGCCAGGGATTGAACTTGGGTCAGCTGCGTGTGGGGCAAATCCCTTACCCACTATACTATGGCTCTGGCCCCAGCAAGATTACTTTTAATCCTGTTCACGTTGCCCCTGATGTGTCAAAGAGTGATACACACCACTGAGTTTTAGCCATTTCTTCTTGACAATGAAAGGACATCCAAAATACAGGATGGGAGCTGCCTGGCAATTTAATAGAGCAAAACCAGGGAAACTGCCCTTTAGGGGCAGGTCAGCAAACCACAGCCTGTGGACCAAGTCCAGTCCGTTGCCCATTTCCTGGGACCTGTGGGCTCAAGTGTGCTTTCCACATTTTAACATAAAGTATGAAAACAAGTCTACTCACCTACCAGTGGAACAAATGCAACTGAAGCCTTTTGCCTACCAGTGAAAAGGTTCAATTTTGCCTCTTGGCTTACTAGTCTAAAATACTGAGTCTCTCTGGACTAGAGAGAGAGTATAGGTCAGGAAAGCGTTTGCCTTCCATTCAGCTGATCTGGGTTCGATCGCCAGCACTGCCAAGAGAGACACCTGAGCAGAGTCAAGAACACCCCTTAAGCATCACTGAGTTTAGCCCCTAAATTTTTGTTTAAAGTTTTAATTTAAATAACTGACTCAGGGGGCTGGCAAGATAGATAGTATAGCAGGAAGGGTTTTTGTCTTACATGCAGCCAACCTAGGTTCAGTCTCCAGCATCCCATAAGGTCCCCCAAGCACCGCCAGGAGTAATTCCTGAGTGCAGAGCCAGGGCTAAGCCCTAGTTATCACCAGGTGTGACCCCAAAACAAAAACAAGCAAAAATACAACTGTGTTCTTGTCAAGAAAAGTTTGCTATAGCCTGCTGTGGACATTGGGTACATGGATGTTTACTGTCCAATTATTTCCACTTTGCTCTATGTTTGAAAATATGCCTACTACACTGCTGGAAAAATTCATTCGACATTCTAATAATATGCCTCCAAGTAACCAAAAGGGGTAAGATTCTCCCACCCTCACCCCCACCCCCATACACACATAAACTCAGTATTCTTTTGAATCTAGAAGCATCCTGGATAGCTAAACGACCTAAATTGTAAAAATTCAATTTCTCCCAACAATTGGTCAAAAGGTGTGAATGAATATGTACTGCTGAGCTGGCAACTCATAAACCTGTGATCATAAGATTCCTTGGACATGTACTCAGCCAATGAAATGCTTCTCCTGTACGACAATATGTAATGGACGACGCTACCTCTGATCAGTGTTGAGGCATTTACAAGTCTTCAACATGCTTCTTAGTGGGCACCACTCTGCCACATAAACCAAAGTCTCAAATGGCTGTGTCAGTCGTCCTGAATCCTGGAGTCACCTGGGGAATTAGACATCAGTGGCACTGCTCTGACGGTCGCGGGCAGGTGGCCCTGTGTAGCTTGCGCAGACGAGTCTGAAGTGCCACACGGGTGGAGAGCCCCAATTCTGCTCCTGAGTGGCCCAGGCATTGGGAACATGTCATTGCTCAATATTTAAGGGATGGCCCTGAAACGCTTCTGGCCATTGCTGTCACTTTTGGCAGTTTGGGAAGGACTTTGAAGCATACTCGTCTTCAATTTTTTTTTCCATTTTTTTGGTACCAGCTATGAGTGAATTGTTTTCGTCTCAGGAATCTGTATCTTTAATTCAAGGAGGAACAGCCAAAGCAATCGAGGGTGGGGCACTTCCGGAGAACTCAATCACCCCTTTCAGAACACACGAGGAATTCCTGGAAGACTCTTTAACTAATGCAAGACAAACTCGCGGTGGTGAGACACGTCTCCAACTAGCGGTGGCCTATTTTAGCCTGAGCTCTGGGGAGCTCAGAGCCCTTTATTTAAGGGATGCTTTATTATGCCTGCCACAATCCTGCCCTTTTGTGTTGCTTCGAATAAAATTATCTATAATTTTTTGTCAGTTAGTTAATGTGGATTGGGACCCTAGGGTCCAGTTTAAAAGCATAATCGCATTGAGAAAATTACAAGCATCTAAATTACCTGAGCCTTTGCCAATCATGACATGCGGCTGAGGCGAACAATGTACTAGGTTTCCTGTAATTCTCTGCAATGCTTTTATACAATTGTCATGATGGAATTAGGAAGACAAGCAGGCACACTCAGCCCCAGTAGCCGCCTCAATCCAATCACTTGCTCTAATTTGAATTAATAGAGACTGAAACAAGCTTTCACAGCAGCAGAGTTGGGGCTCTGAGGGGTTCGCTTAAGAGCCCTTCTGGTAAATCATTATTCGTAGAAGTGTCCTTGTTTTGGAGTGAACTGAAATATCAACTCAAAGTAAGCTGGTAGAGGCTGGGATTTCTCACATCCTGCTAGCGGCTCTGAGCAAGGCCGTGGCAGAGGGGTCATGCCCTCGGCAGCCAGTTCTCTGGAAATGCCTAGTCTAAGAGCTCTGCTGGTTCATTTTCCAAGGTGCTTTAAAGCACTTCGACAAGCACAGTGATTACACGGAAAGATCTTTTCTCTAACTTTGCTTTTTTGGGGGTTGATGGGAGAGCAGCCACTGTACTATCACTCCGCCCCTAGCTTTGCATTTTTAAAGCTGTCTCCGAAGACACTGCCATTGTAAGTAAGCTGCATGTTCTAGAAGCTCGGGAAACTGAGCAGCAGAAGTGCTGTGCATTCAAGGTTCCTTTTTACAATGCCAGCCACATGGTAGCTTGTACTCGCCTCTAAGGGTGGGCTCTACAGAGCTCGGCCGGTTCCGCGCTAACAGGAAGGCCGTCTGGGCTCTGACTGAGTAGAGAGCTGTCCATTCAGAGTACGGATTACTCTGCCCTAGCCCCTAAGAGTTGGGGTAGGGAATGGAACCTTAGGGTGGGAATTTCGGGCTCTAATCTTGTAGCAGTGAAAGTTTTGCTACCACTGAGTCATTGCCATCAACGTTTGGTTGCAAACCCTCCTTGGAGCTCCTGATATGCTGGGAGATGACTGACTGTCACCTGTTTCATGGGGGGATAAATTGCCACACGCTGCCAAGAACATTAATCAAACAGCCGAGGGACCCACCACTAACTGGAAGACAAGCCTGGGTTCCTTTGGAAGTGGGGTGGTGGCTTCCTCGTGGAATCTTCCTCCTGCTCCCCCATTCATTTCCCTGCCTTTCCTGTGGCTTCAGTTGTAAGCGCATTGCTTGGGGTGGGGGGTGTCGTTTCCCAGCACTGCGTTGTGGGGACTTTACCTATTTGTGACCAGCTCCCTTTCCACGCTGGCCGAAGCAGTGAGCTCCTGGCCCTGGGTTCACGGAAGAGAGTTTGTGCTTCTTGGAGTTCAGCTGCTTGCTCTGGACAGAGACTGAGGGCAGCCAGTTCCTTCTGGGCTGCTGAGACGTGCCCTCCTGGCCTCACACTGGGGCTTAGCGCCTGTGTGGGGCAGATGCGCCCCCCTGGCACATGGGCGCCACTGTGTCCCAATGCCCCATGGCTGTCTGCGTCTGCCTGAGAGGCTCCAGGGTACATACACTGGGAGCTGGGTTCCAGTTCCTCTCTGTGAGGTCTCGTAGAGCAACAAAATGCAGGCACCTCTCCTGTTTCCAAACCAGGCAACGTGTAGTCAATGGCGGCATGGCTACGACGCCATTTCTTTGGCTGTCCCTGATGACATCTCTGAGCACTGGGCCTTTGTAGGCCCCTGTGCACCACTTCACATAGGCTGGGATTTGGTCGGGGGTGCTCGTGCCGACCTGGAGGGGCACTGGCAGGACTGAAGAAGTGAGTTCCGAGTATGAGCCACTGCCAGTTCAGTGGGACATGGAGCTGAACGTGTCCTGTCTTGCTTTCTGGCCTTGTTTCCTGACAAGCGGCCTGTGGGTGGACATCTTCTTGTGCCCACATGGAGAAGCAGAAACTGCTCCATCATCTCCTGCCATCTTGGCATCCTGCACAGCAGTGAGTTCCCTGTCTCAGGAAGCATGTAAGCAGGTGCTATGCAGGGGGCCCCCAGGACCTGGTGGGTGTTCTCCACGAGAAAAGTCATGTTCGTCGCCGCTTGAGCTTTTCTTTTGATGATCCTTAAAGTTCCTCCAGCCCCATCTAGGAAGTGCCAGGACAGCCATCGGCAGGCGGAGGCGCCCCTGAGAGTAAGAGGAGTAGAGACTCCCGTGGACCCCTCCAGAGCTGCTCACATCTTCCAAGCGCCCCTCCACTTCCCACAGTGCCGCTGAGGCGCCCGCAGAAGCGCACTGGTCAAAGAGGGAAGGGAAGACTGTGATCTCGCCTTCTGCCACCAGGGTCAGTGCTGCGCTCAGGGGTCTGGGGGATCAGCAGGATTCTCAGCACTGTCCCTGGAGACCCCACCTAGGTGTCAGCCTCGTCTCGAACCTTCCCCTCAACGGCTGAGGCTACCGCCCTGTTCCTGGGTACATGCAGGTAAACAGAACATCTCTGAGACCCCGACACCCACAGCAGAGGCCACACAGCTGCGCTCCCACCCTTCTTTCCTCTAACCCAGCGCAGCTTTCAGGGCCAGAGTCGTGCCGCGCGGCCTGTGTGGATAAGGAGCTTCCCCGCCACCAAGACCTGAAGCCGGATGGCCGGGCACACTCCCAGCTGGGCAGCTGGACCACCCTGAGCAAGTGATACCAGTACCTGAATTTCGTCCCCCCCACCCCCGTCATGCCATGGAGAATAACAGGCCCCTCTCAGAGGCCTCACGGACCTTGGCACACAAGTGCCACAGAAATGCTGGCTTGTCTGGTAACTGGAACTGGCCCACGGGGCGACACTCACCTCTGGGATTCCGGAGCCACAGGCATAGGGCGCAAACACGCGCACCAGGGACACAGCCAGAAACGCGAAAAGCAAAGCCCACAGCGTATACATCAGGTAGTTGAGAATGTACGCACTGGCACCCTGGAGAAGAGGCAGAACACAAAGACACGTGACAGCTGGGCCCTATCCATTCCAGAAGCTTCTCTCCCTCCCCATGCCGACAAGCACCAAGTGGCCCTCTGGGGTACTCGCTACTGCCTGGGCCACAGCGGCACACCCCGCTGCAGCTCAGAGGCTTCTCCAGGCGCCAGAGACAAGGCTGGGCCATGGGCTGGGGAGACGAGACAGGGAGCTTGGTCTTGTCTAGTGTGCCAGCCTCCCCCAACTCCCACAAAGGCCACTGGCGGGCACCGCAAGCCACTGTGCCTCCAACAAGTGTGAGCCCAAGTCAGCAATTCAGCTCCTCAAAAGTAAGCCCACTGTGGGGGCAGAGCAATAGCACAGAGGGTGCTTGCCTTGCATACAGTCAACCCGGCTTCGATCCCTGACATCCCATATGGTTCCCCTAGCAACCCCTGAGTGCACCGCTAGGAGCAACCCTGGAGCACTGTGGAGCGTGGCCCCAAAACCAACTCCCCCGAAGGTGACCCCGCCAAGCCCTGGTGGCTGCAATCCTGGAGGCGGCCCACACTGCAGGGCTGGAGCAGCATGGCCTCAGGCCCTGGCACCGAAACCACCCACCCCTGCTGGCTGAGAATGGCCTGGGGGCCCCAGGGACACCTAGTGCCATCACCTGGCCATGTGAGCCCTGCACCCATAGCCTCAGCACTTCTAGGGCGTTGGGTGTGAATGCAGACTCGCAGGCCCACCCAGAGCTGGGACCGAGAACTCCCGGAGGGCGGGCCAGCAAATGTGCATCAGCAAGTGCCCTGGGTGCTGGGGGAGGTGCCTGCGGGGGGGGACCCTGTCATCTCTTCTCCTCCCTGGCCTTTGCTTTCTGAACCAAGGGCACCATCTACGTCATGGAGGCTGCAGACCTAGGCTGCTTCATGTCACCTACCAGTCGGACCCGAGACACGGCCACATGTATGCCTGTTATGAGCAAACACTGTGTCCCGGAGACAGCCCTGCTCTACCCAGCCCTGCGGAGTCACACCCGACAGTGAGAAATCTGGCAGCCAGGGACACTTGACTCACTTCGTGAAGGTTCTGTCTAAAGACTGAAAATAACTTCCCACTCTCGTGCACAGTAATTCTTTGAATCAATGTATAAATCTTAAAAGTGGCTGGAAAGAGAAACGGCCATACTTTTCCCCCTCAAAAAAAAAAGGTTTTGCAAGCAGGAGAAAAGAAATGAAACATGGCACCCGGCCAAGTCCGCCTGCCCGGCCCCATCAACCCAAGGAGAGAATTTATTTTTAAAAGTAATGGAGAACACTGAGAACGTGTGAGATTTCAAGATCCATGTCTACTTCTGAGATTTGAAGGAATTAATTTTCAATTCCACTGGGAGAGGGGTTTAGCAAAATGGCAAAGTGCATTCCAAATGTCTTCAGCTGTGGTAAGTCAATCGAGCAAAAGAGGGTGGGCGAGAGAAGAGATGTATAAATAGATGATTATATCTATCTTCCAGGAATATTCCAGCTCAAACGGTCCTCACGTTACCCCCTAGTATGAATCTTGGCAACCAAGCTCCTGCTCCCATGGGCTTCTGTTCCCTCAGTGACCTCCAGCCACTAGTAAACTGGGTTAGAACTGAACCATTTCCTAAAAGATGACTTGAACACACATCTGCAACTCGAAGTGCTATGAAGGCAAGCACCCAGTCTGGGATTCACCTCTGCACCCCCTGGTCCTGGGACATTGCCCATTGAGAGGACCCACAAACCCCAACTCTAATGCACTCATAAAAGGCATGGGCAGATGGCAAGAGCAATGACACAGCTCACACCTCATACCTCCAAGGACAGCATCGTCAAAGACAGGGAAAAACCAATCCGGGTAGTGATCCAAAACAGTTTGGTCAAGATGTGCACAAATAAGAATCCCCATATAAGATATGTGGGGGGGAGGGGGCTGGCGGTCAAACAGTGCAGCCATTTTGGAGGTCTGCCAATTTCTCAAAAATTCAAGACATACAACGGTCATGTGACCCAGCAATCCCACTCTTAGGTGAAGAGAAACCAAATCCCGCACTCACACAGAAATGTGTACACAAATATTCAAAGCACAATCATCCATGACAACACAAAAGCAGGAACAACCGCGGCTCATCAGCCGGGGCTGGCTAAGAGACATGGCAGATCCAGACCTTGAAAGAAGATGGAGCCAAGGAAATGAACCAAGAACCAATTTATGCTGCAACATGCAGAAACCTAGAAATCCTGGCGCTGAGGAAAGAATCCAGACACACAAGCCTGCATGCAGTGTACTTGAATGTCTGGAATTGGGGTTGGAGGGGTGACAGAAGCAGAAAGTGGGTTGGTGGCTTCTGGGGAGTGATGGATACAGGGAATAGTAGATAATGGGTGCATGGTTTCTTTGGGAGTAAACGAATGTTCTAAAATGAGATTGTGGAACTGGGGGAACAACAGTGAATATGTGAATATCATAAAAGCACTGTATCACTGCACTGTCATCCTGTTGTTCATCGATTTGCTCGAACGGGCACCAGTAACATCTCCATTGTGAGACTTGTTGTTACTGTTTTTGGCATATCGAATATGCCACAGGGAGCTTGCCAGGCTCTGCCGTGCAGGCAGAATACTCTCAGTAGCTTGCCAGGCTCTCTGAGAGGGACAGAGGAATTGAACCCGGATCGGCCGCGTGCAAGGCAAATGCCCTACCCGCTGTGCTATCATGCCAGTTGGTTATTGAAAAAAAGTCAAAGGAAACTTGAAGGCATAAAAACACAATGTGTTCTTGCTTGCTTTTATTTGGGGGCCACACAGTGCTCAGGACTTACTCCTGGCTCTGCACTCAGGGATCACTGCTGGCAGGGCTCAAGGGATCCTATACAGTACCAGGAATTGAACCTGGGTCAGCCGTGTGCAGGGCAAGTGCCTTATCTGCTGTACTCTCACTCTCTGGCCCCATAAAAAATCCTGTTTCTTCAGCATGAGCACTCATTCAAAGTCCAAAGCCAAGAGAGCTCAATAGGCTGGCATGCATGCTTTGTCACGCGTAGGCCCTGGGTTCAAGTCACAGTACTGCACAGTCCCCCAGTATTTTCAGGAGTGAGCCTAGAGCACCATCCCGAGGGTATCCCCCAGCATCTCCAATGTGGCTTCCTGCCACCATCAGAACAGAAAGCCAAACACAAGGATTAAAAACACAGTTGGGCCTCACTTAACACGGAAACAGAAAACTGCTTGTCAGGGGGCTCACCAGTGCCACCAGCGCCATGTGAGTGCCCTGGAGTATAGACACCCCCCGACAGACAAGCAGCCCCCTACGCATCATGAGGAGGCGAGGCAGGGTCTGGCCGTGTGTGGGAATCAGTCAGGAAGGGTTTCCCTAAGGTTGGGGGAAGCCCAAAGTGAAGGGACCATCATCGGGACAGTGACAGCCCCAACACCGTCCCACGCCGAGGCCCCAGATACCCACCTCCGACTGATTCACCAGGAGCTCCGACCATTTCTGCCACAGCGGACACTTGTCCCTGTCCTCAAAGGTAGTCTCGTTGGAGGTCCAGCAGCACTGCTCATGGCTGTACCAGAAGGCCGAGAGGCACACGCCCTCCTTCAGGTCGGTCATCCAGTCCACGGCCAGATCGATCACCCCAGCCAGGGTGCCTGGAAGAAGCAGATAGGAAGCGCGCAGGAGCCATCACCCGCTAGGAAGCTGCAGTCTTTCTAGAATCATCTATTCCAGCCTTTGAGGAAGCCAGGGAGTATGTGTTTTCAAGCTTTTCCAGCGGAGGGATCCTGGTTTCAGTATCAGCTATTCACCTACAGCACCACGGGGTAGCCCCCTGGCACCACTGCCCACCATCCACACCGTCAGAGCGCACAGCTCCCCAGGTGTCCACTGCATCATCTTGGGCAGCCCCCACCCCCCATCCAGTTTTTAGCTCAGGCACCGCTTCCTTCAGGAAGTTCCCGTTGATTTCTCCTCACTCTCCCCGCCATGTCCTGACAGGCCGCAATACATGTCCATCTGTGCATGGTGGGGGCCAACCCACACTGCTAGTCCCTGGCTCCCCAGTGTCCAGGCAGCGTGGGCCACGACTGCCGGCCTTGTACAGGACTGTATAACTCACAGGGAATCGCTGAGCGCACCGAAGAACTAAAGAGAAACCACAGCACTCAGGCCGGCCCATCACTCGCAGGCTGCAGGGTGGGCACAGGCCAATCACCCACGACTGCACGGCAGGCACGACTCCCTGCCCTGGCAGTGAGCAAGGGGAGAAAGACACCGGAGAGAGTCAGGAGGAAGCGCGTTCTTCCAAGAGCTGATCCCAAGCGCCCCCTCTGCCCAAGAGAATAGAGGGCCCTGGATGTGTGCATTTCTAGAACCATCGCTCACCATCGCCCCTTTGTGGAAACAACACAAACAGCCACCACCAAGTACGCGCAGAAGCGAACACACTCGGTCCAAAGAAGCGAACACACATCACAAGCTCCATTTCTAGAGAACAGCGGATCAGGCTAATGTAGCAGCACAGGAAGTAGGTTCTGGGCTATGGGAGGGGGGGGGGGCTGGGGGGCTGCGTCTGGGGAGCCGCACAGACTTCTCTGGACGCTGAGGGAGACGTGTGGAGCAGAGGCCGGCCACACAGCAGAGAGCCACTGAGCTGTGTGCTTCAGCTGGGGCCTTAGTCAAGTTCCTCAGTGAAGCTGTTTGCCAGGGACGCTGGGCCGAGGGGGAGATGGAGCCTGGGGAAGCTTGTCCGGGGCAACTCGAGAGGAAAATGCTCTCTACCTGCTAAGCCCCCATGACCTGAGCCCAGTCAGGAGTCAGGAGGCTGCTCCCACCGGGCCGGTGTCTGCAGACTGCGCTGGAGTGTCAGCATGGCAGAAACTGCAGCTAAAGTCCCCCTCCAGCTCCCTGGGCCTCTGTAGCCAGCTGTCCCTTCCCTGTCCCCTGGTAGCCACTGCACCGCCACTCAGAGACATTATAAAAGAGAGGAAGAGGTCCTGCAGATATCTGGGGACAAGGCCCAACCTTTACCCCAAATGCCAACCCTCTGCCAGCCTTTCATTTCCAAACACATTACCTGGCATCTCCTTTTCCCGGCCGGCCGGGCCGGGCTAGGGCTCAGCTCCTTCCGTGGAGCAACAGTGACACCTAGTGGTCACTCCTGATAAAGGCCCTGCAGAGGCCCTCCACAGGTGTGGGGCCAGGCAACAGAGGCCCGGGGACCCTGGCCAGTGGCAGGTGGGGCAGTGGTGCCACTGGGTCCTGCCCACCATCAGCCCCTGGGGCAGTCTACCAGCTTCCCTTTAAGGTGCCTCCAGACCCAAACAACACTCCCTGCCTTGGCTTGCAGTGGCCCTGCCTGCCCGCCTCGAACCTCGCATCACGGAGTACCACTTGGGTCCGGACAGGCGTCCTGCAGGCTACAGTGGAACATTCTAGGCTTAGGTCACTCCACCCCATGCGGTCACAAGACCAACTTGCCCAGGAGCATGCCACTGTATTTATTCGGGTAGACCCTTCTCCTGGCGGCCAAGGAAAATGGGGGAAGGAGACTCATCTCCACCGGTTTACTCCACCAGTGATCAGCAGCAGCATGCTGCCTTTCAACCGCCGGGACATTCTCCCTGCAGGAACTGATGGAAGGCAAGTGGGGGTCCAGCCAGAGCGAACAGCAGCTCAGTTACAGAATGGCCAAGGAGGCATGTGGTGCAGAGTCGACGCCAGCACAGTGCAAAGTGCCTAGTCTGGGGTTCTTCACTCCTTATTTCTCCTTCTGAGGAGCCCAGCACCCCACAAATCCCTCCTAAATAAAGACAGCAAAGCCGACAGCAAACTCCTGCCCACCCCCGAGCCAGGCACGCTGCCTGCTTCCTATGCACCGTTTCCCTCACTGACCATTTCCTTCATGGTGGGAGATTTTTTTCCTTCTGTGCATCTCTTAGATATTAATCACCCAATATGGTCCTCTGAGCACTGCCAGGAATGAGCCCTGAGCACCACTGAATATGGCCTCAAAAATAAAAAATAAAAACATAATAATAAAAGAACAGTTTCCTTCTCCACACACATTCATTTACTCTGAAAAACATCTACTGCTCAGCACGACAGCTACGGCACGGTGCTGGGGTTAGAAAAGTAAAGGTCACAGAGCCCCCACAGATCAGAACATTGCAAGGACTGGAGGGATCTTCCCAGACTGGCTTCAGATACTGGGGGTGTGTCTCACTGTGTGGGGTACCTGAGAGTGTTACGGACTCATACCGCACCCTGCCAGTAGGAGCCAAGGCAATCCCATATGGCCTTTTAGTATTTGACATCAAATCTTCCTATTTTTTCTTGCTTTCTACATAACCCAGTATGTAGAGCAAAAAAAAGAATGTGTTTGCTAAAAAGATTCATTGAAAAGGGCTAGACACACAATCTAGTCATCACACCACGTAAGACAAGAGCCATGGCGTGGAGACAGCCCAAATGTCCAACTACGATGAAAGGGTCAAGAAGTCATGATCTATGCACACAACGGGGTACCACAGAGCTCTAAGAAAATCACGCAACTTGCAGCCATCTAAATGGAACGGGACAAGATCCTGCTGAGTGGAGTCAGGCAGGAGGAGAGGGACAGACCCAGAATGATCTCTCATCAGTGGGATTTAAAACTACACAGCCAGGAAGCAACTAAGGGCCAAAGGCAACACAGCGGGAGAACTGAGGCACACAACTGAGTTGGAGGTGTGGGTCCTTAGGGGAAGAAGGTGGTGCATTGGTAATGGTGTGGTGTTGGCACAGGAAACCATGAGCAACAGTACTGTAAATTATAGTACCTTAATCGATTATTTAAAAATTACATATTGGGGCTAAAGCGATAGCACAGCGGGTAGGGCGTTTGCCTTGCATTCGGCCAACCCAGGTTTGATTCCCAGCATCCCATATGTTCCCCTGAGCACCGCCAGGAGTCATTCCTAAGTGCAGAGCCAGGAATAACCCCAGGTGTGACCCAAAAAGCAAATAAAGAAATGCATAATAAAAATTATGTATTTTTTAAAAAGAAAGAACACATATTTGCAATGCCCTGCAGTGTGGACTGTGCAGAAAGGGCCAACCTCGCTTATAATCACAGCCTCCAGGGGGGCTGGCCGGGGGCCCATGTGTGGTCCACCCTAACTGTGACAGGACACATGTATTTTCCACGAGCAAACAACGTGAAAATAATCCTCTGCCTGGGAATGAAAGATGAGCACTCGTGTCTGGCACATACCTGCCAGCAGGCCGATGAGCAGCATCACCGCCCATCCCGACCAGGCGTCCAGCAGGCTCTTGATGAACTCCCATATGGACTCCTTGCTCTTACTCGTTATCTAGAAAGCAAGCAGAGACAGCAGTCGATCCGGATGTCTCCCAGTTCCCGTTCCATGGGAAACAGAGCTACTGAGAAAATGAATGGCACCGAATTCCCACTCCCATTACTCTCACGGCTTCCTACCACAATGTGCAAGCGGGGTGGCAAGCGGGGTTTTCCGGCTCAAAGATGCCACTGGCATCTCCAATCAATCAGGATCCATCCCGCCTCCGATGCACTTAGCACGCTGACACCGGCGCTGCAGCTTGTGTTAAAGAAGTCACATTCAAGTGTGAGTCACTGGTGGCAGGCGCCAGGGTCAACGCATTCATTCTGACACTTCCAAGGAGTGATTTGATCTCTCTTGATGTAAGAGCTGCTCTGAAGGGAGACCAGATGGGCCACTTATTTCCTCACAGGCCAGCAGGAAATTTCTACAGACCAGCAGTGGTGAAAGGCCGGCTCGCAACAAAGGGGAGAAGTTGGAATTAGCTAACTGCATGGGGGGGGGGTGCATGCCAGCAGGATGAGTGCATGGAAGCCACCCCTGTCTTCTTTGAAAGCTTGGCCTCTTCTGACCGAGTGTCTTTGCCAGCTACTGAACCTTCCTGTGCACCACCAGTGGGCACCTCTCAGGTCTGCAACACACCCTATCGCCTCATTGGCAGGTCACTGACCTCCCAGATGAGTACACGGGGTCCACAAATGCACCCCAACAGTCCCCCAGCCTGAAGGAGACAAGGGTGGGAGGTGACCCTTGTCTGGATCTGTCTGGATCCAGGGTCCGCTCCCTGAGACACAGCCTATCCTCCAAGCCCCCGAGGCCATAATTATCTGCGATACCATAATTATCTGCGCATACTGTAAACAGGTCATGATCTCTGTCCCTCCCACAGGGTGCCATTCTGTGGCTGCCACCTACCTTCCGGTGTCTGTCAGTGTCCCGTGACTTCTCCCGCAGCCAGTCAATGGTGTGGAAGTCCTCGTACGTCCCCACATCAGGGAAGGGCTCATCGAGAAAATCCATCAGGTTCCCAGAGCCACTCATGGCGCCCTCACTGACCATGCTAGACAGCCCTGGGAGAGAAAGGCACGGCCGGTCACTAGCAGGCACTGCCGTGAGCATGCGCAGCCACCCCTGCATGCCTCCCTCTCGCCCAGCTTGGGCCACAGTCCATGCTCCACGTGCCGAACCATCCGGCTGTGGATTCCGCCGCCCACAGACTGTCCACAGTCTTCTCTGGGGCTCAGGGTGGAGGGGGCAAGAGCACTCTGTGGGCTCCTCTGTATTTTATTACTGTCGTGAGGGGCACACCCAGTGCTACTGAGGGATCCAGAATCACACCTCGTGGCTGTCAGAGCAGGAGCAGGGGCAGAAGGCAGGTCCCATACACCCCTGGCTCCGCGGGCTTAGCTCACCCTTATGGGCGGGAGCCTAGCACGGGGGGGACCAGGCTTGAGCCTCTGCCATCTAGAGCCATTATTTCTGTGTCCACTGTGGAGCCTGTTGGGAGGGGGGAGAGGGGGAGGGGGGCTTTCCAACAACCTCTGCTCACACCGACGCCAGCCAGTCTTTCCTTGTGTGTGTGCCTCTATTTCAGAGGCCCTTGGCCCGCCTTCCTCTGCCAGAAGACACCTGCACCCTGGGAGAGGGCATAGCTGACTTAACTGCAGACTGTAAGCAGACCCATCCTGTTTCTTTCTTTTTAAAAAAAAAATTATTTATTTCCAGATTGTGGCTATTGTAAACAGTGCTGCAATGAACATAGAAATGCAGATGTCATTTCTGCTATAACTTTTTGCCTCTCCGGGATATATTCCCAGGAGTGGCATTGCTGGATCAAATAGGAGCTCAATTTCTAACTTTTTGAGAATTGTCCATATTGTTTTCCAAAAGGGCTGAACCAGTCGGCATTCCCACCAGCAGTGAAGGAGAGTCCCTTTCTCCCCACAACCACCGGAGTGTCCAAAAACAGATGACTAGTTAAAGAAACTTTGGTACATCTACACAATGGAATACTATGCAGATGTTAGAAAAGATGAAGTCATGAAATTTGCAGATAAGTGGATCAACATGGAAAGTATCATTTGAGTGAAATGAGTCAGAAAGAAAGAGACAGACATAGAAACCACTCATATGTGGGTTATAAAGTAGCAGAATAGGACACTAACACCCAAAAGTAGTAGAGATAAGAACCAGGAGGTCTGCCCCACAGCTTGGAAACTGGCCTCACATGCTGGGGGGAAAGGCAGCTCAGATAGAGAAGGGAACACCAAGTAGAGGATGTTAGGAGGACCCACTCGGGTTGGAAGATATGAACTGAAAGTAGACTATAGACCGAACATGAAGGACACTCAATACCTCTATTGCAAACTACAACACCCAAAAGGAGAGAGAACAAAAGGGAATGCCCTGCTGCAGAGGCGGGGTGGGGTGGTGGGGGTTGGGGTGGGGGTGGGGGTAGGGATACTGGGATCATTGGTGGAGGAGAATGGGCACCGGTGGAGGGATGTAAACTAAATACAAACATTAAAGTTCATAAGTTTGTAACTGTACCCCACAGTGATTTCTAATAAAAATTTTTAAATGGAAAAAATTATTTATTTGTTTTGGTTTGGGGGGTCACACCTAGAGATGCTCAGGGGTTACTCCTGGCTCTGCACTCAGGTATCACTCCTGGCATTGCTCGGGGGACCATATGATGAGATGCCAGGAATCAAACCCAGGTCAGCTGTGCGCAAGGCAAATGCCCTCCCCGCTGTACTATCGCTCCAATCCCCCACCCTGTTTCTTTCATCCCCAGGTTGTGGTCTTGGGAGAACAGGGGGTGGGTGCAGGCACTGCACCGGCTTTCCACCGTTCTTCACTGGAAACGCAGCAGGCCGGCCTGAGCTAACAGCTCCTCGCCCAGCCAAGTCAGACACCGGCCAGGTCAGAGCGCCTGTACACCCACTGCCCGGCCACAGGCCCGACAGACAGTGGGACCAACATGCCCCACTGCATGGCACCTATGAGGCTCTCAAGCAGAGGGACTTGGGCAAAAAGCAGGGAACCTCAGTTCCAGGTCAAGGACAAAGAAGTACGAGCCAGGGATCTGCTGACGACGGGGGCTGCTGGTGACAATGCTGGCGAGTGGCCTTCCCTCATGGTTGCCTGCACTGGCCCACGGGAAGGTCTCACCCGGGACTCAGGAAAGTGCATGGTCATCACGCGGAAGGGTCGCTCTGGGCAAAGTGGTAGAATCACCTTATAAGCTATAAAGCAGCCTGAGTGACGGACTGATTGACCTTCTGCATGACTCTCCTGCTTTAAGACATCCCACCTTGGAGGGTTGCGCCATGCCAAGGTAGAAAGTAAAGCTGCTGCTGCAGACCCGGGCAAGAGTCGGGCAGAGCAAGCACCCAACGGGAACGCCAAGTTCCTTCTCCTTTCTGCGGATGCAGGTGGCAACCAGCTTGCAGTGGGCGGGGTAGAGCAAGTCTGCTGGGCACTGGCAGCTGAAAACCCAGCCAGCACGGAACGGAGCTAATGCCAAAGCGATGGCACAGTGGGCAGGGTGCTGGCTCTGCATGCAGCCGACCCAGTTTCCATCCCAACACCCTATATGGTTCCCCGAGCCCCACCAGGAGTGATCCCTGAACCCAGAGCCAGGAGGAAGCCCTGAGCACCGTCGGGGACAGCACGCGCATGCGTCGAGTCGAGGCCCCGAGAGGTGACGGGTCTCTGCTATTCCTTTCAGGGCTCAGCTGTGGCAGTGCCGGGAAGACAGGAGACCCACTCAGCAGAGGATGTGCTGGATCACCCAGGCCCACAGCGGGAGATCAGGAGCGAGCCCCGTCGAGGCCAACTGAGTTCCACTCGATCAATCAAACCACCTGGCTGACCCGCACAGAAGCCCAGGAACAGATCTCTGTGAGTCACTGGGCTTGAGGAAGGACGTGGCGGCAGCAGCCTCCGACAATGCACAACAGAGACTGTCCTGGCCAACGTCGACTTCTCTCCAAAGGACTCAGCAGGCACAAGAACACATCAGTCCTTTATCCAGTCCTTCAAGGCAGGCAAGGACCTGTAGGGCTGGTCTCCCGGCAGGAAAAGCCCCAGGAGCCTGGCACAGCTTGTCCCCTGCAAGCCAAGCCCATGTCCCCTCCGTGGATGCCAATGGATGGCCGAGCCCTTGACAGCAACCCCAGGTACATTCGCTCCCCTCACAACGCGGCAGGAAGCCTGGCCTTTGGGCACTGGGGTACTGACACAACAGAACGGTTTCTACAGACAAGCGAGCAGAGTTTGGGGCACAGTTGAGTGCTGGACAGGGTAGAGAGGGGATCGCACTTCTGGATAATTGAAGTTATTGGCATGTCTGATCCCCAACACCAGCAGAGCCCTGGGGCCCTGAGTGTGCCAACCGCTCTGCCTGGCCCCCACTGCACCCCTATGCCCACAGAGATTGGAGGCTCCTTCCTGACAGTCCAATGGCTCCCCTTACTCAGCTGTGCTCTTCAAACAGTAGACAATGACCTGTCTGTGAACTCTGGCAAGGCCTCCCCCTTTACACGCACTGAACTCCAACGCCCTCCCACCAGCCCCATGCAGCCACCATCATACTTCTTTTTTTTCTTTTTTTTTTTTTTGCTTTTTGGGCCACACCTGGCAATGCACAGGGGTTACCTCCTGGCTTTGTACTCAGGAGTTACTCCTGGCGGTGCTCAGAAGACCATATGGGATGCTGGGAATCAAACCCGGGTCGGCCGCGTGCAAGGCAAACGCCCTACCCGCTGTGCTATCGCTCCAGTCCCGCCACCATCATACTTCTTCACGCACCTTTTCATCCACTGAATTGGGGAGTGGGCCCTGAGGCAAGTACCTGATCTGACTCAGTTTGGGCTTGGGTTTTAGGGCCACACCCAATTGGGTGCTCAGTGCTGGGGAGCTGCTCCTGGCAATGGCCGGGGGCCCCTCTACTGTGGCAGGGCTAGAACCTGGGTCTCCCACATGCAAAACTCCCCACTCGGCCCACCAAGGTCTCAGGCTCAGCTAATTTCTGAGGTACATATTCCTCTCCCAAATTATACCTGGTCCCATTGGCCAGCCGGCTCTCTACCTGCTAAGCCCCTGTGACTTGAGCCCAGTCAGGAGTCAGGAGGCTGCTCCCACCGGGCCGGTGTCTGGAGACTGCGCTGGAGTGTCGGCATGGCAGAAACTGCAGCTAAAGTCCCCTTCCAGCTCCCTGGGCCTCTGTAGCCAGCTGTCCCTTCCCTGTCCCCTGGTAGCCACTGCACCGCCATCCAGAGGGCAGCGTGGGAAATCCAGTCAGCTCGTTGTCCATATCTGTCACAATGTGCAGACAGGTCCATGAAGAATGTCACCATGACGCCAAAAGCCGGCCTAGACACTCTCTCTCTCTCTCTCTCTCTCTCTCTCTCTCACACACACACACACACACACACACACACACACACACGCAGTTCCTCAGCTCGTGAAGACAAACACAGCCTCTTCCTCACCCCAGCTCTGACCTAGTTTTCCAAGCCATCAGGAAAGCAGCCCGCCCCCCCCGCCCCCGCTGCCAGTCCCAACCAAGCACAAGGAGAGGCTCAGAACAGGGAGGTTAGCGGCATCCACAATCAAGGTGAAGACACCTCCATTTCTCACAGACTTCGCACAGCCCTGTCATCACAAGCGGCCATTCCTAGTGCCCTGAGCTCATACCGAAATGGATTACAGAGGACACTGAGCTCAGAGCGGATGTCTGAGAGCTGCAGCTCCTTCAAGCCGGTGCCCTGACCTAAGAGTGTCATAGTACCCCCACGGCCACCAGAGGGTGCTCGAGCAGGAGCCCTGCCATCCTTTGAGAGCACACTGGAGGGGGGTGCCCCCCCGCCCCGCCCTGCAGTGGAGCAGATGAAAGGCACTAGGGCCAAAAGCAGGACTCAGCTGGCTGTGTGCACACCTCCAGCCCTCCCAAAGGCAGCTCAGCAGAACATGGAGTTCCAGGGAGAGGTGGCAGGTGGGCCCAACGGCCATGTGTGCCTGTTCCTGACCAGTCTCCTCCGGCCTCTACCATGGGCACATGACCAGGATAGCCAGTAACCACGCCTGGATGAACCATTGAGTCAGGGAACATGGAGAGCCACATTATGAACAACAGGAAGAAGGAAATCCTTCTTTTGGGGAAAGAAGCCACCCTCGAGCGTTCATCCAGCCAGGTGTCTATAGCAAGGAGCAGGGAGCCAGGGACGCTGGGCCCAGAGGACTTGCACACTATTTAATAGTCGTGGGTTCAAATTCCCAGCATCCCACATGGGACAACATGACTTGAGCAATTGTGCTGCCTGCCATGCCCAGCAAGCACTGAGCTAAAAAGTAAGTACCACAAGGCCGGACTCAACAGGCTCAGACAAGCCTCGTCCAAATATAAATCTGTTGAAAAACTCAAGTAGCAAGTTTTGTGACCAAAATCTCCAGGCTCTCATGGAGTCAGGGATAGGCGAGCTCCCCCCATCTTCCTGTTCTTCTGGAAGCCTGGCATTCATGCCCATAAACTATCTCTGGTGCCATATAAGCTCATTAACAGGCCATGATCCAGAGACTCATAATAAATCTTGAAAGAGATCAGCAAGTTTCAGACATGTTTCCAGACCCCAAAGTCACCATCCAGTTAAAAATTAAACTCTAACTGTATCACCACATCAAAATTTTAGAATTCCCAGAGCAACATCACAAACTCTACATGAATGATATACCAGGAATGGTATACCACATTGGATGGGATGTAAAGTAGAAAGTAACCAATCTCAAATATGAACACACAAGTCTTAACCTGTAACAATATGTTAGTAATCTTTTATACAAGGGCTTAATGGCTCTAGGGTGAGATACAACAATTTTCATACACTTTCCTCTAAGGAAATCTTTTTTTATCATTTTTACCAAATTAATCATAATAAGCAATACCAAATAAACTATTTAGGGCCTGCTATTGGGCAGGCTTAGGTGGTGGTTGGGAAAATTGGAGATAATTGTGCTGGGAAGGTGTAATGGCGGTAGGACTGACATTGGAATGTTGAATGTAATAAATCATTGTGAACAACTTTATAAAAATAAAAAACAAAATAAAATTAATTAATTTAAAAAATAATAAGTGAGGACCACAGGCAGGAATGGCGAAGTCCAGGGTGACGGGTGAGAACACTACAACTCAGGGAGTGTCAACATGGGGAGCACCACAGCCAAGCACACAGGGCTGAAGGGAATGGGAGTGGAGAAGGGTTGGTGCCCCCCAACACTGGCCGTTCTGCCCGCGGGAACATCGGCCATGTCCAGAGACACTGTCACATCTGAAGGGCAGCTGCTGGCCCCTGCTCAGTCTGTGGCATGGCATGGGACTGAATGTAAATTTCTCAAGACATACATGTCCGGGCTATGCCCCGCGAGGCTGGTGCGTTCTGAGCGAGGCAGGGACAGTGACAGAAGCAGAAGGCATGGGGCCTGCACAGTCGGGCCCAGGGAGAACCAATGGCCACTTTCTGAACTCCCCCTGGCACCAGCCCAGAGGCATGTTACATTAAAGAGTCCAAGGCACTGCCTTGAAGCTGAGGCTGGGACACCCTGATGGAAATTCAGATTCACCCTGGAGTGCAGAGTAGCACCTAGGAATCAGCATTTCTGTTCCCTGTGAAGCAGAATCGTTTTCATGGAACAAAATTTACTTAGAAGTGAGAGCAGAGGGGCTGGAGAAACAGTACACAGTGGGGAGGGCGTTTGCCTTGCACACGGCCAACCTGGGTTCAATCCCCGGCATCCCATAGGGTCCCCAGAGCTCCGCCAGGAGTAATTCCTCAATGCAGAGCCAGGAGGAACCCCTGAGCATCACTGGGTGTGACCCCAAAAAACAAACAAACAAAAAAAGTGAGAGCAGAGATGAGTTCAAGAGAGAACACGGGCTTCTCCGGAGTGGAAGGAGCTGGACTTGGCATTTGTGGGAGTGCCCAGAGCAGCCTGGTGGCTGCTTCAGGAGCCCGTGGGGAGCCTGGTAGCGTGAGTCACCTCCCTCAGAGGACGACACCTGCATAAAAGACGCCACCATCCAGCCCACCGTCACTGCCACATTCAGAGGCTGTGGCCAACACTATTCTGCCCCCTTCTGCGAATCCCAATTCAAAGACTCAGAGTTTAAAGTCTAACCAACACATCAGCATTTCCTGCTTCCACAATTACACATACACATGCACACACACTTTTCCAGGCGGTCCGTGGGCAGAAAGAACTCCCAGCTTGTCCCTTCCAGTACCAAAGGGCCTGTACCAGTGTCCCTATCACACTGCAAAGAAGTTCAAGGAAAGTGCTGACCTTGATCTATCCACTCACAGTTGTAAGGCGGCACGTGACCACACGAACCGCCCATACTGATGGCTTTGTGGTCCCAACCCATCTCGAGAACAACTAACTGCTTCATCCAAAGTGGTCAGCACTCTGCTGCATCCTTCAAACCCTTCCACTGCATTCTGGCCACTTTTCAAGTACAGATGTGACAGATTAGGCCACGGGCCCGTCCTCGTGCACAGCTTACCACTCTGTAGGAAGGCTGCTCGCAGGGCTGGCCCCAGTAGGGCCGGGGAAACTTGAACTTCAAGAATATTCCCAGCACATCATTTTATTTTTTGCATTGTTTTTGCTTTTGGGGCCACACCCAGCGATGCACAGGGGTTACTCCTGGCTTGGCACTCAGTAATTACTCCTGGCAGTGCCTGGGGGACCATATAAGATGCCGGGGATCAAACCCAGGTTGGCCGCGTGTAAGGCAAATGCCCTACCCACTGTACTATCGCTCCAGCCTATTCCCAGCACTTCAGAACCCCTGAGTTTAACTCTGTTTAACATGCGCTTCCTCCTGCCAGGAGCGTGACCTATGAGCTAGGCGTCACCCCAAAACCCCAGCACTGACACACAAGTGCGCTCCTGGATGTGCTGTTTCAACTCCCGGCAGGAGGCACGAAGCAGGTCATGCGAGCCTCCAGGAAGCAGGTGAACGAACTCTGGAAATGGGCGCCCGATTCCTTAGACTTTGCCCCCTCGCCTTCTGCCTTGCTGGCTGCGCAGGGTTGTTTTGCAATAATAAATCAGGGCGAGGAAGACACAAAACGGTGGAGTGCCGAGAGGTCTGGGAAGCGCTGAGTCAGCCACAGCCTCCCGTGGCCCTCCCAGGAGTCCCTGCAGCCCACAAAATGTCCTTGCACTGGACTCCTTAGCTCAGGGTCCACTTTGGCGTGTCTCCAAAAGAAGGCACAATTCTATGGCACTTGCTCATTCTTCATTCCGAGCTGCTCGGAGCAAATGGACAAAATTTTCCTTTTACCTAGGGCTGCAGCAAGAGTTAGTAGAAATGACAGCAAAAAGCTCTGTCAGTGGAAGGTGGGGCCACACCCAGCCGTGCTCAGGCTCACTCCTGGCTCTGCACAAACGGATCACTCCCGGTGGGCTCGAACCCAGGTGGGCCACAGATAAGACAAGCTCCCCAGCTGCTGTGCGATCTGCCCAGCCACACCATCATCTATTCTACTGACTGCAACAAATGTCCAGCTGAGATAAAGCCGCACAATGGCCAGAGACAGCGACGAAAGGCTGGCCGCTGCTCTTCATGGTCACACCCGTGATGGAGGAATTTCAGTGAACATCAGCACCACACCCCCAGGACAGAGGGTGGGGAGGTAAACAATCTGCATTTCTCCTTTTGTTTGGTTTTCCATGGGACCACATGGGATGCTGGGGATTGAGCCCAGAATGGCTGCAGGCAACACAAATGCCCTCCCCACTGGACTGTCACCGCAGCCTGACAATCGACTTTCGTAACCACCTCCCAGAGAAGCTGACACTGTGGCAGGGCCTATGCTGTGAGAACTATCCCTCCCCGCCCCCAAGCGCTACTCCCCAGTTTATTTCCTGTCGTCAGTGTGTGGGTGCCGTGAGCAACCTCTATGGTCTGGTCCCACATTGGAGGTGCCTGCACAATCTCTACCCTCCCAAGAGCATGATCAAGACAGCACAGGGTCAGGATGTCAAAGCCCAGGGCCCCCTCATGCACGAAGGTGAGTGGGAGTCTGGGTAAAACAGGCCCAGAAGACGGTTCAGTGGTTTGGATGTGGAAAGGGCCGGGGAGAGGCACTCCGCCCTGGGTGCTGACTGGAAAACTGGGGCGCCTACTTGTATTAGCGTCTGTGCTAATGCCAGGGGACTCCTCATCCCCGAACCCACTGGCCAAAAACCACGCAGGGAGATCGATAGGGAAAATCCCTAGTGGAGGCCGATGGGGGCAGGATGCAGACAAGGCTGGTGGGTCCAGGCTGTTGGGGACAGGCCTTATCCTGAAAGTTCCATAGGTCGAGTACAGAATAACATCACATGAGGCTGACAGCCAGGGACAGTAGATACAAGGGCCAGGGGGGATTGCCCCATAGCTGGAAGACTGCTTCATGAGCGGAGGGGAGAAGGCAGATGGAATAGAGAAGGGATCACTAAGAAAATGATGGCTGGAGGAACCAGTCGGAATGGGAGATGCATGCCGAAAGTAGATAATGGACCAAACATGATGACCTCTCAGTGTCTGTCTTGCAAGCTATAATGCCCAAAAGTAGAGAGGGAGTATGGGGAATATTGTCTGCCTTAGAGGCAGGGGGAGGGTGGGAAAGGGGGGGTATACTGGGAATATTGGTGGTGGGGAATGTGCACTGGTGGAGGGATGGGTGTTTGATCATTGTGAGATTGAAACCCAAACAGGAAAGCTTGTAACTATCTCAATAAAATTATAAAAAATTTAAAAAAGGAAAGTTCCACAGGTCATGCCAGGTGGCTTCCACCAGAGCGGGGGACCAAGGAAGCCATGTGGAAGTAGTAAAGGACACTCCCAGGCAGCCTGGAACCTGGGTGAGACGGACCAGAGCCCCAGGGTCCCACTCAGGAGCTGGCTCCCACCCCAATCCACGCTTTCCATTCTCTGCACAGCCATCAACGACCAATTCATGGGACCCACACAGTCTCCTTTCATTTAGCTCATTTATCTACTTCTTTTAGTTTGGGGGCCACATCTGGCAGTGCTTGAGGGGCCTTGAACTGCCAGGAACCAAACCTGGCCTCCATCATACCAAGCAGGCGCCCCAGCGCACTGAGCCCCCAGGCCCGTGTTGCACTGTCTCCAGTGCAGGCAGTGAAGCTGGTGAGATCATGCCTTCACCCCTTGCGGCTCATCTTCCTGAAGGCAGTGAGGGGGGCCCCCTGGGCCTGGCACTGGGGGGCGAGGCCAATGGACCACAGCTCCAAAGAAAGTCGGGGAAGGGAGTGAATCTCAGAGATGCACAATCCTAAACTGCAATTTAGTCTGTTTCATCCATGCAAAGCTGCTGTACATGCCTTATCAGAGAAATGCAAATCACAACGAAAACCTCCTCACCCAGGGGTGACTGGTGCACATCACAGAGAACGGACAAGCCCACGTTGGCAGGATGTGCGTGAGAATGGAACCCCCGTTCAAGCTGGTGGAAATGGCGGCCAACCATTTTAGGAAACAATATGGACACTCCTCCAAAAAACTAAGATTTGAGGACCAGGGAGATCTACAGCAGGTGAGACATCTGCCTTCCAGGGGGCAAACCCAGGTTCAATCCCCAGCACCCCATAGGGCCCCCCAAGCCCCATGAGGAGTAATCCCTGAGAGCAGAAACAAGACTATGGTGTGAGCACTGCCGGGTGTGGGCCCCAGACAAAAAGAAACAAGCCTTATAATAGACCTGACACAGGACCCAGCAATCCCACTTTTCGGCCATCTATCCCAAAGGCCACCCAGCCCATGGCTCCACCCTGGGCAAACTATAGCCCCAGGGCCATGGTCTTATTTGTCCCCTCCTGGAACGTAGCCTGCATGGAGGACAAGGCGGCCAGCAGCACACGCTTAGGTGGCACAAAGCACCCAGTGTTCTCTCCTCACCACCCCAGGGGCAGGGGGGCATGAGGTCCCTGGGCTCCCGGTGCCAAGGATTGAGTCTCCCCAGAGAACCCGTCTCTCGACAATAACCATTCTGTCTGGCGCTGGCGGCCACACTGCTCCGAAGGCGCATCTGTTGGGGAGCCGCTGAGGCTCCTCTGGGCCTGCTGAGTGCTACAAAGGCCCCGGACCGAAATCAGCTCACTCTGAGGTACCGGAGGCACCCCAGAGCAGGGACGTAGACACCATCAGACACTGCTGCTGGACATGGCCGCTGTGGACCCTCCCTTGCACTAGCCTGCCCACTGTCCAGCAAGCCCACTGCCCTCCTGAGGGAAAGCTGTGGCCCCCGGGAAGCCAAAGCACCGAACACACTGACGGGCCCCTCCGGAAAGGTTCCAAGCAGAGAGGCATCAAGCATGGCCAGGAGGGGCCTTCCCCAGCACCCCCCAGGAGAGGGCAGAGTGTCGTCCATTCAGAGCTGGGGTCACGAGGGGTGAGAGTCTCAGTCACAAGTCAGAGTCCAAGGGCAGGGGCTGGAGCGATAGCACAGTGGGTAGGGTGTTTGCCTTGCACGCGGCCGACCTGGGTTCGATTCCCAGCATCCCATATGGTCCCCTGAGCACCACCAGGAGTAATTCCTGAGTGCAGAGCCAGGAGTAACCCCTGTGCGTCACCAGGTGTGACCCAAAAAGCAAAAAAAAAAAGAGTCCAAGGGCAGCGCCTGCCCTAGCCTTTGGGGCCCTGGGCAGAGAGGGGGTCTCGAGAGAAGACCATGGGCTCCTGGGAGGAAAAGTCTGTGTCTGTGGAAAACACAGAATAAAATCTACCTGGAACGGAGGCGGGAGGAGAGCGCCCGGGACCACTGCCATCTGGACACACAGCAAAGGCGGCAGGGGCCCATGAAGGCAGTTCCTGGAATAAGACCCTCCAGGCAAGCACAGTCGGCTCCGTGGGCCATGGACAGACACCAGGCAGTGGCCGCGAGCAGGGGGTGGAAGCCGCCCCTGAGAATCAGCCCTGACCATGGGCAGGCTGCCGAAGAAATGCAAGGCCAGAAAAAGGCCCTGGGCACGGCCAACCCCCAGCGCCCCCAAATGATACAGCCTCTGAAGTGACGTGTCCAACCCACGAGCAGTGTGGCACGAGGGGTGACGGGACCATCACAGCTCCTACAACACTGTTTTTCCCCGCAGGCCCGCTGTCTTGGGGCTGCCGGGAAGCCCCCCGCCTTTTGTCGTGGACTGAATGTTTGTGCCCCCCAAATCCCTACATAGAGATCCTACCTCCCCTGCGTGATAGGATGAGGGGGAGCCGAGGGGCACATGCTGGGTTGACATCCCAGAATGCGAGTTCACTACCAGCCAGGAGAGCCTCATGCCATGACCTTGGCCATCCAGCCTGGAGTACCGCAAGAAACTAGTGTCTTTGGTGCTGACCCCACCCCGCGCGCCCGCCCCACCTCTGTTGAGGACCCTGCTACAGGCTCTCGGGTTGGGCCAGCACGTCGCCTTCCCCCTGCTTCTCTGAGTTCAGGTGCAGCTGGGCCGAGCGCACAGTGCCACCCTGTCACGAGTGAGCTGCACTGAGCTCCCGGCGGCGACGTGGGAAGCAAGAGCTCAGGGAACGAACAAAGCGGCTTCTGCATGCTGCCGGGAAGGAGGGCCTGCGCCAGGCCCCTCCCGGGGGTCAAGGAACCTATTTCTGGACACTGTCAGCACCCCCTGCCTGAAAGCACCCTAACAGGGTCCACAGTCCCGCTTCCTGCCTCTCCTGTGCCATCACATGAGGCGATGCCTCCACCAGGAAGCCGGCCCCGCAGGCCCATCTTAGCTATAAGGCGGGGCCGTGCCAGGGGATGCTGCTGCCTTCAGATGCAAGTGCCACCCAGGGCTGCCGCAGATGTCACCGCCATCCTCTTCCCCCCCAGCCACATCCTATTCTGGGACGCGTAAGGGGGGGGGGACGCACTCAGGGCTGTCCCCAATCTGCCAAGCACCTGCTGATCTATTGCTTGCGGGGTGCTTCCTGTTCCCCACACCCTCCTGCCGCCAAGCTGCTCTCCCAGTCACCAGCAAACAGGCCACGCCTTCTCAACAGCTATTTCTGGAAGCCCCCACAATGAAAGTCTTCACGCTCTATTTTCCAATACATCCTACAGCAGGGAAAGGCAACAGAGGAGGGATTCTCGCGAGAAGATAGACATGTGAGAGTTTCTCCAGCTCACTGCTCATTCCCAGTGCTCTGGGGCCAAGGCACAAAGGCAGCGCTCTGAAGGTGTAAGAGGCTCAAAATACTAATGCGATTCACCAGGTCTGGGCCAGGGGTGATGGATCTCCAAAGGCATTTATGGAGACACTGGGGGGGGGAGTCTCTTCCTGGGAGGTAGGGTTTTTCCAGGCGCTGGGCTGGGAGAGAAAGAAGGGTGTGGACTCCGGGATCTCAATCCCTCTAGGCAACACGAACCCAAAGAAACCTGAGATCAATAATTGAGTACGGGCAACACAGCAGGGGGTCGGCTCCGAGAGAAACGTACCAACGGAAGCCGCGGCTCCTGGGGGAGTTCCAGTTTCCGCGGGGGGGGGGGGGGCGGGGAATGTCACAGCCCCTCGGCGGTTTCTGACCCAAAATGCAGACTGTCACCCCAAATCCACGCGTCAAGAATGCACTCCAGTCCCACGCCGTCCTGCCAGAACTCGAATCCCCTGACCCGCCGCCGGCGGCTGCTGAGTCATCACGCCCCTTCTGCATTTCAGCCGCTAATTACTCAGCACGGGAAGGAAACCAGCCTGGGAATTCTTGCAGGAGGGTTTTGGTCTCCGCCCCCCGCCTCTTCGAAAGCCTATTTTGTTCTCGGGAGATGCGGCTGCACCCCGCGCTCTCTTTGGGTGCTGCTCTCTGTCCCTGTGGCTCTGACGAGCCCCGATTCTGCGTGCATCTACTGAGAGCACTGGAGGAGAAAGCCCTTTCCGACCCCGCGCCTTTCAACACCGGCCCCGGGCAAAAAAAAAAAAAAAAAACGCGCACGAGCGCGTCCGAAATTCCAATGCCCCGCACGCCTGGGCTTGCAGCCCGCGACAAGCCCTCGAGAAGGGGAACCGGGGTCTGTGTCGGCTTGGCGGAGCACAGCGACCGTTGGCGGGAGGGGTGATGCTAACGGGGGCTAGCGCCCTCTCTAGCCGTGCAAGCAGGGTGCTCACCCCGAATTTGGGAGGGTGCAGCCAGGGCCGCTCAGCACCGTTCCGGGTGCCAGCCCGGCTTTCTATTCCGCCCGAGCGGCGGCCGCTCTCCCCCTGCCCCCTTTCCCAAAGGGGTCACACCAAGTCCCGGGCCCTACGCGCGGCGCCGCCGCAGCCAGGCAGCCCGCCAGGAGCCCCTTACCTGCCGTGCCTCATGGCGCAGGCCGGCCGCCCACCTGCCCCGCAGCCGAGCATCCTTTCTGCACGCCGGCCGGCGCGCTGACGTCACCGGGAGGCGGGCCGCGCCGCCACGTGACGTCGGACCCGGACCCACCCCGCGGACCCTGGCACCCAGTGGGCGCGGGGCTGGGGCCAGCACCGTCCGCGGACCCCGGGAGGCACGCCGGGCCGCGCAGACCGGGTCGCAGCCCCGCAGAGGGGCGGGTAGGAGAGCGCAGGGGGTGACTTTCGGAAGTCAGCGCTGAGCCACCGCAAGGGCGAGACCCAGGCATCTGGGCTGGAGTCCTTGAGAACGGTGCAGGCGCACCTGTGACCCCGAGGTCGAGGGGTGCCAATGCTAGGTCGCGTGCGCTGCTGCTTTCGCGTGCAGTGTATTCCTTACGGGACGCGCTCCTGCTGGCGCCGACGAAGAACGCTTTCAGTTACTCTCTTTAGCTTCATTGCGGTAGGAGATGGTCCGCGCCAAAGAGAGAAAGGAGGCACCAGAGCCACTTGCACCCCTCAGCGCTCCGTTTACCTGAGGCTCGGTCGCCCTTCCCGAGGCGGGGGCTTCCGGAGCTGTGCCCAAACTTTCTTAGCTCTTCGGGCCGAGGAACTAACTCTGTCTCGGTCACGAAACGGTTACTTTGCAGTAACTCGTTATTTCCGTGTGCTAATTTTTCTCACGTCCTGCAGAAGTGACTCACCTTACTATTACGGACACTGTGTCCAATGTCAACATCTCTCACTCACAGCCGCGGGAGCCTGGTGGACGGAGCCCTCGGAGCGGCCCCTCGGAGCCCTGTGCACGGTGCACGTCGCCTATTTGCAGGCTACACGTCCACGCTCCAGCACAGAACGGGTTCCGAAACGTGAGAGAACAAAAGCAGGCGCCGCTTGCCTTTGCATTCGGGTTCCAACTTCCTTTGCTTTCCTTTGGGTTTCAATGACAACTTTCCCTGACCCTAGCCGGAGGGGCTGCTCTAGAGGGGGGAGCCGGGCTGTCCTCCCAGGGGGAGTGAGCAGAGTCCCTCTCGTGTGTCCTTCCGCCCCGCGGCTTTCACGACCTCCACGCCACCTGGGCTCCGAACCCCCGTTGCCTGCGCACCAACCAATACCGGTTGCAAGGCCGATCTCCCCCGGGGGACCGACAGAAGCCCGTCTGTCCGGGCGAGCTGTTTTCAACACCGGATATGAAAGAAGCCACAAAGTGGCCGTGTGCTTTTCTAGGTCACTCTTCTTTGTTTTCTCATAGGCAACTTACCTTTCGCTTCCATATTCTTGAGATACTGAGTTAAAATGCTACCGAGATCCCCAACGCCCGTGGGTGGAGGGTGGAGGGGCACATTAACAGGAGCCGAGAAGATGGACTAGCAGCCCCAGGGAAATGTCGCTTCAGCCGCGGGAACCCTCTCCTTCCCCCGCGCCCCTCCCCTGCCCTGCCCCCCCCCCCCGCCGCTCTGCCGGAGTCACGTGCTCGGCCACCCTCTGGCCCTGCCCCTGACGCTTAGGGCATTCTTGCCCACAGAGGACGCAGCGTCCTGCGCGCGGGCCGCACCGCCCCACTGCGACGGGACTGCCAGGCAGCAGTGGGGACACCACGACTGGGCGGGGGGGAGGGAAGGGAGGAGGAGGCAAAGAGGGGGCGGTAGATTTGTTTCATCTTTTCTTTTCCTGGGGATTGCTCCAATGTTGTTTACATGACATTACACAAATCTTCCCCACCACCTGCCCCTTTTTCCACAGGAGCTGACGAACTGATAGTGCCAACCACCTCCTCCACCCCCTGCTCGGACGGCATTTTTTGGCCAAGAAATACTGCCCGGACAATGGGAACGAATGATGGTGGATGGGTGAGTAATTGCGCCCACAGCCTTGCAATGTCGCAAAGGTTAATGAAGAATTCCAGGGACTGTCCTCGCCTGCAGTGAGTTGCAGTCCAGAGCTTTTCCCTCGGGAAGCAAGTTGTCCCCTGGGCTTAGCTGCGGGCTTGTTTATGGTTTGCGCGGCCAGGTAAGTCTTTAAAGCCAGATGCAAGATGAGTTCCGTGAAGGACCATGCTTAAGCGAAGACGGTAGAAGATGCTCTGGGCCCCGAAAAAACAACGGTTACACCAGCACCCCAAATGGGTTCGTTTGGAAACAGAGCGACGACTGGGCCTGGTGTCCAGAGCAGCTAGACTCCATCCAGCATCCCCTCCCAGGACAAATTCAAAGCATGTTGCGTCCCCAGTTTGCTGATTCACTTGCATGGCTACTTAAAAAAACATTTTTTTTCTTTTTAGGCCACAACCGGCAGTGCTCAGAGCTGACTCATGGCTCTGTGCTCAGGGATCACTCCTGGCAGTGCTCAGGGGACCAGATGGGGTGCCACGGAAGGAACAAGGCAAGCGCTCCCCCTGCTGCACTATCACTCCAGCTCCATACTTCTTTTCTGTTCCCCGTGTGCAGACAGGAAGAAGCCCCCAGCAGCCTTTATGAAAACATTTCATGAGGGGCTGGAGCGATAGTACAGCGGGTAGGGCGTTTGCCTTGCACGCGGCCGACCCAGGTTCGATTCCCAGCATCCCATAGGGTCCCCTGAGCATCACCAGGAGTTATACCTGAGTACATGAGCCAGGAGTAACCCCTGAGCATTGCCAGGTGTGACCCTCCCCCCCCAAAAAAAAAAGAAAACACTTCATGACTTGGGAACTCTGTTTGCTAGGCTGACTTTTTTCTACTTGCCTCAGTCTTCAATAGTTTGAATAGTTTGCACTTTCCAGGGCCCAGAGAGATAGTACAGCAGGTAAGGTACTTACTTGCCTTACACATGGGTGATGTGGGTTTGATCCTGGGCATCACAGATGGTCCCCTGAGCCCCACCAGGAGTGGTTGCTGAGTGCAGAGCCAAGAGTAAGCCTGAGCACCACCGGCTATGACTCCCCCAAACACTGTTGACCCTTTCCCCGTGATTTGCTACTGCTGGGACATCTGGCCATGTCTAGGAGCATTTTCAGTTGCCACCACCTGAGGCAGGGACTGGGGTAGAGGCCCCAACTGCTGCTGAGTCACCAGTGGCACCCAGAGCAGCTCCCAGCCGAGTGGCCAGGCAAGGTGGCCCCTGGTCTCGAACTCCTGTGGGGTCTCGTGGACACTCATTCGCAAATCCCCTCCCCTTTGCAGTGACCAGGGTCACACATACGCTTGGCCGTGGTGCTCCCTGGGAGGCCCACACTTGGGTGGTGGTGCCCTCACATTCTGGATGCAGTGCTTGCCGAGGCTCACACTCCTAGCCACAGTGCTCAAATGCTCTATTGCAGAACTGGGGGCGGGGGACCAGACAGCAAAGTTGCCAGGACCCTGCTAAACACGCGCAGGTAGCACTGGGGTCGAACTCTCAGCCTCATTGAGTCATCTTGGAGTGGCTTGGAGGCTCAAGGGCCACTTCCGGTCATGGTCCCATGAGGCGAGGGCCTGATGGCTTGGTGCTTGGTGCCAGCAACCAGAGCCATACGGTGCTGAGGGTGGAACACTGGGGCACTGGACATACATGGCCTGTGCCCTACCCTTTGGGACCTTCCCAGTCGCCTTATTTGGCCCCAAGTAGGGCTCAGGGAGTGTCAGGGACCGTTCCCAGTGGCGCTTAGCCCAGTGCTCAGGGCTGGCACCACACGGGGACCCTTGAGCAGACCCAGGTGTAGAACTGAACACGCTCCTGCGTGTGGCCCCATGAGCAAACAAAAACAAGAACGCTTGGCCCTTGCTGGGGCTGCCAGAGCACATCCAGCGGGGTGTGGAGGGTCACACTCTGCCAGGGATCAGCTCGAGGCCGTGGACTGCCAGGCACGAGCCCCAGCCTTTGAGCTACCCACCAGCCCCCTCCGTCCTTTTTTGGTCATGAAGATCACACCCACAGCCTCACACACGCCAGCCAGCGCTTTCACGGCCAGCCTCGTCTCCGGCCCACCATGCCCACCATCGGCCATTTGCCAGGGTTCGCCGTGGCCCGGCGGGCTGGGCACTCTGCTTCCTCCCTGTGTGCCAGCCGTTTCGGTTCCAGCACCAAACCGAGGTGCCGAGGTTCGAGGGAGGACAGCGGTGGCCAGGGTGGAGGTGGCAACTGTCCATGGTCAACAGGCTGTTTTGGGGGCGCCGTATTCATACTCCAAATGAAGAGGACACTCAGTTGCGGGGCGTGACCTTCCATTCTGGCTTTGCCATGTGTCTGTGGTCACCACCCCTAGCTCCCTGGGACTGTCGCACAGCACTTGCCAGGTTGGACCTCCATCCTTTTGCTTACACATAAGGGAGAAAGAAGCGCTGGATTTCCCTCCAAATTTTTTTTTTGCGAGACACACGTGGCTTGGTGCCTGCGGGACCATAAGCCCTCACACAGTGGCACACAGGCACGGTGCCACTGAGCCCCATCTCTGTCCTGGAATTCGTCCCTTTGAAAGCCCAGTGTTCAGCCCTGTCTCTGGACAAGGTTGCACAAGAACCTGAGCTTATTTCCAAACGCGTTTCCCCTTGTGCAGCGCTGTCACGTGGCAGTAATAGCACATTTCACCCCAGGGCCGTGCTGAAGCTTAATCCGAGCAAACACACAACTCCACGTAGCCCACCCCCGACCCAACTGATTTGCATGCCACAGCCAAGGACAACAACCCAGCTAGGGAACCACCTGGCCCCCCTGGATGTCTGGGAAAGACTGATACCCCTGCACAGTGATTTCTGGCCGGCAAACAGACTGTTTCGATTTTAGGGTTTTTTTTGTTTTGCTTTTGGCCCAACCCAGCGATGTTCAGGGGGTGCTCAGGAATCACTCCTGGAGTGCTCAGGAGACTATATGGGGTGCCAGGGATCAAACTCGGGTCGTCTGTGTGCAAGGCAAACACCCTACCCACTTTGCTATTGCTCCGACCAACATTTTAATTTTAAAATGTCATTTTATCAATGGGAACTTTTGCAGGTACTTTTTAGAAATAACCCTATCCCGAGTACTGATTTGGGGGGATGCGCACTTACATTCTGCACCCGAGGCCTCTCTTGTCCTTTTGCCAATTCCAGCACTGACCTGTCAATTTTGCCTATGAGGTGGGTCCGAAAACTCCTGGACTTGGGGCCCTCTTTTTTCTGCCCTGCACCCTGTGTGCATGAACACCTCATCTGAATGCATGACCAGATGTGTCCGTCCACTTCCACATGTCTCACATCAGGAAAGATTTGGGGAATGGCAGTTTTCCCGCTACCCTAAAACTCGATGTTCCCATTGGGTTTGGCGGGGTGGGGGTGTGGGGATGCTCTGACGGCTAATTCATAATGGATGGAATTTTATTTTGGGTTTGGGGCCACACCCATCGGAACTCAGATTTACTCCAGGCTCTGTTCTCAGAGATCACTTCTGGCTCAGGGGGACCATATGGGGTGCCTGGGATCAAACTCAAGTTGGCCCAGGCAAGAAAGTGCCTTAGTGTCTACACTATCTCTGCAGTTCCAGAGAGGGATGTTTGTTTGTATTTATTTATTTATTTATTTTGGGTTTTTGGGTCATACCCGGCGATGCACAGGGATTACTCCTGGCTCTGCACTCAGGAATTACCCCTGGCGGTGCTCAGGGGACCATATGGGATGCTGGGAATCGAACCTGGGTCGGCCGAGTGCAAGGCAAACACCCTACCCACTGTCCTATCGCTCCAGCCCAGAGAGGGATGTTTTTAAATAGGCACCTCCTGGCCATTCGCAGGGGTCCCGGGGCCACTCCCAGCAGCACCCGGCCTGGCCCTGTTTGTCTGATGATCTGGTTCTGCCCAGATCCCCAGTTCTCAGATGCCACAGGGCACACCCAGTGGGGCTGGCAAACAAAGGCCCAGGGCACCCTCCCCAGACACCTGTGCACAGATCCCTCAGCTTTCCCAGATCCCTCCATAGAAACTCCAAATCCTACCAAATAGGAGCATTCTGCTTCCCGACAGCAGGCGTGGGTGATGGACAAGAAGATGCTACCTGGCGCTTCCCAAGGCATCTGCAGCTGCAAATGTAGATCACGAGCCTTGGTTTCTGGCCAAGGCTCGGCCGTCACTGCTGTGACCAACACTAGCTTAGAAAGCCCTCTGCATGTCACAGTGCGGTGGCCCAGGCCACTGTCATCCTAGGAAGCACCAGTGAAGATGCCGGGAGAGCAGATGGCCTGGGAGAAGTGCTGTTGCCCCCGGGAAACCTTCTAGGTGACATCCTGACAGGAAGAACCGGGGAGCTGCTGGTGCCAGGAAACTGATATGGTGAGAAAGCCATCAGTCTCGCTCCCAGAGTGGCATGTGGGCGCGGCTGCTGACCAAGGCTCAGTAGCGGGCACTCTGAAGAGCGCGAGGCTGGAAAGAAGGGGCTGCACCAGACTCGGGCAAAACAAGGCAGTCCTTCCTCACCCCTGGACTGAAGAATGGGATTTTCTGCATCAGAACCCGGCCTTCGAACAAAGCTGCCGGTGCCTGCCCAGGTGCTTTTGCTCAAGAGGCTACTGAGGTGTCTGTCAATGTAAAGGAAGACACCCTATAGTCCAGCTTCTTGAGGCCACACCAGCCACACGTCAAGGGGTCCAGAGTTGCACACGTGGCACGTGGTGACACTACTGTAGCACAGAGCGCCAGGCCATGCCCACAAAGCACATGCCACTGCAGCGAAGCACAGGGAACCGTGCAAAACCTTGCACCCAGGAGGCCCTGCCCCCTAGTCAGTGACTCCAGCTTCATTTTGATGCCACCGAATAGGTGACTGTCCTTGGGCTTTTCTGGAGAGGAGTGTCTGATGGTCTCTAAGCAAGAATGGAGGGCTGGAGCCATAGTACAGCGGGGAGGGTGCTTGCCTTGCACATGGCCAAGCCAGATTCTATCTCCAGCATCCCACAGGGTTCCCCGAGCCCACCAGGAGTTATCCCTGAGCATAACCGCGTGTGTCCCCACCTTGAAAGAGAAAACCCAAACAAACAAAATAGCAAGCATGGAGATGCCTGTGAGCCCGTGCATGTGGGAATACAGCGGCACGCCATTCAAAGGCTGAATTAGGAGCTCTCCCTTCGAGATCACTCTGGTCCGTGGAACCTGTGAACTTGGCAGCTGGCATCTGGTAAAGTTCCTAGAGTGGACAGATGCTCCCAGACTGTCTGGCAGGGCCCAGAGTCAGCCAAAGGAAGGTAGAGATGTGATGTGGAAGCAGAGGTCAGTCCTCAAGATGAGCTACATTTTTTTTTTTGCTTTTTGGGGTCACACCTGGTGATGCTCAGGGGCTACTCCTGGCTTTGCACTCAGGAATTACTCCTGGCGGGGCTCAGGGGACCCTATGGGATGCCAGAGATCGAACCTGAGTCGGCCGCGTGCAAGGCAAATGCCCTCCCCACTGTACTACAGCTCCAGCCCCAAGATGAGCTACTACTGACATTGACAGAAGTGGCTTTTAGAAGCTTTGACCCGGCAAGAAGACACATGCAGGACCTCCAGGCCTGTGGCCGGCCCTTGCCCCTCCTGTAGCTAGCAGGCTACTGCCACAGCACCTCAACTGGCTCAGTGAGCACTGCAGAGTGGGCAGGCATACAAAAAGTGGGTCTTCACAACCCACCACAGGCCATGTGCTGAGCAGAGTGCTCCTGGGGGGAAACTGGGATCAGCGGTGGTCCCCAAGTTCATCTGCAAAAGCCCGAACCTCCGGGAGTCAGGATGGGGCCTTTGAAGAGGGGGATGAGGATGGAGGAGGCGACTAGGGTGGGCCCAGAGCTGGTGGCAACAGAGACACTAGCCCTGCAGGGGCGGAACACGGAAGCAGCAGCCGGAAGGCGGCCACGACCATCCACCGACAGAGGCACTTCAGTCACCCGAAGGGGAGAAGCTCTAGGGCAGCCCTCGAGACTCAACATGCACAGGCCAGGTAATTCCAGGCCTGCGGTCACATCTGCCTCCTGAGAAAGTGGCCATTGGCCTGTGAGGGAGGAGCAGGGTTTAGCGTCAGAGGGCGGTCGGGTGCCCAAGGGGAACCACCAGGGGTCCTGCGAGCCAAGACTTCAACTTTTCCACTTGCAACCCCTTCCTATCTCAGACACTTTCCTGCCACATCCAGGCACATGCTGGGGCCACAGAGCCTACCAAGCACGACTCGGGTGGCTCTGAACAGCCACGCCAATGGCCCGGGATCCTCTGTCCCTTCACACAACATCCTCGGCCCCTGAGATTGAATCACTGGCCCAGCTGGCTGAAAATCTCAGGCCATAGTCGCTGGGTCTCCTGAATGCCTCATGGGAAACACACCCCCCTGCAAAAAATAAAATACATCTACAAATCAAACATTTATTAGTAATAATTCATAAACAGAAATGGTTTTTGAAACATACTAGCAAGTCTGACTGGGCAGCATCAGTGTGTGAATGACGGCTAGCTCTGTATCATGCATGACTGTCTGCCTAAGCGTTTCAGGAAAGTGAGTTTTAAAAATCATACCTCTCACGTTGCTGTTAAGGCAGGTTAGTTTAATTTTACAGAAGACTCGGAAACAAGACAAATGACACAAGTCGAGAGGACAGAGGCAAAAGCAGAGGTGAGCCCTGATTCGAACACACCGCCCACACACAAGTCCCGGGCACGGGCCCCCTCCCGCCCAGCCAGGCTGAGGACAGTCCCTGGGCCTCCACTTTCCGAACAGGGGCCGAGCCCGGGTGCAGCCGTCTGCGCGGGCCGGAAGGGGCCTCCTTCAAGTGGACGAACAGACGTGCAGGGACGCAGGGACGCAGAGCTGGAAGGCCGGGGCCCTGGGGCTGGCCCCAAAGCAGGGGCGATGGATCTCCCTGAAGCTCGTCAGCAGCTTCCCCCAGACTCCCCTGGACACGGCTGGCCAGAGAAGTCGCCTCGGCCATCTTCCCCGTCCCAGGAATCTGTGTGTGGCCGGCACGCGTCCCGGGCAGCCAGTCAGAGTGAGCAGGTCAGCAGTGGGGCGCGGGGGTGCTGCGGGCAGTTCTGGCGAGGACCAGTGGTCTGTGTCTCCCTCCCCATCCACCGGTGGCCATCAAGCGTTGTGGTGAGGATGGCGCCGCAGGGGAAGCCGTTTCCGTCGTACCAGCACTGACAAACTCCTTTGTCCGTGACAGGTCATGTGTCGATGAAATGCTTTACAAATTCAGTTTTCGTAAGTGTCAACAGGGGACTGAGGAGGGAACAGAGCGATTAAAAGGGGGTACTTCCAAAGCAGGGGTCACAAGAGCATGGTGAGAGGGTCCCTTTTTCCAGTCCCTGGCCTGGGGCTTCCCAGGTGAGGAAATTCCGTCTCTCACAGACAGGCATTGGGAGAAAGTTCTAGCATCTGCAGAGTCAGGGCATGCTCGTGACTGGCCGAACCATGCTCCTCGTGCACTGCTTCTAAGCTTTCCTGACCAACGCTGGCAGGCCAGTGGCTCCAGCCTTTCCACAGAGACCTGGGCACCAGGCCGGAAACCGCTGCAGGGGACCAAAGACTCATCTGGAAGTGGGTACCCGAGTTACCCACGTGCTTCCTTCGAAGGTTAGCCAGTCCCTGGGGTCCTGTGCTGTCACTGGCAGAGTCACCCACTCATTGTGTCCTCTTTCCCTGGCCTTCGTGACAGGGGACACCTTCTTGATCGCCACGCCCTGAAGGCGGTGTCACCCACGATCTGGCAGTGTGGGCCCCACTGTGGTCAGGGCCTCGAGGGGCTGCATCGGGGATGACAGCCGAGAGGCAGGAGGCTAGTGGGGTGCAGGCCAACCTAAGGCCTGGCCACTGAAGTGCTGCAGCAGGCACCTCGGTGAAGATGAAGCATGTGCAAGAGGACGACATACATGACACATGCATGTGGGGGAAGCTACGGGCATGGCCAATGGAGTACAGTGCCTGCATTCCCGGGGTCTGGAACCAAACACCGGCCTCCAAGTCCCATTCCACAGCGTGACAGATACTGAAGGACAAAAGTCAGTCTGAAGACACATCATAAAATTGGTATTTTCCTTCAAGGAAAAAAAGGACTATAAATAAATTACAATACAGTGAATTTGCCTGAACTCACTTCGTTTTCTCTCTTCCAGCCTTTAAGTCAAATAAAACAGCATAAAAACTGTACATTCTGAACACAATAGCTGATCTCTTATAAAATAACCTGTCCTCAGAGATGTTCATTTGACAACAAGGAAAAACCAGGCCCTGTTGTCGTCACTAGTACAAAATATATAGGTATAGATATATGCGTTTTATTTTGTTTTTACAAAATGTGTATATCAATAGCTTTGCGCAAATATTCTTAAGACAAAGTTTAGCTAGTCTAAGAAATTCATGGATAAAACAGGCAGATAAATATGTCATGTGTACAAAGCACCACATCAAACATCGTCGGCAGGCAGAGGCGGCACGTTGATCCTTGGTCTTGTGAAAAATGCGATCTTCTCCCTGGGAGCGGAAATGACTGCAGGTTAGAAGCTGGCAGGAGGCAGCGATGGGGACAACAGCTACCAGAGCGCCCGGTCCACCTGCAGCTCCCCTGAGTTGAAGCAAATGCTCTGAAGTGTCCAAAGTTGAGGGTTCATCTAGCCCCGGTGCCTCGGGCAGGGGTACTGCAGGCACTCGGTGTCTGCATTAGGACTGACTGACTGACGAGCTATGCGGATATACTTCTCTATGTTCTTTTGTAACCCAAACAAGCAACTTGAAAAAACCTATGTAGACAAGAATGAAGCCTGCAACTCAAGTGCTTATTTATTTTTTTATTCTTTTGGCTTTTTGGGTCACACCCAGCGATGCTCAGGGGATCCCCCTGGCTCTGCACTCAGGAATTACTCCTGGCGGTGCTCAAGGGGACCTTCTGGGATGCCGGGGATCGAACCCGGATCAGCTGCAAGCAAGGCAAAAACCTTCCCCGCTAGACTATCACTCTGGCCCCATGTGCTTATTATTCAGTCAGAAAAAGGAACAAAGGTCGGACAGATGCTACAACATGGATTAAGCCTCCAAAATAGGAAGCCAGGGGCCGGGGGCACAGCTCAAAGGCCTGGGCTCGACCTCCGGCACGGCCCGGTCTACACTACGGCGAGTGGAGCCCTGGAGTCTGACACCATCAGGAATATCCATGGGGCTCCAACACCACACAGAGCCCCTCACACACCCAGGGACAAACACAAAGTGTCATGGTAGGAGACGCTGCTGCTAAGAAATTTTGAGAAGTGGCAAATTCACAGAGAGGAAATGCAGATGGGTGGCGGCCCAGGCCTGGGCAAAGGGGCAGGGCAGTGAGTGTGTCGTGGGTACAGGACTTTCTTCTGGTGTGGGAGAATGTTCTGGAACTGGAATGGCAGGATTGCTCAACACTGAGAATGCACCAAATACCATGAAATCTTCCTTTGTTCTGTTTGGGGGGTCACACCCGGCAATGTGCAGGGTTCGCTCCTGGCTCTGTGCTCAGGAGTCACTCTTAGCAGTTGCACGAGGACCACATGGGATGCTGAGGCTGGAACCCAGGTTCACCTCGAGCAAAGCAAGCGCCCTCCCTGCTGTATTATCGCTCCAGCCCCAGAATCACTCTCTCCAATGATGCTGAATGTAGCTGAAATTTTTCTCATGTCCAAATAATAATGGAAAATGAGTCTGTGCAAGAGAAATTCAAGACAGCGGTATTGGGGCAGTCTATGGGGGTGCTAATAAGGGCTGTCTCTCACATGGCTCAAGCCTGACCGCTCACTGAACTACATGCACTGGCAGCCCTTCCCGCATGCATCCTCTGCTTCCGTCCTCCATGAATACACATATGTGAACCAATGTTGCTGACATGAGGGGACACTGGAAAGCCAGGCTGTGAAAGTCGGGGAGTGCGGGGCCTGGAGCTCAGAGGCACGGCACACAGACCTGCAGAGAGGCCCTCCGAGCAGACGGGCTGAGGAGCCGGCTCTCACGGTGAAAGCCGTGCCCGCAGCGCTGGGCAGTGTGCTGAGAGCAGGAAAGGGGGCTGCGGGGCCCTGCACCCACGCCCCGCCCCTCCCCTACCTGAAGGTCTGCACCCGGATGGGCTCGTCGTGGCTCTGCGTGCGCAGCTGGCACACGCCCCTGGACGCCTTCTTCAGCATCTTCTCGGCCGCCTGCTCCTCGTGGAAGTCAAGTTGGCTCTGTCTTGTCTGGAACAGCAACGGTGGTGCAACGGGCCACTGGAGTCGGCACGCGAAGAATGCCGGGCGCCACAGCCCGCCCCGTCCCAGAAGGCCCCGGGAACCCATGCCCCACCCCCAAGTCCCGGGCCGAGGGGGCTGTGCTCGGGGCCCTTACCTGGCGCTCGGCCTCCTTGAGCAGAGACAGGAAGCGCTCGTCCCGCAGCACCCAGAGCGGCAGGTCGCCGTGGCCACGCAGCTGGGCGTCCTCCAGGCGCTGGCGCAGCTCCCGCAGCAGGCCCAGCTCCTCGCTCAGCTGCCGCTGCCGGGTGCGCGACGCCTGGAGATCCAGCTCCAGGTCCAGCGATGTGCGGGCCATCAGCTTGGCCAGGGACGACCTGCACGGCTGTAGGGGGGCTCTCAGTCCAGGCCCAGCCCCCAGCAGGCCCCACCTTCCAGAAGGTTCTGCGCACTGAGCCAACACAGGTACAGCAGCCGTTCTGGGAGAGGCATTTCTCTCGGCATGACCCTTGCAACTGCAGAACCCTCCAGTTTGGGCCAAAGCAGTGGCAGCAGACTGGACGATGGCCTGTGTCACGTGTTTGCAAAACTGAAAAATGAGTGCCACTAGGGGGCGCAGGGGAGCCAAATGGGCATGACCTTTCTGAAACTACTGAGGGCTTTAGTTTGTTTTTTTCTCGGTTTTTGCACCATAACCAGAGGTGCCCAGAGCTTCGTCCAGGCTCGGCACTCGGGAATGACTCTTACAAGACCCAGGACCCCACACGGTGCTGGGAATTAAACCTGAGTCGGCCACGTGCAGGCAATCATCCTACCCACTGTACTATAACGTTTATAACAGGAGAAAAATCCCTAAGTACAGCACAAGAAGAAACCGATTCAATAAATTACAAGGCCAGGGGCTGGAGCGATAGCACAGCGGGTAGGGCGATTGCCTTACATGTGGCCAACGTGGGTTCGATTCCCAGCATCCCATATGGCCCCTTGAGCACCGCCAGGAGTAATTCCTGAGTGCAAGGCCAAGAGTAACCCCTGTGCATCGCTGGGTGGGACCCAAAAAGAAAATAATAATAATAATAATAACAATAATAACAATAATAATAATAAATTACAGGGCCAGCATCAAAGGCAGCCATGTGAAAGTCAGGTAAAAAATTGCACATGTGGAAAAAATCTCAAGAGACCAACTGCAGACACGAAAAGCTTGTCAGGATCATTTTGGCCGCACAGTTCCCCCACACCAGCAGCAGCGGGAAACAAAACACACAAAAACCCATTTCCTTCGATGAGTATCAGCAAACCACACGGCGAGCATCAACTGTACGTCACTCTCCTACCTGTTTATAGCGAAGGGTTCGTCTTTCTAGAGTATTTCGGACAAAGGGCAGCTTCCGGGGCAGCGTTGAACTGTCACTGTCACTACGATAAAGCTGCGAGGGAAAGAGGAAGTGCTGAGACGGGCGGCTCGCAATCAGCGCCCGCACACCCGGACTGCGAGCTCCGGCCAGGAGAGACCGACACTGCCACAGGCTGGGCAAGTAAAAGACAACCCGAAATAACCCCCTCCCCGGCTGCTCGCAGACCCCAGGCTCATGGAGCTCAGCTCAGCCCCCAGTACCAAGGGTGACAGGGCCGCCTGTCACGCGCTGTCCTTAGCCCTGGGCAGGAGCTGGGGAAATGGCCTTCCAACTACAAGACCTGCCCCTGGCCATAGGACAGGCCTGCGGGATCCAACATGGTCAACCTCTGCTGGGGGAGCCTCCCCCCCCACCCCCGGGCTCCGGGCGCAGGTTCGGCTTCGGGATCAGAGGCCTCACTGTCCATGCCAAGACAGGAAGTGCCGGCGCCTGGCAGCGCAGCCGCCCACTGCAGACTACAAACATGCGAGCAACAACGGGGCATCTGCACACAGGCACGGAGCCCTGCCGGCCTTGCGCCCCTTTCCCGACAGGCTGACTATTTCGTCCGTTGCCTGGTCTCCCGGGAAGGTTGGGAGGATGAGCACACGTGGTGGTGGGAGCAGCTGCAGACACCCCGAGTTCCCTCAGAAGCCGCTAGAACCCGAGCATCGCCCACAGGGGCCGGAACTGGAAGGCGCTTTCTGCAGGGATTCCAGTTCGCAGGAGAGGGTCCTCCAGACCACTGTGTTCACTCTATCCATGTCCCTCTGGGGCCGGGGGACGCCCAGTAGGCTGAGCACATGCTTTACATGCACGAGGCCCAGGTTCGAGCCCCTACACCCCCAGGTGCGGTCTCCAAAGCCAAATAAGATCATAAGGTAAAGTGCGCTCCGGGCCCGGGGCCGGGAGAGGTGGTGTGAGGAGCCCAAGCAGCGCCAGGTGGGACCCCTGAGCACAACTGGGTGGGACCCCCAAACCAAAACATAATCAGATGTCCTTCTCCTCCAGCCGCGGCCGTCTGTCACACTGTTACTGTGCCCAGAATCTTGGCCTGTTCCAAAGACCTCCCGGCCTCCCTTTGTCCGAGAGCTCCCCGGAGCCCGCAGCCCCCACCCTGCCCTCCAGTGAGTTTGCATGTGGTGGCGTGACCCCAAGGCATCCAGGCTACTGAGAGCCCAAGACCTCCTGAGTGACCCACTGCCCTGTGCTCACCCTGCGGGGACTCTGAACTCCTTAATCTGACTCTTTCGCCCAGCCACAAGCTGCTGCAAGACAAACAGCAGGTCGGGAGCAGCCTGAGGAAACCCACAGTGAGAACAGGGCGTGGGGACCGGGAGCACGGACGGGCCCCTTTTGCCTCACTGGGTACCGCTGGGAATCTCAGGAGTTGTCAGAACAACGTCATCACAAGGGAGACAATGCAACTCAGGAGGGCAGTCCGCCGTCGCACCAGGGGGGGAAAGAATGCCAACTCACTCTGCAGACATACTGGCTCCGGGCCCCGGGCGAGAAGGTCTGTGAGCGGACGATGGTGCCGCTGCGGACAAATGGTGAGCCGCGCACCCTGCGGCCCGGCCGCTCCTTGGGCAGCCCCGCCGCGTCTTCTGGGAAGAGGTCTTCCGTGTTGGTCTCCTTGTCGACCTGCAGGGTACAGCCCCGTTACCCGGCTCCTCACATGCACCGCCCACACGGCAGCATGGCACCAAGCCCCGTTCAATGCCCGGCACAACGGTGCCCTGATCAGGAGTGGTTCCTGAGCACAGAGCCAGGAGTAAGTCCTGAGCACAGCTGGGTGTGGCCCGGGACGGGGGGAGGAAAGGGGAAGAGCAAGGCACTACTGTAGGGCGCGGGCGATAAATCAGCACAGACACGCTTCACTGTGAATGCGAAGCTTCTCAGCACGCTGCGCCCGGCTGGCCTTGCTGGCCACTTCCCCAGCGGGCCCAGCGACGCTAAAGCCAAGGGCGGGGGGCAGGGGGGCGCTTACTACCCGCCTGACCACTTCCACCTTCTTACCTTGGCTGCCAATGCCAGTGCTCCCTAGCCCACAGAAAGCGGGGGCAAACAGTACTGAGCTAACAAGTGGGGAGCCCAGATGGAAGCGTGTGGGCGGCTGGTGTGTCATTCCACCAACTTCCCTGCAGCATTTCCCAATTAAAACCCAAGGGGCGAAGCTAGGCGCAATCCCGCCCCAGCCCAGGCCACTGTGCGCAAAGGACTCACAAAGTGGGGGACCAGCCGGGGCAGGGGTGGTGGGGGGCTCGGTGGTGCTGTGGGAACCCAATGGCTCAGGAACACCGTTGACACAGCTCTGACCCAGAGGGCTGCGTGGGATTTGTAGCGGTCCGCGGGGAAGGGAAGGACGCGGGCAGTGCTCACAGCAGGTGGACACAGTCCTGCCCCAACCATACAAAGCACACTTGGGCCTGGGGCCCCACCAGAGGGCACGGGATGGTGAGCAGCCTCCTGTAGCCCTGCAGTGCCCGCTGGCCACTTGCTTGCCTCGGCACAGCGTGACCGGCCGATGCTCTGTCCCCGTGCTCGTCCCTGCCCCCCGTGTTCTACCTACCTTAAGAGGCAGGGGCTGGAGTTTCTTGGGGCTGTAAAGGTTTGCCTGGGCGGCCAGACTGGGGGCCTGGGTGGCGTCGACCCCCACGCAGCAGGGCTCCGGGTGCGGAGGGCTGGTCTGGGCACAGCTGCTGCAGCCACTGTCTACGGAGTCCGCCTGCCAGCTCCTGAAAGGCCCCGACACCCATCAGAGGGGCGCCCCTAAGCCCCCAGGGCTGACAGAAGGGCCTTTGCATCTGGGCTGGGCACTCGGCAGCCATGGGCCTGCGGCCAAGACTGAGCTCACGGCAGCGCCACACTTGTGTCCCTGTGACTTCAGGGAAAGTGGCTGGGGCGGTGGGGACACCCTGTAAAGCTCCCGCCAAAGAGGCCCAGAAGCTGCTCCGGGCAGGACACAGGGCCAGGGCCTGCTCAGTAAAGGGCCGAGTGGATGGTGCTCAGACGGGCCCGGGCAAGGCCAGGAGAGGGGCTGAGGGCGTTTCTCCAGCACATGTCCTGGAAGTTCCTGTGGGGAGCGGGCGCCAGGCAGGTACTCTACATGTGGAAAGCTGTGAGGGTACCCCAGGGCCCGGGGACAGAGGCGCCCCACGGCCCTAAGTGGGGGGAAGTGTCCGGGGAGGCACCGTGGCCTGCAGCTCGGAGGGGCCTCACCTCTCGGACACGGCCTCGGCCTGCTCCTCCGTGCACTCGAGCTTCACGCGCTCCTCGGCCAGCTCCCGCTCCACCGCCTGCAGCTGGGCCGTGGTTCTGGCCAGCAGCACGGTCACTGCGTCCTGCCGACACAGGGCATGGCCTGAGGGCCCTCAGGAGCCCGGACTGCCAGGGCCCAGAGGTGCTCTCGACGGGTCTTTACGGGACGTGACGGGAAAGTGCCGACACGGACTCAGTCCTTGGCCCCACTTGGAACCATGAACTGTGCCAGCTGACCATGACCGACACCCCACGCCCCCTTCCGGTTCCCTTGATCTGCGGAATATCCGCGGAGCGTCTGTTGAAATGGTCCCAGGCAGAGCCCACGGTCACCTACCGTCTTCTCGGCGGCGGCGCTGGCGGCCGGGGCCGCAGGCTCCGCAGTGCGCTCGGGGCCGCTGAACACCTGCACGGGGCACCAGCGCAGCTGCATGTCACTGCACGTGTCATAGTCCGCCAGGCTGATCTGTGCAATGCCCTGCACGGGTTCCAGATGGAGAGCGCTCAGCCACGAACTCCATGCCCCCTGAGCCAGCAAGGAAGCAGGGTCCCAAGCGCCCCCAAAGGGCCGAGAAGAGCCGGCAGGGAGCATGCACTGGGGTTCTGAGCTGCCATTTGGGGAGCCACAATTCTGCCAGGAAGGGCTAGAATACAAGGGTGGGAGCGAGAAACCCAGACACAGAAAGCACCCTGATTTCCAGGGCTGGCCTGGCGGGGGGCTAAGGCCAAGCTGCCCAGCTGGGCAGTCCGAGGATGCAATCTGGGTACCTGAATGGTAACCCTGAGTGTAATGCGGGCCCTCTGCAAGTCTTTCCCTGTACACCCCCGGCTGCCAGTGGTGCAAACACCTCGGCTCCATTATGCAGCTGAGCTGGATTTCGCTTTCAGTTGACGCATGTGCAGAAACCTTTGGCTGTTGCCATATGGGCCCAATGCTTAAGAAGCTCCCACACCATACGGTTTCGGGCTTTTATGTGCCCATCAACCCTACTCTGTTCCTGTGACTGCACACGGGAGGGGGGAGGGGGGAGAAACTGCAGGGAAGTCCCCGCAGGCACCAGGATTACAGGCCGGGCGCCTCGGGCCGGGAGAGGAGGAAGCTGGGACGTGAAGGACACCGGGACAGGGAGGACACGGTGCGCGCACACTGAGGGGCACCTACCAATAGCTCCTCCTGCAATTGAGGGCTCAGTGAGCACACATACAGCTGCAGCGACCTCACGGCCCTGGCGCCCGCGGGCACGGGGATGCGGAACACCTCATTGAACACCAGGTGCCGCTGGCACTCCAGGGCCTTGGAGCAGTAGGTGCTGGGTGCGCTGGAGTCCAGCGGGGGCAGGTAGACACGGACATGGCTGCAGGCGAGAAGGACAAGACAGGGCACACGCTGAAGGCAGGGCACCCGGCACACACACGCCCAGCACCTAGGAGCCCAGTAGCCTGAGGCCCTGAGGCGATCCCCGCAGCCGCCTTCTCCTCAGTGCAGGGCCTGAGGCCGTCTGGTGCTGCAGTGACCAGGCCTCACGCGTTCCCCTGTGGCCCTGGGGATGGAGCCCAGGCCCGTTCCGTGTGCCAGCTCAGTGGTCACTGCACCCCAGGCCTCAGGCCTCGGTCCGGCTGGGTTTCAGTGAAGCTGAGCCCCAGGCCGGAGACGTGGGACAGGGCCCGGCCCACTTCCACGCCCCAAGCCCTGACACGAGTGCCCCCCCAGCCCCCCCGCGGCTCCCGGGGCTCACATCCTGCGCTCAGGCGCCTGCAGCCGCTCCAGGTTCTTGAGCTGCAGCACATTCACGAGGAGACACTCGGCGGCGCTGTCGTGCCTAGGAAAGGGACACGGCCACGGTCCCCACGGGGAAGCTCCTAGAGGAGGCCAGCCCCACCCCGCCCCAGGACTCGGAATCAGGAAGGCGCCAGGGCAGACGGTCCCCAGGGGTGCGCTGGCCTCACGGTGCATGGGAGCCCCCTGGACTCACAGAAACCCCACGTGGATCTGGGGTCCCTCGGGCGCCGCAGCTTCCCCACGCGCCGGCTCCTCGGCATCTTCACTCCTGTGCAGGGGGGAGAGGCGCAGGTCACCCCCAAGGGGCCCGAGGCAGAGCGACAGTGCCAGCCTGAACTCACTGCGTGCCGCAGGCCCCTCACCTCCTGGGTGGCGGTTCAAAGACCCCACTGTCGCTGGCCAGCGAGTGCGCCGACACACAGGCCGAGGTGCGACGCGTCCTCCGCTCCAGCCGCCGTGCACTGTCCCCGCGGAGAGTGACTGTCGCACCTGAGAGACACAGCAGGTCACCGGGGCCACCCTGGGGACTGGGGGGCCGGTTCTCCCACAGGCAGAACATGATGGAAAAGTAAGCGCCACCCCAAAGGACACGGGGAACAGTGACTACCATGAGAATGAAGCCACACGGCACCTGGAACCGACCGGGGCGAGAGAGAGCTGCCCTCAGCAATACTCTCCGGGGTCCAAAGCTTGCCCCTTGCAGACACCCTCCTTTCCTCTCACACCCACTTCTACCAAGAATCTTGGGTCACCTTCTCAGCTGTCCCCGCTTTCCTCTGGGCAACAAGTGCCTTCCAGCAGAGCCGCTGACTAAGGCTGCTGCTCCACGCATGCGCCAGTCCCAGCCCTCACAGCTTCTCTCCGGCCCCCAAAGCTCCAGTGTCTGCCAACAACTGCACACAAACACGGCCCACAGCCTAGGGGGAGCACTTTCACCCTGTCCCCAACAGAACAAGCTGATTCTCTGGTGCCCAGAGGCAGCGATGCACCCACTCCCAGTGGCAGACACAGGCACTCCCTTTGCAACCTGGATTCCAGTCATGCACCGTGGGCCCGCACCTCCAGCCCAGACACTCGGCACAGCGCCGACACAGCCCCTGACGGTCATTCCTTTAGGGAAATGACACTGAGGCTAACTCTAAGCACCTCCGGTCAGCCCGATGGCGCCTCGGACTCTTCTCTCCAGCTCCAATGAAGTAAGGTCAAGAGAGCGCACATGGAGTGACTCAGCCTCACCTACCCCAAACTTAGTCTCTGCAGAATCGGAAATGGCCACAAACGCACAGCTCAGCCAGTCTCACGAAGCCTGCAGCCTAGCCTTGGGCGGGAAGGGGCCAGGTACCCGGGGGCACTGCCACTGCAGTCAGCAAATCCAATTCTCCCAACGTCAGACTGTCTTCAAGACAGACACACAGACACACAGACAGAACTGACACCCAAACACATCAACGCTGACTGATCTAAAGAAAATAAATACAATGGCGATGGCCTTGTGGGCGAAGGCGCCAGCCGGTGCGTTCCAATGACGAAAGCCATCACACTCTAGAAACCTCACGATGCTCACAGTTGCACGAGCACTATTCAAGCGTGGCGACCACACCTGGGCACCCCAAACACACCCTTTCTGGGCACGGTAGGCCAGCAAGGAGGGGGAATCCCAGGGGCACTTACAGTGATGACCGTTTCTGCGGAGCCGCATGAGAAGAGATCAAGAGAAAAAGGACAAAGTGAAAAGACCGCAGCACTGAAGGCAATGATTTTCAACGCATAAACATGCAACAAACAACTGGGCAAAGTTTGCTTTCGCTGATGCGTACTTTCCAAATATAGCCCGATTCTAGATTTAAAAAAAAAGCAGCTCAAAACTACGACCCATTTGCTATTTAGAATGCGGGGAAGGTTTAAAATGTGAAAATAGTAAAGGTTATGTTCTATTTTCCCCAGTTCCTGGCCTGCCCGATCCCCATGGTTTAAAGCACACTGGAAGAAGTTGTGCTAAGAGTTTTGGAAGAAGTTGTGCTAAGAGTTTTGCCTTCTAAGTTCAGGCAAACTCTAGATAAAATTAATAATTTTATCTTAGGAGGATTTCATCATGGGGAGCTGGAGATTGTGGACTAAGGCACTTGCCTTGTAAGAGGCTGACCCAGGTTCAACCCCCAGCCCCCCATATGGTTCCGTGAGCACAGCCAAAAGTGATCCCTGAGCACAGAGCCAGGAGTAAGCCCTGAGCACAACCAGGCACGGCCTTAAATACAAAATGTTTTTTTAAAGTTTTAAATAAAATTTTATCATGCTAAAATCTGTTTGAGATGAATCTTAGACTGGACTTCCCTGGCCAGATTACAGAGCCAGAAAAAACTATGTGACCTTGAGCCTGATATGATGGGCTGGGAGCATGACAAGAGCAAATATCGCTGCCAAATTTCGGAGGTTATGATAACCCTGGCCTCAGGTAGTCTTACAAGCATCAAGAAGAAAAGGTTAATTACCTTATATGCATGTGTGAAGCAAGTTTTCCAGCCCTGGGCCCTGAGAACACCCACTAGTACCCATTCACTAAGAAAATTACTCCAAATTTATAATAAAGCAGCCAAGTGTAATCTGCGATTCTACCACGAGATGGCAGTATCGAACACAAATACGGAATTTCCCCACTAGGCAGCAGTGTTGCGCAGGAACAGAATGCCATATACGAATCAACCACAAGATGTCACTCTAAGACCGTAGAGCAAATGCCTCCCAATCTCAGAAGCTGGAATTTACTAGAGGATAGAGAATGACAAAGTTAGGATGAGAAATTAATTCAGGTATTTTGCATCCCATCTTGTCTTTACCCCGGCTCAAAGGCCACCTTCAATCTTTGACTGATTTTCTTCCTTGTCATATTAATACTCATATTCTCGATCTTTAAAGAAAAGTGGGCACACAAAATAAAAGGGCTGGGAAAAGAAAGTTCTGCAGTGAAAGACCTGCTGCTCTTATGTGCATTTTCTTCTTTTAGGTGGAAGAAACAATGGACCAATGACTCTTTACCAGGGCCCGAGCAATAGCACAGCGGGTAGGGTGTTTGCTTGGCACGCAGCTGACCCGGGTTCGATTCCCAGCATCCCATAGGGTCTCCTGAGCACTGCCAGGAACGATTTCTGAGCACAGAGCAAGGAGTGACCCTTGAACATCACCATGTGTGCTCCAAAGACCAAACCAAACAAAAAATGAATCTTTACCCATGAAGAAAAAGTAAATAAGAGTTACATCAATAAGTTAAAAAAAATTCTGGGAATGCTGAAATAATTGCTGAGGAACACTGCAGAGAGAACAAAAAAACGGAGATGCCAAAAACCCTCAGAAAATAAGTGGTCTGGCACAAGTACCTGAACTGCAATAAGCAGCACGACTGTAAGGTGAAGAGTGGAACATGTGAAGGAATCAGAGATCCACCTTGCTCAGTAGCAAAGAAGTTGATAGTCAAGTGGCCCCAAAGACACACAGTAAGGTAGTAAGGTTAGGGGTCTGCCGACCAGCAGAAAAAGTGAGCTGGCAGAAAATGACTGATGTTTAGTGGCACATTCAAAGTCCAGACACTTGCCTCATTTCCACACTGATAGCGCTGTGTCCCGAATACGGCCCGGGAAGGGATGAAGAAACGAATGCACAAAGGAAGTCGAGATTTCCTTTGGGCTAGGAAAAGGGCTGAGTCCACAAGCTGGACTTGGACAGCACCCACAGCGAGTTCAACGTGGACAGTTCTGGGACATTCACGGAGGCCCCTGGCCCTCCCTAGCCAGTCCTCTGGGTGATGGCGGGTGATGCTCCTTTCGGATTTGGACCACACGTGGCAGCGCTGGGGATTGAACCCTGCCTCCTGCATCCAGCCCTGGGCCGGCCGCCCAGCCTGAAGCCCTGCCTAGCAACCAGCCAAGCCCTACCCTGGCGGCAGGCACGCACTCAGCTACAGCACGGGGCTCAGGGCAGCGCGCCTGCTGTGGCCCCGGAGGAGACCTCCCTTCCCGGGCAGAGGCCAGGCGCGAGGGGTACTCACTTGTGCCCATGGCAGGGGCGGTCACTTGGGCTCCCCGCTCTCGAGGCCCGTCCCCTTCCCCGGGGAAGACGTGCGGCTGCAGGGCCACGGTGGCCTGTGGGTCTTCATCCCCAAAGGCACACGCCTGAGCCCGCAGTCTCTCTAGGGCACTCAGGCCCGGCACCTCGAAACCATCTACCACCTGGGCCAAGGGCGAGTCACGCGCAGCGGGGAAGAAGGCTGTGTCGCGGGGCGAGCTGGGCGGGGACAGCGAGGACAGGGAGGAGCGGGAAGACAGGGACGCCAGCGACTGGGGCGTGTCCAGGGAGCGCCTCTGCTTATAGAGGCCGGCGGGGCCCAGGGCATCCGAGAAGGCGCCGTCTCGGGCCAGGGCATCCAAGGGGATCAGGTCGAAGCTCAGCAGCTGCCCCGCCTCTGCGTCCGGCTTGTCGTACTGAGGGAGGCCATAGATGTCGGTGAAGCTGACGGAGCTCAGGGAGCCGCGGCTGGACGCCAGGGAGCCGCGGCTGGACGCCAGGGAGCCACGGCTGCTGCCCGAGGACACTGTCAGGGTGCTGGCAGACAAGCTGGAACGAGAGAGCCCGCGATCCTGGAGAGGCAGCTGGGCGCTGCGGCGTCGGCCTCCCAGTAACTGAGCCCACGCCCGGGAGCAGCAAGGAGGGCGCCCGCACCCCCCTTCGGAACGTGGCTAAGAGCACTCAGTGCTGCCCTGAGTGCGAGCTGAGCTCAGTCGCCAGTGCTCATGACCTCCCCACTGACCCGGGAGCCTTGGCGGCTGTCGCGCCGCCTGGCCCTTTCACCCAAAGGGGGCTTTACAGAGCCCCGCGCCCTTCAAGGCCCCGGGGAGCTGACGGCCGAATGGGGCTGTGTGGCACACAGGAGCAGGAACCCCGGGCGACAGCACAGGGCGACGCTCTTGGCTCTGTCCTGCCCAGGATCGTTCAAGAAGGAGGGTCCTTCCGCTCGCGGCACCCACCTTTTCAACTGCGACTGCAGGTAGGACGTCAGCCGGGTGGCCTCTTCCAGCTGCATCAGGAGGCGGCTTCTCTTCTCCCGAAGCAGAAGCCTGTGAGGAAAGAGGCCGTGGGGACACCTCAGAGACAGGCACTTTCCCACCGGGAAATTCCAGCCGGAACTGCTGCGTGCTGCAGCGCCTAGAACCACTCAATCCTAAGCAGCATCTCTGATCACACACAGAAGACTACCACGGACTCATTTCTGCCCTGCATGAAAATAGATCCTATAAACAATACAAACGCGCAGGCGGAAGGGTAATGTGATGTGTGCTCGAGGGCTCTTGCGGCAGCCTTCTCTCTCTCTCTCTCTCTCTCTCTCTCTCTCTCTCTCTCTCTCTCTCTCTTTCTCTCTCTCTCTCTCTCTCTCTCTCTCTCTCTCGCCACTCGCGTTCGGTGCTCCCGAGCTGCTGTGTATGAACCAGATCAGGAGGGCTCCTCCTTGTGCTCTGCTTCTGTGTGTGTCACTGTGCTCTATTCTGTTTGTCTTTATCTCTGACTCTGTCTCTGTCGTCTCTCCTCTGATCTCTTCCAATCTCTCTTCTTCTGATCTCTCTCTCTGGAGCCTTTCTGCTTCTCTCTGTGGAGCCCCACTCACTCTCACTTCTGACTCTGACTCTGATTCTCACTTGCTTTGGGCTCTTTCTTTCCGCTGCTTCTGCCTCCAATGATTCTCTTTTGCTCTATGCTCTGCTTCTGTGTCTTTTCCTTCTTCTGTGTCTTCTCTCTGCTTATGTTACAGCCTTAGTTTATTCAGCAGTCACATAGGGTGGTGACACAAAGGTGGGTTGAACATTAACAAATCAACAAAGAGGGGTAACTCCTCCAGGAGATTAACAAAATCTCATCTAAGGAGATTACTCCAGATTACAAGGAGATCCACTCAAGGACGGGATCCCATCCAGGGTGTGTTGCTTTCTTCTTTCCACTTAATTAGTTGTAGTAAATCTACTTCTAATATTTCTAGCAATGTCATTCTGTATGAGCACAGTAAGAGATATATCAAACTTAAAGTTTGGTTCTTCCTGAGGACATCTCACTATATATTCCAGACCACAGTCTTCAGGCCAGATTAGTCTTCCTAACCCCAGCATGGTCCTAGTCTCATCATTACTTTTGGATCATGACAGCATTTGTCTATGACCATACTCTCAACTTATAGCTGAGTATTGTGGTGCTTTGGCCTGGCCCATTTTGATGCCAGGGTGGCTCACAGCTTGCCCTGGGTCCATTCTGTCCCTCATCAGGACCCTGCTTTGGGGGTGCTAGGAACTAAGGGCAACTGAGTTGAGAAAGCAGAGGCCCAGGAGTAAATATTATTGGAGTCAATCAGCTCCCAAGTTACAAAGTATAATATTAACTGTCTTCCTGTGTCCATACAGAAAGGACATTGCTTTAAGGTAAACTAAGTTCCCTGTGGAAGGCTGAAAGGACAAACCCCATGTTATCCTACAAGATCCCAACTCCCTGGTTAGTGCTCAGTCCCCGGAAATGTCAGTGCAGGAGAGTATGAATGGACAGATGATGGAGGAAAGAGTGGGGGGAAGAAGGGATGGATGAGGGTGATGGGCAGAAGAATGGGGAGGGGTGGAGATTTGGGTGGATGGGTGGGTAGGCGAGTGGATGGAGGCACAGTTCGTAGTACAATCGCAGGTGGCTAGAAGTAGAAGTGGGTGGCTGGAAGCAGCAGGTGGGCAGCAGAAAGAATAGACGGACGGTGCAAGGGCGGATGGGCAGACAGCAGGGTGAGTGGGTAGCAGGGTGGCAAGGAGGTACACAGAGGCATGATTTCAAGCCCAGAACAAGTAGTGATATACTAGAAATCCTTGAAGCAGTAGATCCCCTCAGCGTAAGCCCTTTCTGGGCACGAACACGGGGAACTAAACTCCTGTTTGAAGAAGAGAGCAAGTGTCACCTCTTCCACTGCGGCCTGCACCGAGCACAGTGGCTGGCCCTGATGAGGGCATCTTGGTTTGTGATCAAAGTCATGGCCCTGGGGCCCCAGAAGCTTCCTGCTCTGACAGCCGAATCGCTCCAGGCCCGGCAGTACCCAGGGGACCCGAAGCCGGTTCTAAGTTCCCACTTGCCCCCCCCCCCCGCCTTCATTTGCAGACACCTGGCTGGGCCCAGGAAACAGGACGCGCCATGGGCCCATTTCTCGTGGACAAGCAGACTCCAGGGAGCTGCAGGAGCTGGCGAGGGGCCCTGGCAGAGGGTGGCAGGAGACTGCTCAGCAACACCGTGCTCCAGGCCACTGAGTGATGGCCTCTGCCTCCCGGGACTGCCCTGGGTCTGGCCCCACAGAGACCCTGGGAGGTGAATGAACTTGCTTCCATGCCCAGGATGCTGGCACCGCCCCTGGCAAGGACATACGGCTGGGGGGTCACTGTGGTGTCCTGAGAGGCAGGTGCATTCTCGGGACCCGGTCACGCCCCAAGAGAGCCAGAGGGGCTCCTGGGGAACATCCCCGCATCCAGGACCCACTTCAGTCAGCTCTGTGGCCTTGGGGGACTGGGTGGGCTCGGGAGCACCGTGGCTCTGCCCATCGGCCGGCCCGTCCAGTCACATGCTGTCCCCAGAGACACGGCTGACGCTTGGTGAGAGGGCTGTTTCTGGGGTGTCTGTGAAAGCAACAAACACCCCGCGTGCAGTCAGTCCTGCCAACGCCATGCACTTGGCGGGCTGTAAGCGGGGCAGCTGGCCAGGGAAGGCCCGGGCAGGCCACCCGAGGACAGGCGATGCCAGGCTGGACACAGGCAACGGAGCCCAAGGGAGCCGTTCCAGGAAGGCGTATGGCCTAAGCCTCACGGGCCTCTCCTAGCGTGCCCTGTCCCCTGCCACGAAGCGGACACGCACCTTTCGGGGGCGCCCTGCACGGCCGAGGCGCGGGCGCGTTGGATGTCGTCCTCCAGCCGCTGGCGCTCCTCCTGCAGGCGGCCCTCGGCCTCGGGCGGCCGCCTGTGCTGCGGCGCGAGCAGCAGCTCCTGCAGCAGCGCCTCCTTCTCCTTCACCAGCTGCTGCCGCTCTCGGTCGGCCTCGGCCAGGCCCGGCCACGACTCGCTCTCCAGCTGCGCCAGCTGCTGCTGGATGCTGCAGACCCTGCCGGGTGCGCACAGAAGTGCATGTCAGTAACGCCACACCAGGCGCACGTGTCCCCTCTGCAACCCCGTGACCTCGGGGACAGAGACGGCATTGGGTGCTTTTCAAAGTGACCATGCTTCAGTGGCAGCTTTTTCCCCTTTCTGGGGGGGCGGGGCACACCCGGCGATGCTCAGGGGATCCTCCTGGCTCTGCACTCAGGAATTACTCCTGATGATGCTTGGGGACCCTATGGGATGCCGGGATCAAACCCAGATTGGTGGCATGCACGGCAAACGCCCTCGCCGCTGGACTATCGCTCCAGCCCCAGGCACTCTTCTTTCTCTATCTCTCTCTACTTTGGGGCAGGCTAGAGGTGGCAGGACGGAACCTGGGGACACAGGTGGTGGGAAACGTGCACTGGTGAAGGGACGAGTGTTGGAATATTATATAACTGAAGGCCAATCATGAGCTTTGTAGCTATGTATCTCACAGTGACTCATAAACAAACAAACAAACAAACAAATAAATAAAGAGCCCACGCTGAAGTGCAGATCCCGGGCTCCGCCCACCTCCCGTGCCCATCCGCAGGACATGAAACTGCCCTCATGCCCTGCCCTCTGCCACGGCCTCTCTAACTGCCGGACTGAGAAGCCGGCACAGAGCCCTAGCGAGTAAAGGGCCCCTGGCCCAGCTCACCGCCGGGGGCGTGGACCTTGCTACGGCGAAGGAGGCGCCAGCCTCACAATGGAGTTCGGAGGGGCCCAGGGGCTGTCCGTCTTTGGAGACGGAAAGCGGAACACACGAGCCCAGTGCGTGATGGGGAGTCAGGGCACCCCCTCGCAGCAGAGTCCCAAGGCTCCCTGACATCTCAGTAGCAGAGAAAGAATGTCAGGCCCAGGCCTGCTGGCAGCGGTGGGGCCGGCAGCCTTCGGGTGGCTGGTGTGACTCCCTGTGTAGGCAGTGAGACTCCTACACCCCCCCACGCAGGGTCTATTCCAGCACCATGCCCACAGCACCCCCGGCGGCGCTTGGAGCAGCTGCGTGCCAGGCTCCCCGGGGCCCGGCCTGCTGGCTGCATGGCCACGGGAGCCCCCCCTTCAAGTTCACAGCCAATTAGAAAGCCACGCTCATGTAAGAGGGTCACAAGGCCCGGTTCCAGGGCCTGCAGTGTCCTCGCGCCCCGCTCCCGAGGAAGCAAAGGAAAACGCTGTGTCAGCAGTCTCACTCGAGCTCATTTCCTGAAAACGCGGGCGAAGGCTGCCAGAGCGTGTCGCAGAGCAAACTGAGAACCAACGAACCTGAGTGGCCCCAGGGCCAACCCGTGTCTAACCGGTGTCAAGAAAACGTCTGCACGCAGGCACGTGCCGAAGTCCAGGCATCCCCCAAAATAACTTAGCGCCAAGTCAGGAATTAATACCCAACAAGACTTCTGGAATAAGTCAAAAGGGAGGAATAAAAGATGAAAGACACAAAATAGGCAAATTCACTGAGTCTTTCGTTCCTTCCATTTGGATTGATCAGACCAGCAGGCCCATTTCTAGAAGTGCCAGCTTAGAATTTTTGGAAGCTTCTGTGTGAGGGTCAAGATCCTACATCAGTGTGGGGCCAGAAAGATAACACGGCTGGCTGGAAAAGCTGGCCTGGTTCAATCCATATGATCTCCTGAGAACCACCAAGAGTGGCCAAAAAAATGAAATAAAAAAATTCTGGGTGCTGGAGCGATAGCACAGCGGGTAGGGCATTGGCCTTGCACGCAGCCGACCCAGGTTTGGTTCCCAGCATCCCATATGGTCCCCCAAGCACCGCCAGGAGTGATTCCTGAGTGCAGAGCCAGGAAGAACCTCTGAGAATCGTGCAGTGTGACTCAAAAAGCAAAATAATAAAAATAAAATTCTATGTAAGTGGTTAGAGAGAGAGATGTGAGGGCTAGAAGCCCCAGTGTATCTCCTGCAGTGGACAAAGAGCCTGACGCCTGACAGGGGCATGGACGCTGAGGGCAGCAGGAGTCTGAACCCGAGCGAATTCCATGCAAGGTAACCCTTCGCCTTCCAGGACAATCTCAAGGAACAGTCACCATCAGAATGATGAGGAAGCAATGAAATTATTAACGGGAGAAGAGGCAAAGAGCACAGTAAAACGTCTGAAAACATCCACTCACGGTGGCCAAAGAAATATCTGCAGGCCCCAGCTGGAACAGTGCGCTGGGACCCTCCGCACCGTGGGACAGAAGCAAGCACAGACATGGGGCCTGGTCTGCCGCTGCGAGGGACATCAGTTCTCCAGGAGGCTGGCGGCACGCGGGCTGCTCTCAATACAGGCAAGCATTTCTGTACTTCCCAGCAGGCCCGTGGGTTTTTATTGCTCATTTTCATGATGACGCAGATAACTGCACACTCATTTCTCAGCTCTCAATGAAACGTAGAAGAATGGTGGGCTCGATCAGGAAGTGCCATTCCTTCCTACAGCCACCCTCCAGACGGACATCCGGGGCCTATTCTCACAGGGCTGAGGGGAAACTGCGCCCAAAGCCACAGAAGGGTTTCACAGAGAACATCTACGTGTGGCCTGGGATATGCCGGCACGTGCCAGCCTGCAGAGGGGGCCCTCACTGGCGCTGCACAGGACCTTGGCGAAGCGGCCTTTATGCAAAGTGACAGGAAAAAAAAACAGGTCCCTGAATATGGAAATTTGTTCAAGGTTATCTTGTCTGGGCCAGCGAGACAGTATAGTGGGTAGTGTGCTGGCTGTGCAAAAGACCGATCCTGGCTTGATCCCTGGCACCCCTGAGGACCAGCCCCACCCCTGACTGCACCAGGAGAGACCCCTAAGCACAGAGCTAGCTAGGAGTTAGCCTGGGGTGCCTCCCTCTGTGGCCCAAACACATAAAACCTCCAAGGAGCTTTATTATGACAATGAGAACAATCCCGGCTGGCAGCCACGGGGCCCAGCTGTTCACCCGCGGGCTGGAACTCACTCCCTCGGGGTCTGTCATTCTAACCCTGGGGAATTAAGGAAACTTCCAGAAAAGCTTTTTCTTCCACTCTGCAATGGCATTTCAGTGAAATTCAATACGAGGGAGCAAAACCACGATGAAAGTTGGCGGGCCCAGAGCACAGGGATGGGGCCTCGCGAGGGTCCGAAGCAGGCTCCGTCTCAAGCGCGGCCAGGGTCTCAGCGTGACCCACGGGGTCCCCAGCACCCCAGCTCCCGGCAGCACCACCACCCCCTGCCCTCACACTGCACTTGGGAGTACTGCTTGGGACAAAAAGGCCAGTTAACAGATTTTCCTCCTGGCCCGCAAGGGGCCAAGAGAGGCAATGCAGGGCAGCCTTCATCATTTCTCCCCACCCCCAAAAGCCAGAGGGGCGGTCACTTGCGACCTGGAGGGGCAGTCCGAGGACTGATCCAATTCGCCTGGAACCCTAACGCTGCGCTGATTTCTGAAAACAGATGAGCAGTAGGACCCATCCTGGCAGCGCACACGGAGCTGGACAGAAACTGGTCAGCCGAATGTTTTGTTCCTATCTGCACCGCGAGGGTTTCTATGGAAACGCTACAGTTTGTGCCCAGTTCTGGAACAAGTGCTCTTAGGTTAAAAATAAGGAGCCATCTGCGTCATTGGGATTGCTTCAAGACTTGCTCTTCCAAACGAACTTTAGAAAAATCGCACACTTTTAACCAGGAATGTGAAAAGATTTCTGTCCCAAGGTCTGCCCAGAATCCCAAGTGATGTTCCTGAAGTGAAAGGAAGAAGCAATCATGTGGGCGCATTTGACAAGATCCACTGTGGAAAACACCAAAACTAGTCACCATGACAATGGTTCTGCTGGCAGAATCACCGAGCAATCACATCACCAACTGGAACTAGGAGTTCCACTGCCACCAACTTCCTTGAGGTCACACTGCGCACGCAGGCCACTCCTGTCAGGAATACCGCATTATCATCACCTGGCGTCTCTAAGAAACCGTCTCCAACCCAGGCCTCCTCCCGTTAGAGCTGGCTAGGGGACAGGGAGCCCCGAGCGGGACTCTTCCATTTCATAAATGGGAGCAAAAAGACACATGTCCAGACACAGTAGGCAGAGGGCAAAGACCATCCTGTGACTGGTGGCCCGGAGAAGAGAGATCCCAGTGGGAAAGGAAAGGCGAGTGCAATTCTCCAGCCCGGGCCAGTGAGCACGGGGACCCCACAACAGGGGCGGCCCTGTCCCCAGCAGAACCAATGGCTTTCTCGGACTGGCTGGTCCAGGGCAGGGGTGAGGAAAGGTGTCCCCGGGCCTCCTGGCCATTGCCCCATGCCCAGCTGTCAGGGAACCATAGACGGAGGGGACAGCCCCGGAGCTCATGTCAGCACAGACTCTCAGCTCGCTGCTTGTGCCACTGGGCTGGTGCATTCTTTGTGAGGGGTTGTCATATGCCCCAGAGCTGTGACAGCTAAAATGGTCTCCGGACAGGGCCAGAATCTCGACCTCATAGGGACAACCACAGCTAAGTGTCCCCCAGTGTTACTTGAACACTTGGGTGCTGCCAGCTGCCCAGAAAGACATTTTGGAGGTGTCCATGCTGGGGCAGGTCCTTCCTCTGCAACCAAGAGCAAGGTCCTCCTCAGAGGAACTGTGTTGACTCCCACCCTCCTTCTTCTTCCTTTTGGTTTGCAGACACACCTGGCAGTGCTCAGAGTTGACTCCTGACTCTGTGTGGGGGACCTCTGGGGACACCGGGGATGGAACTCAGGTCGGCATGTGCAAAGTAAGCGCCCCCGCTGCTGTTCTACTGCTCTGGCCGTAAAGCCCTTGACTGTTGTTTGGGGGATCTGGGGCTGTTCTGAGGCCATAGCCGGCTGGGCTCACGGCTCTGTGCCCAGGAATCAGGCCTGGCAGGCTTGGGGAACCCGATAGGGTGCAGGGGCTAGAACCCGGGTGGCAAGCACCTTCCCGCTGTACTATGGCTTCAGCCCCAACCTTTAACCTCCCACCCCACCCCTTGACACAGAAGCTACTGAACGCTGTGGAAAACTCCAGCTCCAGCGAACACAAATGTCTGCTAGGTGGGGGAAATGTCAAGGCACAAGGCAGGACAATGATGGGCCTGTTTGCGGCGCTTCCCGGTGGCCGGTCCTGAAGATCACACGCCCCCGCCGTGAGCACCCTCATAAGTGTAAGTGTGTGGGACCGATGGGGGCATGCCGGCAGGGAAGCCCCACAGCCTTCCAGAGGGCACTGCTCACCTCTGCCCCCCACAAGACAGCAGGGTCCACGCCACGGCCACTCAGGCCAGAAGTGTGGCTTGGGGAGTTTGGCAGCTGTCACGACTGGCTCAAACTCGGCGCCTCCAATGCTGGGACCTGCGCTCTCATCTCCCCAGCCCGAGAAGCTTGCTTCCCAAACAGACGCCTGGCCATCTCAGGAGGCGTGTATTCTGAAATCATTTGGTCTTAAGACTCCTTCCAAGAGAGCAGGTCGTGAGAGCTAGCGCTGCACCGGATTTCTGCCAACATGGCCAGGGCCGGCCTCAGCTTTAAGAAGATTCCCCTGCCACCACCCTGCCAGCGCCTGGGGACCCAGACCCCATTAAACTGTCCCGTAAATCAGAAGGGACAGCTGTGCCCATTAACCCGCGCGGCTAGAGGCCAGAAGAGTTAAGATCAGACACGTAAGAGCGAGTCTGAGACGCGGTACTCGCTGGAGGGGGGAGGGAGGTGATCCTGAACTACCCAGAGAGCGGGAAAAGTCCTTCTGACTGCGAGGTATAAAGACTTTCAGACCTGAAACGGTTTGAAAGTCTGCCCGACCCGTTCCAAGTAACGGCACAGAAACGACTGTGCAGGCGGCCGGCCCTGCTTCCCAAGGCGCGGCGGGCGGACGCCCGTGCAGGAACTCTGCGGCTCCTGTGCCCTCCTCACCTCTTCCGGGCCTCCTCATACTGCCAGTTAAGCCGGACTCGGTCCACCAGTCTCGTTTTATCATCGAAGATGAACTTTCCAGAACAGAAAGGGGAAACAAAAAGGGAAACATATTAGAAACATTTTCCACCAAAAAAAAAAAATCCATCGCAACGTTCAGCAAGCATGAGGGTTTGGTTTTTCAATCAAACTGCACTGATCTTCCCCGGGGCCCACTGCCGGGAGCGTCGGGGCCCAGGGCGCCTTGCGCCTCTCCACGCGCAGATGCTCTGCTGCTTCTTTCCCTCCCCACTTTGCAAAGGTCAGGAAGGAAGAACAAGTCCAAGGTGCCACGTGTGGCCAGCGGGGGCTGGGAACAGGGCTGCCATGAATGGCCTCACCCAGTAGGGTGGGTGTGCTGGACCAGCTAGGGTGGAATTTCAAACAACAAAAAATGACATTTTCAAAGGAACTCAGGGGTGACTAAGTGAAAGTGGACGCCAGGGCAAAACCATTCCTCTCATTTTCTACCACATCGTGCCAAACTGCTCGGCATACACCAGACAATGCACGGGAGCAGCTGAGGTCTCCGGGAGATCCAAGGGAGGCCCTGGAGTGAGGTCGGGAGCGAAATGCTTGCACCACAACCCCAGGGGCAGCCACTAAACGCTCCGCACAATTCCAGAACCTACAATCCTCCGTGCGTTCTAATAGACCTGTACGGACAGGCTGTTGGCTCATTTGTTTGGGGGCCACATCCAGCCATGTGCAGGGGTTGCTCCTTGCTCTGTGCTCATGGATCACTTAGGATGGTAGTTGGGAGGACCCTATGGGATGGTGGGGATCATTTCTGGGTCAGCCATGCACAAGGCAAACGCCCTACCCACGGTAGCCTCTCTCCAGCCCTGAGATCTATGTAATCTCCTGGCTTCACTGTCCCTTCTTTCTTGGAACTATCTAGGTACAGTTTCAAGACTCTGGGTTCCAGTAGTTGGTGTGACCTCACTAGATCATATGTGATGGTCACTTGATCTTTAAAGAACCGCGCCCCAAGTAAGACGTGACAACAGCCTACTGTAGTGACCAGCTTTGCTAGTAAATGTCTGTCTACTTCTCCTTGAGCAGAGATGGGAGAGATGCCTTAGGAGGGACTGAGCATGCTCCAAAAACACGTCTCAGGAGCCCATGCAGGGACTCTCTGCATGGCATTCCCAGCAACTGGGGCTACAATGTCACCCTCTGGAAACGACCATTACAGTGGCCTCTTAAAACCAGTAAGGTTGGGGACAGGGCGACAGTACAGTGGCGAAGCTGTTTGCCTTGCACATGGCTGACCCAGGCTCTATCCCTGGCATCCCATATGGTCCCCCAAGCACTACGAGGAGTAATTCCCGAGTGCAGAGCCAGGAGTCACCCCAGCATTGCCAGGGGTTACCCCACACCAAAATAAAATAAAAATACAAGTAAGTGTCATTTCTATTTTGTTTCTGTTTGGGTGTCATACCAGCTGATGTGCAGGGATTAGTCCTGGCTCGGTGCCCAGGAATCATTCCTGGCAGAGCGTGGAGGACCCTATGGGGTGCCAACGATCAAATCTGGGTTGACCCCATGCAAGGCAAGTGTCTTCTCCAAGTGCCGTTTCTGTGCCCTGGCATCACTCCTGCTAGGGTTTGGGGGAACGTGTGTGGCGCAGGAGAAGGAACCCCAGTTAGCTGCACACGGGGAAAGCACCGGGCCCACTCTACTCTGTTCTGGCCTCTTCTCGACCTGCTTAGACCTCTGTAAGTCTGCTTTCGTCCTGTCCTTTGAGAACAAACTGGACGTGTTAGTGAACAGAGAAGAAAAACCTACAGTCAGATCGTGTGGAGCCCGGAGGCAGGCTGCTGACTCCCACGCTCCTGCTTGCGTTCCTTACAAGGCTGCACGTGTCTTCTTTCATCAGCAGCCAGCCACAGAAGTGACTCAAAGGGATCACTTCGTGGGGCACAGTGATGTCGCCAATGGCCCACTAGCTTCTACTTCCTGGGGCTAACCCATGTGACACGATCCCCGATGTGGCTGTGACCCACAGAAGCCACTGTATGATGAGGTTACAAAAGACAGTGACTTCCATCTCGCCGGGAGATGTTCGGCTTCATGTTCTGATGAAACAAGCTGCTGTGAGTGGAAGTTCACATTCCCGTCCTGCCGGAAATCGTGGGTGGTCGGCTGGACCATCCTGCAGCCAAGTCCTCGGACGAGAGCACAGCCCTGGCCGACACCTTGTCTGCAGGGTCCTGAGAGCATAACCTGAACCCGGTTTGGAGGGAGTGGGGGTGGAGGGCGGTGGCCGAACAGCAGCACAACTGGCAGCTGCCTGCCACGCTTTAGAAGGCGAGAGAGCAGAAACCCAGAGGGGCGAGCTCAAACCCAGACGCGCTGCACTCAGGCTCCCTGACCGCGAGTCGCCCGGCGTCAAAGGGCGAGGGCAACAATATTTCAATTGAGATACCAGTCAGGGAGCTGTTCTGGGACCAGGCCCAGGCTGGCCCCGAAAAACAGCAGGGGTCCGGGGTTACTGCTGGGGTCATCTCCACATAAGCAGCCACTCCCCACCTGACAGTCTGAGAAAGAGAGTCTTACCCAGATCATTAGAGAACCTTTGATCTCCCCCGTCTCTCAGAGGAGCTCTGAGTCTCTCCATCCTAATTGCAACCTTATGATAAGCAGCAATAAATTATTCATGGAATTCAGTAAGTCTTGTACTCCCTGCCTTCCCTCATTCCAGTATCTTTAGGCGGGAATGCCGGACATTTTTCACTCGGATTCTTCTGTGTGTGCGCGCATGGTGTCACAGCCCTGCCTGGGCGCAAACATGCTGTGTGTGAGAACAATGAGGGGAAAGACACACACGGGGCTGTTCCCGGCCACGCAAGACAAGACGGATTGTTCTGGACTACTTTATGCTCCCCTCAAAGGGCCACAATTGGCCATAGTTCCCAGGGCGTGCTGGCTCTTATTGACTTTGTTCGGGGAGGGCATTCTGCACTCCTGTGGCCTCGTGACTCAATGAACCCTCTGCACGCATTCCCGGGTGCTGTCCGAGGTGGCCGCAAGAGTGTCAAAGCAGCAGTGTCCTTGGACAGTCACCCCCTGTGGCTGCGAACGGTGGCAGCCAACTTTGTTTCCGGGGCTAGTCAAGGCCTCAGTCATCATCAAAAGGGGCACTATGAAAGTCTTCCAAGACCCAAACAAAATTAATTTTAGTTCAAGTCGATTTCCTGACATTCTCTTAGAAGAATAAGATCAAAGTATGACCCAAGGTGACACAGTCAGTCACCCGGCCTTTGAAAGTCATTGGGCTAAGCTACAGAGGGACAAGCTGTGGCCCTAGGGCCAGATCTCCAACAGCGAACCCCCCAACCCTGTTCTGTAAATTAAGTTTTCTTGCCCCAGGCCACTTGCTCACATGACATTTTGTGGTGACTTCTGAGGGGCCAGGGCAGAGACGACATGACCAGCCATCCAAGAATCTGTAGGCCCGGGATCTGGACAGCGGAAGTTAGTTGGCCTGTGCTCAAAAAACACACAACACAAGGTCCAACACAGGTCTGTCCACAAGCACCTACGCTCCACTCTCGCGAGGATACTAGCATCTTTCAGAATCAGAAGGCCCGAGAGAGTGATGGGCACTCCCTCGCCTCCCAGGTCACTAAACCGTCTGTTCCAGCAGCCATGAGAGACACTACGGTCCCCTCAAGAGCCAACACACTTCTGAGGCACATATGGAAAGTGGGAGCGGGTGAGCGTGCTGAGAGGACAGCGCCTCCCTCCCTCCCGGCTGCCATACCTCGCCGATAATGTCCGTCTGAGAGCCCGCATCGCAGAACTGTTGAGGGAAAGACTCGCCAGGCCCACTGGCCCCCTGGGGCCACTCCTGAGGGGGCTCGCTGAGGGAGCAGCTGCTCTTGAAGCCATCGGTGAGCTTGGCCAGGCTCTGCAAGGGAAAGAGAGAGTTGTCTGAGCAGAGCTGGCCCCCGCCTCGTTCAGCTCCCAGGAGACGGGGCAGAAACGAGTGCCAGGGGCACTTTAATAAACGTCTTGGTAACTGAAATCAAGTGTTGCTGAGTCCTCATGGCAGCGTGTGAATAAAACCGAGAACAACTGAGGAGCTATTTTTACTGTTCTGTTGTGTTGTTTTTCTTCTTAAATTGAAAGGCTGTGTTTCCTTAAGAAAAAATAAGCTTTCCCTTCCCCAAAAACCAAACAAGACACAGAAGCAGAAAGTAAAGGGGCTGCCAGGGTGGGGGGCGGGGGTCACGGTGGGCAGTGCTGGTGGAAGGGCCCCGGGTCTCAGTGAGAACAGGCGTAACTCCAGGAACACAGCGAGCAGCGAGCCCAACACAACAGCCACTAGGCGCACTGAGGAACGTGCCTCAGCCACATTCACCCCAGCTAGACACACACACACACTGTTAATGTGTGGGGCCGAGCCAGTGGAGAGATGGCCCTGGGAAAAGGTGTACAAATGGTGAGCCCTGGCAAAGGTGAGTGCCGTCACACCACGTGGCCTCGTCTGGCGTCATTTTTTTTTCGATTTTTGGGTCACACCCAGCAATGCTCAGGGGTTACTCCTGGCTCTGCACTCAGGAATTACTCCTGGTGGTGCTCGGGGGACACTATGGGATGCTGAGGATCGAACCCGGGTCGGCCACATGCAAGGCAAATGCCCTACCCACTATACTAGCGCTCGGGTCCCAGTCTGGCATCATTTCTTCAGCATGATTCTACCTCATCCTCTCACCGGAGGTTGGCTTGTAACAATGAGATGAACTACGTATTATGGCATATAGAACAGCTTCGGGCAAAAGTTCAAGAGAAATCCACTTTTCCAAAGAGTTTTTCCAGTGAATTCTGGAGACTGAGGACGTCTACAGACACCAGAACGTGCAGATCCAGCATCACGCCTCGGGCTGAGCTCTGTACGCAAAGGTGCCTGGGCCTGGGCTACTGCTGCTTAAGGAGTCTCGGAAGAAAACCAGCACTCTCTCCCACTGACACAAGCTCCTGAAGCTTCGCAGAGAACATGAGGGGGCCTGCACCTTCCTCCAGAAATTCTGTCTTCTCAGCCTCGACAGGGTACGAACTGTGGTGTCCGGCAGAAAATCCCAGCGGAGGCCAGTTACCTCCCGTACCCGGAAGAATACTTTCTCATACTTTCTCTCTGAAAGCATGAGACTCCCACAGCCCTCAGATGATGGCCGAGGTGGGGCCCGGTAATCTGCAGGACTCCCAGCCCTGAGTTCTTGGCAGGCCTGTTTCACAGCACCTCGGAGCCTGAGCTCGTCACACCACGCGGCCCTCTACGTCTGACATTCTACAGAAGCTAGACAAATGCCCAGCAGGAGCCAGGTGCTCGCTGAAGCATGTGACTGAACAACTAAACTTCCCAACTGAAACCACTGAAGGAATTCTAGCTCAGAGCAAGACCTGTGTGCATCCATGTGCAGCGGCCAGCTTTCTCTGAAAAGAACAGAGAGCAGGGGTGCTCCAGGGTACCCCCAAGTAAAGGCATGGAAAGCTCCGCAAAGGTCCACCATGGCCGTCCAACCCCATGGTGGACACCGTGCAGCTGCGTCAGGGGAGCCAGAGGTTCCTGGTGGGGAGAGGTGAAAGGTGAGGAAGAGGCCAGTGGCACTGCCTGCTTCTACTCTTGTGACACCTGAGCAATGGCTGCTGTATACCACGCTCGGGGCATGGATTACATCATCCACAGAGACAGGCTGGAGGGACCTGATGCAGGTAACTTATCCAAAACCAGGAACCCGAGGTCTCTGAAGGTGACATGAGGTTAGTGCGGGGCATGGTGGGTGCATCACTGTGGACTCCAATGCAGTGACTAGAGGTCTGAGGAGAGGAGACTGAACACGGTGTGTCTAAGGCAGAGATGGCAGGGATATGCCTATAGGCCAAGGGACACGTGGCAGTGACAGCAGTGACTGAAGTGAGGGCTGAGACCAGGAAGATACTTCATGCAGGCCTTCAAAAGGAACATGGACAACACCTTTTCCACAAACATATGTCCTCCAGACTCCAGAGAAGAAATTTCTGCTGTGTAAGTCACCAGTTGGGTGGCACTTGGTTACGCCACCAAGTAGCCATGAAACTGACCATGTACTCTGCAATATGTCCTTCTCTGCAAGCACAAACACTCATACCACAGACTCAGGCCCTAACAGGCAAAAAACCCAGCTAATAAAAAGATTCTGTATCTAGGAAGGCTCTAGAAGGAAACAATGTCTGGAGAGGGAGGCTGGAGCAGGTGGCAGCAGATGAGTTACCTGCATCAGGTCCCGCCTCTCCTTCTCGCCTGTCCAGATCGCCTTCTTGATGGTCCGGAGTTCATTCATGATGGCCTGAGCCTCATCCACTTTGTAGTTGGTGTGAGCATTTGACATCTTCCGATCAATTCTGGTTAGAAAAGAAAGGTAAGAGTCACTCCGGGAGGGGGGGGTGGAGATTACCAACATTCCATTAAACAACAATGAACTCAAAAGCTTCTGAGAAAGGTAAGAAACAGTAGCAAACATGGGACCAGAGTGACAGTGAAGCGAGGAGGGCATTTGCCTTGCATGTGGCCCACCTGGGTTTGATCCCCGGCATCCCATATAGTGTCCGGAGCACCACCAGGAGTGATTCCTGAGTTCAGAGCCAGGAGTAACCCCTGAGCATCGCCAGGTGTGACCCAAAAGGCCAAAAAGTAAAGGAAAAGGAAATAGTGGCAAACAGTGGTCAAGTCTACCTCAATATAAAAGTCATTGCTAAGTGTTCTCAGTGTTTGGGGGTAAAAAATACAGAGCCTGTACATCGTCCCTTCTCAAGGTAAACCCAAGAGGTAGGATTTGGCTGTGAGTGATGCCCTCTGCCCTGGAGCAAGCCTGGTTTGGGTGATGGCAAAGGCTTGGCTCTGGCCTTCCAAAACCAGTTCGCTCTGGTACAACATCCTTATCATGTGTTCGATACCTCAGTCCTGGAACTCAGAAACTGTTGGTGCTAACAAAGACGGCATCATTTTTTCAGGAAATGGAGCAAACACCTCTTCTGCAAAACCTTACCTTATGCTTCAGTTCCACTACACGGGTTCTGCTCCTAAATTGCCTCTCCCATGTCATCCTACAAATCTGAGCCCTCACAAAGAAAGCCCACGCTTCCTTACTGGCCACTCACAAAACCATCCCCGTGTGGGTGAGTTCAGATGACACCCACGGAAGTCACGTTCCCTCCCCCAACCTCACTTCCATCGTGGCTGCACAGGGGTACCAGAGCAGCTGCTCCCCTCTCCTGACACCATGGAAGGGAGAGCTCGCTCGGCAGCTGCACGGCACATACTACTGCTGGAGATTAGCACTCCCAGGTAAACGCCGACTTGACATGCCGTGGCACATATGGAAATAGAAGTTGCTGAGTCCTTTACGATCACTCTCCAGTTCCAGCCACAAGTCACTGCTCCCAGGAAAACTGCAGCTGCACTCACTGAGAAGGGCGAACCGGCGCCAGGGCCTCTGCTCTGCGGGGGGTCCAGGTTCAAATCCCGGCACTGCATGGTACCCTGAGCACTGCCCAAGGTGAGCATTAAGTTGGGAGTAGCCCCAAACACAACCAAGTCTGCCTCCCCCAGAAAACTGCTTGCCAGTCGTCTTCCAGGCAGGGGCGACAGGTGCACCTGGAGCATCCTGAGCCCCGACAGGGGGGCTTCGTGTTCCTGAACTTGGTGACCTGGCAGAGATGCCAGGTGTAGGACAAAGATCCAAATCCAGCTGATGGCACAGGTCCGTGGGCACCTGCCAAGCTGAGCCCACAGCTGAAACATCCGTCCGCCAGAGTTTAGGAGCAGGGTTGGGGAGCCTCTTCTGGCACTATTATTAGCCACTGCATGTTATATAATAGCTATAATTAGCCCCGACTCCACCCTCTGCACACACTTCTAAGTGCCCAGAGAATTAACAATAAAAAGATTCTGTGATCAAGAACCCTCATTGAAGAACAAGCCACGCCCGATACCAATGAACCCGACTCGGCTCCCACTCGGGGCGGGCTGCAAGGGACACCCCTTGTCCGGGGCTGTTCGTCTCCTGGGGCTCCACAAATACCATTTCAGCTGCTCTGTGGATTACCAAGCACACAATACAGGGCAAAAATGCAAGGAGCGGCCAACACTTCTTGCAGATCAAGTCAAGACACCTTGGCCTAGGAACGACCCCTCTTCCGCCGAGAGTCCTTCCGATGCACCACCCTTGACACCATCAGCCACAAACACAGAGGCTGAAGCAGTCTGCTGGAAAGGGCTCCACCATTTCCACCCAAAGACTCCCAGGCCAGGAAGGTGGGCTTCTCCAGAACAGCCAGCCAGCTGCCTGTGTGCTAAGGGAACGAGCATCTTCCCAAACACAGCAAATGTACCATCACCGACAACACCATGTCGAGAAAGGAAAGCGCTGCACCCAACCTAGCTGCAAACACAGGCCCGGCCACCTTTCAGGCTGCAACCCACCTGCTGACCCTGGGCAAGCGATCCCTGTAGGCTCTGAGGGGCCGCAGAGCCCACATGCAGCCCTCAGCAAGCCTGGAGTTGCGGGCTCACGCCAGCAGCCTCTCAACATCAGGCTTTCAGTTAGGAGGAAGCTCCCGCCGGGGAAAAGCATCCATTGGCTCAGATGCCCGGGAGAAGAGGAATTGAAGCCCCGGGCCCAGAGCCGGCCTCTCTCCAACAGAGAGATGCGGCCCCCCAGAGAAGCACAAAGCCTAGCCTCCTTGAGCAGTAGCCTTTCCCCACACCGTGGGTGAACCTGTGAAGGGGGGTACCATCATAGGGCTTGGGCGCCCCCACTGTGCAGTGTCCCACACATTCCGAAGGTTGTGTCAGTGAGAATGGAAGGGGGAGTCACAAGTCTGAGGGCCTGGGGAGATGCACGGGCAAACTGGAGTCCCAGGTTCGAGACCTGGCACCACATGGCCCCTTGAGCCCCGAGCGCAGAGCCAGGAGGAGCACTGCGGCGGTGGGTCCCCAAACAAAGGCCAGGTTACTGGATGATATTCCTCTGTGTGAGGACCGGATCGAAACCATCACTCATGGAGCAATGACCCGAAGGCGGCTCTTTGTCCCTCCTCTAAGGGCCAAAGCCAGCATAAATGCATCTCGGAAAGGAAAAGGAAACTAAGAAATGCTGAGCCCTGAACACCAGTGCCCCCAAATTCACATCTGCAATCCTGTGGCCCAGTATAGGGGCCTGTGGGAGGGGACCAAGTCAGGTGTGTGGAACCCCACAAATGGCAGGTCTGAGACCCCTTCTACTGTGTGAGGACACAGTGAGGTGGCCGTTTCTGAACCAAGAAGTTGGCTGGTCACCAGGTGTGACTGTTTAAGGCACCTCGAGCTCAGCTCTCCAGGCTCCAGAACCATCTGGAAAAAATTCTCATGTGCCTAAGTTGCCTAACTGTGGCACTACAGCAGCCCCAGTAATGAGCGCATACACTCCCCCAGGTGCGGCCACAAGGCCCCTCCAGAGTCAGCCACACCCAAGTCAGGCCCCTACACTCACACCACGTCGAACCCAAAGACCATCCACTCAGCTCGCCAAAGAGCAACTGAAACTCAGCTGCTGCTCTTCACCGTCAGATTTGATTTGTTTTGGAGGGAGGCGTGTCAAGGATAGAACCCGGGACCTCATGCGTGCACAGCCTGTGCTCTACCTCTGAGCCCTACCATGGGCCTGCGGGTCGCTTCTGAAGGGCAGGCTAGCACGGAGACAGATGGAGCAAAACGGGCCGCCGTCCCATTCGAAGGCCGACTGGAGGGGCCTGCGCCAGCTCTGCCCCCATGGAGCCATTGTGCCATGCAGGCAGGGCACTTACCTAGCACATGGTTGACTCACATTGGATCCCAGCACCCCACATGGTCCCCCGAGCCCTGCCAGGAGTACTGCCAGGTATGGCCCCCAAACAAAACCAAAGCAAACTTCCAAGGAGGAGGAGAGAGGTGCACAGCAAGCCGCCATCTTGCAGCAAGAGTTGCCAGGGAGGCCTAGGAGAATGAGGCTCTTCTCCCTTCGCACCGCCCTCTCACTCGGGGCCTGGGAGGCACGTCCCAAAGTAGCCGCCAGCTTTCTACCACCAGCAGGTCCTACAGGGCACCGCAGACTTGTCCCCCAAGTGTTGGTCTTGTAGCGCTGTCTGAGGAAACTTGTGTGTGCTCCTGATCCTCCCTGAACAGTGCTCTCCCCTGGCACTCCATCCCCACAGGCCAAGTGGCTGGCCTCAGAAGACATACGGCTGGGGCCAGAGCAATAGCCCAGCGGTGGTGGGCCATATGCCTTGGAGACGGCCAACCGGGTTTGATCCCTGGCATCTCATGCCCCCAGGTCCTCCAGGAATCATCTCTGAACACAGAGCCAGGAGTAAGCCCTGAGTACCATAGGCTCTTGGCACAAAACCAAAACTAAAAGGGCACATGGCTTAGCTTCCTGGCTGCCTGTCCCCCGGGAAGCCCCCAAGCATGAAGGGCACAGGGCCGGGGGCTTCATGAAAGCGGCCTCTGGACCTGTGGGTGCACATGCAGCCGTGCCAGGGGAGGATTCTGAGGAAAGCACGGCGAGACATGGACGAGATCCCTGCAGTGACACCGGGAAGGTCCCACGCCCTGGAGCAGTGTGACAGCCGCCACTGCGCCCCATCCCGGGCCCAGAACTGCGGGGGTTCTAAGGACTGGCTGGGAACAAAGCCAAATCCATGTCCCATGCAGCATGGAGAACAGGGCAGGCTGCACGGCAGGCGCGGGAGACTGAGGGGGAGGGAGGTGTGTGAGAATCGGGGCACAAATTTCACACGTGCGCACCAAGCGGCTGATCCCAGAACAATGGCCCCCGAGGACTGGAAGAGACCAGACAGGGTGGGAGTTGGGGACCAACTCAAGTCTGGATAGGATTTTATTTATTTGGGAGGGGGAAGTATGGGTCACATCCAGCAGTGCTCATGGCTTCCTCCTGGTTCTGTGCTCAGGGACTATTCCTCACAGTGCCACAGACTGAACGTGCATGCAACGCACGCATGTAAAGCATACGAAGATACGGAAAGCATGCCTTCCTGACTGTCCTATTGCTGCGGCCCCCAGGTGGCATGTGAAGTGATAAAGCAGAGCACAGGTGGCCAGTGTGGCAAATGAGCACCGAACATGATCATAACAGCCTGGGGACAAAACGGGGCCAGGATAGCCTTCCCCAAAGCCAACTGGGCCAACGGGCCAGTACTCAGGGGCACTGGGGGTTTCACAGTAGAGAACAGCTTTGATGACATGAGGCATGGGAAACGGGAATGAGCCCCACACCCACTGGCCCACACCCCCGTCTGGGGAGGTGCATGCATCTGGCTCCAGTGCTCCCCAAATGTGAGGGCAGCAGAGCCTGGGGGTAATCTCAATTCACCCAAAGGTTTTGGTTACCCATAAATGTTGCTCCCATTTCCTGAAGATTATTCAACTGCCTTGAGAGAAATTAAAGTTCAAGTTCTGCTGAGATACCATTGTTCACCCACGAGACTGTCAGGAAGGCAAAAGCTGGGCAGCATGTGTCTGCTGGTGGCAGGCTATAGAATGGTGCAGCCTCTGAAAAGGGGGGTCCAGCAGGACCCAAGCACCCACCCTTGCAGCATTAAAGCCACTTGAGGGCTTCCTCCTAAGATAGTCACATGCTTAAGCACCTGAATGACAACAACTGCACCCTTGAGCCGGACCCAGCCTTGCGACAGCATGCTGCAGTAAGCAAGCGCCTGTTCCAGTGACACGGGAGCAGAAAGAGCTGCTACAAGAGACATTTGATGGGACAAAGCAAATCGATTTTTTTCAACCAATCAGCTGTCAGAGAGGGGGAGAGAGGGGCTAGAAACAGAGCAGGAGACGGCAAGCCAACACTCATGACAATCCGGACATAGCTCAAACTGGGGAAGCTTCCTGGAGTGCTATTACATGCGGGTGCAGTCAGCGTAGCTAAGTCCAGAACTGCAGAAGAGATGTTCATAGATTCCACATGATTCAGGCTTCACTGCACTGATGCAGGAGTTGGAGTAAGGCTGGGAAGCCTCCAGTACACTGTCCCCTCATCTGGCATGTTTGACATTTGCCATCATTGAAGTTTTATGTGTCCGTTACACACGGCCACAGATATATTCTATCATGAACTTGAGACTGTGTTCGTGGCCAGTGCCCCTCTACAAAAATGAACAACATACACAGACGTGCAAAAATACAAAAGCTTCTTTTTACCTCACTTGGACCCAAGCATAATGATGGATTTCCTTGCTTGCCAGAGAGTTCACCAAGATAAACAAGTCAGGTTTAAAATATTATAAGGAGCCCAACTCCTGGTGAGGTGCTCTGGAAAAGAATACTCCACATTTTCTGGGAAGCATGAAGCACCCAACAGTTTCTGGAAAAAAACCCAGAGCCTCTACCTCAAATCAGTGTTGGTAAGAATATGTGGGATGGTTGTTTATGTATTACCCGTGCTGCAGGCTAGCATTCATAGTACAGGGGATAGCGGACAGGGGCAAACACATCTGCAAGACTTACAAAAGATTTCCCGAATGTCTCAATGGCTAGTTCAACTCTGCACGAGCCGATGGAAATGGAGCAAGGTCTTTGAGACCAGAACGAAGGAGGCTGCTTCCGTCCCAAGCACCGCCCGTGGGAGCCACCGGGAAGCTCCCTCGGAAACTCACACATGCACATGGCTGGAGTGCCCACACGTGCTGTCCCTCTGTCCCAGGACAGCAGCACGGTCCATCAGCACTGACGACGGCAAACGCTGGAGCACACCATCCAGGACCACGGCCAAGTGCAGCGCCCTCACCAGAGCCACATACCCTGGCAGGAAGTGGCCTGACAAGCACTGCTGGCGAGGGCGAGTGACATGGTGTGGCTACCACCCACGGGCGCCACAGCAGCTCCTGTCTCGCTCCCACAACCCTGGGGACACTGTGGCCTCCTCCTAGTCCTGAAATGACTTTGACTACAAGAAACGGTTCTCCTTCCTCCCAAGCCCAGGGGCCAGCTGAACACCTGGCACATTTTGTTTTCTGGAAGGTTCGATCTTCAGCTGACACCACACTATAAGCTTGTCGCTAGTCCGGAGCCACCCCCGCTCCGCCACTCACCCCCTCCCCCAAAGCCACCACTGGTAGGGAACAGTGGCGGGGGGGGGGTCTCCCTCCAAGGCTTCGGGTCTTCCTGAGCCACCTTATGCCACGACTCGGAGGTTCTGCTTGTGGGAAATGAGTTCACTGCCCTCCAGAGAATGCGGGGCAACTGAGGGAGACAGCTGTGGCCCCCAAACTGGGCACTGCAGGGCTGCTGCCGACCCACCTGGAGAGACTCAGCGCCATGGCTCACCAGCAGGGTTCAGGCCTGGCCCAGTGAGGTTCCAGGGTCCTCAATACAGGAAAAATTTCATCAAATAACCAAGCATCTATGAGGCACACAGCCTTGCCACAGAGGTTCATTAGGCTACAAACGTCAGTAAGATCGAAGTGAAGAAAACCCACAGCAGGTGCATATGGGTACAACTTCAGACCCAGTGACGGGCAGGGAGCGACTAAAGGGGACTGGTGACATCCATTTCACTAAACTGAAATGAAACCTTGTATTTATGTTTTGCGGCCACACCCGCAGTGGTCAGGGTTACTCCTGGCTCTGTGCTCAGGGATCACTCCTGGCAGGCTCAGGGAGCCCTATGGGGTGCCGGAGGCTGAACCTAGGGTGCCCACACAGCAGGCAGGTGCCTCACCTGCTGTGCTATCTCTCCGTCCTAAATGTGACTTTTAGAATGAGATGGAGAAACTACGACTAGCACAACTGGCATTCTCATCTCCATGGCCATGCTTGAGCATGTGCATAAGTACTCAATTCAGCTTGTTTGCCAACTATTTCCCCAAAGGGAACCAAGTGTCTTCCACAAAGACGCATGCTGAGGAAGACTGAGCCTCAGCCCAGCAGAACGGCAGACAGCCTGGAGGCTTTAGGACGTGAGCCCTGGTATGTCTCACAGTGGGCAAGTACCAGACACCAACACGTAGGTAGGCAGACAGACAGACAGACAGGCAGTCCCAAGGGGGGAGCCCCTCCTTGGCCTGGGGGTACTCACTCTTGCAGAGTCTCCACCCCCTTTTCTTTGTACTGAAGTTCCTGCTTCATCTGGGTCAGTTCCCGCTTTAATCTGGAAAGCTAAAGACAGATAACATATTTCTTATTTTCCCCCCCAAAACAAGCTGTGGAAAAGTGTTTCTACGGTTGTTAGTGCTGCGATCACCTTCACAAGGCATTTCCAATCCATGGGGCTCTTTTCTCTCCCTCAGCTTCCGTGGGGGGGGGGGGGGTGTACACCTGGCTCCCAAGGCAAAATCAGGAGCAACTATCTTTCTTTCTGAAGTGCGACACTTTCTAGGTAGCGAGTGTGTCCTTGCTTCTACCTGGCACTCAGAGGCCAGGCGCCCACCGCTGACGCCTTCCCCCACAGCTGGGGCAGGGATTCACAGCCTCTGGAAACGCCTAGGGGGTTCTCGGAGGTGAGAATCTCTGCCAGGAAGATCACTTCTGGTTTCAGGATTAGACAGCAACCGGGGTTGCAAGTCCCAGACATGTCCTCTGCTTTGGGACAGGCTCTAGGAAAGAGGTCCCTTCTCAGGAGGGAGGCGCCAAAGGGCTGCGATGAGGAGGCGCAGGCCGGCCGCGAAAGGCAGAAGCGCCTCCAAGGCCACAGTGGGAAGGTTCCTTGGGAAAAGCAGCAGCAGGGAGAGGGCAGACCCAGCCTGGAGGGGAGCAGCCCTTTCAGACCCGGCCTGACGGCACCAAAACACCTTCCCAAGCTGAACTAGGAGGCAGGGGCGGGGGACGCCGTGCAGGTGGCTCTTCAGGCAACATAAGGCTTGCCAACGAAAACTGTGTCCCCTCTGCAGTGACACCAACTGGGATAAGCGTCCATGAAATCGGAAACCTGAGCACTGACCACAATGGTCGCCCTGCAGTGAACCCAGATAAATGAAGTCACCGGCAAATGCAAACGGGGCTCCAGGCAACTCACCCGATCCCGACGACTCGCAATTTCCGCCTTGATTTGGTGAGGGTCATACTTCGTGTTTGCCGAGTATCCAGAAAAGGCTACGCAGAAGGGGGGGAAAGAGTTTATTTTAGAAGAAATCCTTTAAAATAAACACACACACACACACAGAGGAGATCTTCTGGGTCGCTGTAGCAGAGTACCAGGTGGACGAGGACCATTTCCCACTTCACAACCCCAACGCTGGAGGTTTGAGCCTGGCCCAAGCCTATCTGCACAATTCCCCAACAAAAATGACACGGCTGGAGGGAAATTAAACTCTCTCCACCCAGGGCAGAACAGCCCAGCTTCAACGCGAGTGGACACGCGGACACGCACGCACGCACACACTCACACACACACGGGGTGGTTCGACAGTCGGGAAACTGCCCTCCTGTGGAAACAGAACGTGCGCATGAATCCATTTTCACTTGCTTTTAGGACGCACGCACATGTGGAACCACTGCAAGGAAAGAGCCACAAAGCTTTAGTTCAGCTCAGCAGCTTCAGCACAAAGATCTTATTCTTAAGCTTTGCACAGCTCCCGTCTCCGAGTGAGTCATCTTTGACAAGGGGATAAGAGGGTAAAGATTTGTACAATGCAAAAGTCCGCTCTCGGGGCCGGACTGATACAGCAGGTAGAGTGCTTGCTCTGCCTGCATCTGACCCGTGTTCCATGCCCAGCATCCCATAAGGTCCCCTGAGCACCGCCAGGACTGATTCCTGAGCTCAGAGTCAGGAGTAAGCCCTGAGTATCACCAGTGAGGCCCCGAAGCCAAACGAACTGAAAGTTAAGGCCACTCTCTCAAAGTACATCCACAGTGGGCAGGCTCCTTCCAAGTGGCTGCTGCAGCCAGAACAGAAAGGCCCCCCACTCTGACTGTAGCAGCAGCTCCCCGAGTTTAGCTGACACTCATCACAGCTCACTGCTTTCTCAAATTGTGTAGCGCAATGATTTTAACCCCTCTTACAGGTACCCACCATCTGGAGAAGCGTCTCTCGCCAGGGCCGGCGGCAACCCAAGCACCATTTCCCCGACTCACCCACCTCTCCACAGACACAGCCCCCAGCACCTCTGCTCATGGTTCATTTCAGCCTTGCTTTGTTCTAGATGGTTCTGCATGCCGCACTGCCCTGCTCACCAACCCTTCCTGGGTGAGGGGAATGCTCTTTTGTTTGTAGTGGTGACTCACCCCATGCGGGTGTCCCCTGCCTCCCAGTCACATTCATTCCATCCACCGGCTCAGACACCCATCTGCAGGGCCCGGTTGCTTCATTTGATTCTTTGATCTGGGTATGGGAGCTGAACATCGTTCAGATAAGGGCCAGTGACTGGTAATCCGTTCAAAGTCATTCTGTGACTTTCTACTGAGAAGGATGGCGAAAACCCACCCAGGGACCTAAACAAGGAGATTAGTTCCCGCCTTCAACCAGAAGCGCATCCAAAGTTCATCTGAACAGTGCTCCTTTTCAAAACCACTTCAAGCCCCCAGTTGGGCAGAATTCCAAGCACCAAGAACTCTCTGGCGGAGCGCTCTGTCTTCCAACTTTATCTCAGATCTCATATTTAGAATTACAATCTTTTGAGACATCAAGCCAAATGTTTTAAAAACAGAATTCTTCCTTAGACAAACAGTATCTATTGTCAGATATGAGCATTTCCATCCTGCCTGTCCCTCTGGCTTCACGAAACCAGCCCTGGAGACAACCCCTGAACGCTTCTCTGTGAAATCGCCACAGGAAACTCGGGGGGCCTCGGGTTCCTAACCTGAGTTTAAAGACCTTCCACGTGAGACCGAGAGAGTCGGCAGAGGAGCTCTGAGGGTATCTGCAGAGATCATGGGGGCTCTCCTGTCTGAGGTAGTCAGAGGGGCGAGGCACCAGCGACCAGACCCTCGGCCATGGTTCTCTGTGCGGGCTCCCAGGGAAAGCAAGCAAAGATGTGAATGCACGCAGATGCCCGGCGCCATTTCCTTTGGGAGCTTCCTGTCACGGTTGAACCGGACCTGAATGGCTGAATGAAGAGGTCTGTCTGACTGGATACCATTTAAGTTGCCTTTGCTATGGGTCTGAAGATGATTACCTTCTAGAACGGGGACAAAGGAAGACAGGGACAACTCAAGAATCTCAGACTCTGAGCATTTTCTTCTCTTCCAATGCTGAGGAGAGCTTTGAGCACTGACTCCAGTGACCATAGTTCAGTTGCTACAAACAGTCTCGTGAAACAGAACCCATTTCTGGAGTCCAGGGAACAGCGTAGTGCTCTGGTCCCTACTGTCACAGCACGCCCCTCCCTGCACTTAGGGAAAGAAACAGCTCCCAGCTCCACCCCAGCACGGCCCTGGTGGCTGCATCTCTCGCACCAGGTATGCCGGGACAGGCCCTAGGCTCCCCCCAGAAGAGGAGAAATAGTCGAGACGTGCTCTCAGTTCCAGGTTTATGGTAAATAAGATCTTTCTTCTCACTTGAACAGCAGAGCGGGTAGAGCCTGAGTGTGACAGTGACGCAGTGGTTTGACCAGGTCATGGCACGTCAGCCCTGGTGCCTTGCTGAGAGAGGGGCCTTCCACACTGACTTCATCAGAGGGCCTGGGGGAGAGACTCGGGAGAGGCAAGACACGGGTCGGCACCGGCCTACACGATACCGTCGGCAGTCGAGGTCCTCGTGTGGAGAACTGGGCACCTGTGGGTCAGGCCAGCTCACCCGTGCCAGGATGCACAGCCCCGAGGGCAGCTGCCCCGACAGGTTTGGCTTCGGCAAGCTGTCGACTCCAGAGCTCAGCCTGGATGTCCACTAAAGGGTTACAGAAAGGGGTCTGTTTATCTCTCTACCTGCTAAAGACCAGGCCGCATTCTTCAAATACACCCTGTGGGCAGTGTCCACCCCCCACACACCTCACGCACCTCCAGGCATGAAGACTTGGACACGCTGCTCAGAGGAGCCAGGGCCCCAGTCCCCACAGTGGGAGCTAATTACCAGCCACATAAGAACATGAGAAACCATCCAGGCCAACAAAAGACAGCATAACGCTCTGTTCCAAGGTGCCGTGCCGTATGCCAAGGACTGGAACATTCAGTGAGGGCTGACCACAGAAGTGACACAAGCTGCCGCCCAGTCCCACCCAACAAAGGTCTCCTGGGGGACCAGCACCGGGGGGGGGGGTTTCCTAGTGGACGGCCTTCCAGATTGAATCCGGCCAATGAATGCCTGTGAAGTGTTCCCTGATCCCTTTCCTCCGGCCTGCTCCAACATGCCTGCAGGAAGGAAAACAAAGGCTGAGGGCCGGGGTTGTGGCCCTTACCCTAACCTAGATAGGAGATGAGAAAGCCTGGAGCAGACAGCCAATGGGAGGCCCTGGCGGTGGGATGGGCTGGGAGCCTCCGAAAGAATGTTGGCAGGACTGATGACTGATAAGGTCAAGGCTTCACCACCTACCCCAAGAATTCAGGGTGGGTCAGCACTTTCTCATGGGAGATAAGGCTGACTCTTTCCCAGCCACCCACAGACACTTCTGGTGGCTCCTCCTAGGCCACAGGCCTGCTCCTGGGTCTACAGGAGTAGATCCCAAGGCTGGGAATCACCAGAAAGCTTTTACAAAGGCTGGCCCCACCCAGGCCAATTAAGGCAGCGATGGCACTTAAAACCCCATTAGGAGATTCTCACTTGCAACCAGGGCGGAGAATCATCCCTGTAGTCCAGGGCCTGGGAAACCTGGCTAAGGCCCAGGACCGGACGGATAGTACAGGAGTTAAGGCAGTGACTTCGCATGAAGTGGACTCTGACTCTGCGGATGGTTCCCTGAGCCTCGCCTGGAGTAAGCCCTGAGCGCCACTAGGTGTGGCCCAAATCCCCAAACCCCACTAAAAAGAAAAACCCAAAGGGATAGAGAATAAGTATGTTAGTCTCCGGGGGAGACATGCTCTGTCAACTGTTCACACTGCTATCACAGCTGATGAGCAAATGGGCATGACTGGGTTCCAATAAATCTTTATTTACAAGCAACCAGAGCACACAGTGGGCCCTACGTGACTTGCTGGTCCACGTTACCCCGTGGCAGAATGCCTTTCAAAAGAGCCTTGTAAATAGCCACGTGCTTCATCTGAACTTGTCGTGTGCCCAGCTCTCAGGAAGCATGAAACAACAGTGCCAGAACTCAACTGAACTCAACTGTACTCAATGCTTAAATGCAGAAGCATGAAGACCATAGAAAGAAGGCGCTTTCGTTCCGTGTGAAGCTTTGAGCCCAGGCACCAGTGGCGTGTCCCCCTCCAGGACAGGGAGGAAGAAAACAAGAGCAAAGTGCAAAGCAAAGCTGCTGAGACGGCACCAAGGAGCACTGGAGAGTGGGTCCAGCCCAGTGCAACTTGCTCAGCTTGAGCTTCAGCTCATACAAAGGAAGGAGGGCAGGGTCCCTGGTCCACGTGTGTCCAAACTGCACAAAGCAGCGGGACTGGCTCTGATCAGGACAGAAAAGGCCCAGGTGGGCAGAGAGCATGGGCTTGTGGGGCAGGAGGGAGGTTCGGGTCCCGCCCAAACCACAACAGCAGGATCTTCCCTGCCAAACGGAGTTTTATTCTTGGTGATTCCCCTGCCTTTGGGCAATATGTGAAAGCTCCTGTACTAGAAATAGCTGCTCCCATTATAGCCTCATGACCCCCTAGCATCAGGTATTAAGGGTAAATCATGTTCCCAATCTTCCATTTGCCCGTGTTGGCATCGAGTTGGCAGGCAACTTCTCAATTTCTTCTCTTTTCTCTTTATTTGGGGGTGGAGGCACATCCATTAGTTCTGGAGACTATTCCTGGTTCTGTGGTCCTACAGGGGCTGGGGGGCGCCATGTTGTGCCAGAACTCGGACCCAGAGCACAGTCATTTGAGCCATCACTCCAGCCCAACTTGTCCATTTCTGATCAGTGTTTAACCACACACACCACACATACACACATACCCCTGAGCTCAAGTCCAAGTCTACCACTTCCTGGAGCTGGAGCTGCAGAGATGCAATATCACTTGCACCACTATTCAGCTTCTCATAAACGCTGTGAGGGCATGGTGTTCACAAACCCCACAGAACCGCAATCAGAATGATGCACGTAAAACACTGCACACTGAATCGGGCTTCTATCCCTTTAAGCTGCTGCAAATGAGGGAAGTATAGGGAAATAAATCCTAATGGTGTTCCATTCCCATGATGAGAAGATGAGCAGAAACCTAGCGGGACCATGTGGGATCCAGCCAGACTACAGATAACACCACTGCATCTTCCCATATGGGCCCAGTTCCTGCCGCGACATCTGCTACATCACATGATTCGAGCCAGCAGGCTTGAATTACTATGTGGCCAAAGCCATCATTGCAGCCACACAGTTCAGGTTAAATGGCAAATTGAAGGAGCTGGGTCAAAAGCCCACAAACAGGAATACCCTGAGAAACAACTTGGATTGATTCCTACATTCCACTAATTCCTAAATCCCATCTGACATCTACCAAAGAACCAATAGTCCTGGCAGGTTCCACTGGCCTTTGGGAAAAGAAGCCCAGTCTGGCCTCCAAGACCCCCTACACAAGTGGGCACTGACACTCCCTGCAGCGACGCTCACAGGTGGCAGGCAACGGAACCCAATGAGCAGGCTGAGATCCAGTCAGCACCAGCGCCCTCCGCCACCTCAAACACAGCAGCTCCACAGTGCCTTGTTCACTGGGCATTAATCAAACTCCCTAGCTTGTGGGCAGGGATGGGACCGAGTACAACTCCCATATGCCCGAAGGTCAAGGAAGCAAAGAGCCCGTGGAAATAGACCAATCTGAGGCACACCAGGCTCAGACGTCAAGTTCTGAGGGTCCTCACGTGCCAGTGCTGCCCCAGGGTTGGCAAGGACCTAACAGGCGGGGCCGAGGCCCTCCTGTGTCTGCAGCCTCCAGAAGCGCAGTGGCAGGGCTTCATGCGCACTGTAGCCTGTAGGAACCAGTCCTAACACAACTCTCAGCACTCCGTTTGCTTTCACTGACAAGAAGCTTCCATCCACCTTAGTCTTACCCGCCCTTCTTCCTTCCCAAAAAGACAGCTTTCGAGCCTCTGGAGGCGCAAGAACAGGCAGCGCAGGCGAAGGAGCAGTACAGGTAAAAGGGCACAGGGATCATGCAGGCTTAAGGCCATGGTCACGGCCAGTTCAATCCCTGGCACCCACATATTCTTTCCTGAGCACGGACAGGAGTGATCCCGGAGCAACGCTGGGAGTGGCACAATTCCCACCCCACTCCGCCCCAAAAAAGGCAGGACTACTAGAAGGAAACATTCTAATAGGCTGAATCCCTGAAACTGCCAATAGGTGCTTGTTTCAAGCTATAAATATGACAAGTTTTGGTTTGAGAGGTGGGGGCAGTGCTCAGGGTTTACCCCGACTCTGCACTCAGACCCGGGTCAGCTGTGTACAAGGGAAGCGCCCTACCTGCTGTATTATCACTCCGCCCCTACCAAAATGGCAATTTTATATGGCTCTACTTCTACCAGGTAGGTTTCTAAAAATTTTTGCATAGCTAACTACTATTCTCCAAACCGGTTATCAGTGACTCCCTTCAGCTTCCACCCCCACAATAACTAAGACATCATCAACTGGGCCGAAAGGACCATCTCAGTATGGACCACACAGGCAGGAAGGCCCTTGCCTTGCATATGGCTATGGTGGCTGCGACCCTGGTTCAAATCCAGGAACCACATATGGTCCCCTGAGTTCTGCCAGGGGTTACTCCTGAGTATGGAGCCAGGAATGGGTCCTGAGCACTGCCAGGTATGATCCAAAGTCCAAAAAGAAATCATCTCAATAGATTTTTCAAAGGAATGAACTCTCACAGAGTGTACATAGCTTCTGACTACATCAGAATGAAATCAGAAACCAATGGTGTGATGTACAAGTCCCAACAACTTACTTTTAAAGACTGTGGTTCAAAAAGCACACACATACACACACTCAACACAAAGGAAATGAAAAATACTTTGAAAATGCCAAGATGTGTGGACTACAATGAAAGTTGTCCTTAGAGGAGAATTTATGCTTTAGAGGATTGTTGGAGGAAATAAAAGATGGTCTAAAATCAAGGACCTAACATACTTAAGAAGCTAGAAAAGGAAGAACAGTTTAAAGCCTATTTAAATAGGAGAGGGGGAGAATAGATTAAGAAATAGAAAACAGACAAGAAATGAGATGGGAGGAGGAAAAATGAAAAGCCAGTTTACCTTCAAGATAAAAGTTGAGCTACACTGATTAAGAACAAGGGATGACTCAGTTTTAATAGCAGGAACGAAAGAGATGACAGCTCCGAACTCCAGATATGAAAAGAATCAATAAAAGAATTTTACAAACTAGACAAACTCCACGGGTTGGGTGAACAGCTAGGGACAGAAGTCAGTTTGTTACCTGCAAGACAGTTGGATCAAAACAAGGCACAATACTCCAGATTATCTCTGGTGTTTCTCCACGTGAACAGACAGTAAGGCCCGGGAGCAATACAGCACCCAACAAAGCCAAAACTACTATCTGACCCTTTGCAAGTTTCATTTTTAGCTTTTGGGCCACATTTAGCAAATCACTCCTGGCTCTGTGCTCAGGGGACCATATGGGGTGTCAGGGATCGAATCTAGGTAGGTTAGGTTGTGTGCAAGCAAGTCCCCTTCAGTCTCCAGCCCCACCTTTACAAGGTTTTACACTAAAGAAACTAGACAGACTCCTTCAGTTACACAAAAACACCAAAATTAGACCAAGCAGAGACAATGTGAACAGCCCTATAGAAGGTGATTTTGTAGCTGCCAAAATCTCACAAAGATCTCCTGGTCTACGGGGCTTTTCTAGAGAATTCTATCAAACAGTCGAGTATTAAAACCAATCCCACAGTAACCTTCTGCAAAGAGAGGAGAAACACTCTTCAATTCCTTCTATGAGGTCAGTATTATCCCTATTCCAGAGAAAGAAAAAGAAAGCAAAAACTTCAGAGATAAGAAACTAGCCTCTAAAAATTAACCCTGAGCCGACCTGTCACATTCTGAGGGACAGTTTCAACAAAGCAAACAAAACCAATAGCTAAAGAGCAAAAGAGATAAGACAAGCTGGTGAGAACATACCATTATATCCACATCCCTGCATTTTCTGGAGGCACATGGCAATAAATATCTCACATTCCTGGCGCCCCCACCTCTTCTCCACAGTGTGGCCCCAGGCTCTCCCCTGCACTCCAGCACTGAGCAAAGCATTGCTGATGTCTGGAGTGTTGAGTGCTGGGTCACCAAAGTCACAGGTGGGGCCCTGCACGTCTCACCTAGGCTTGGGTTTGATGAACTCAAGCCTAGTACCAGAGTCCTCTGTGCACCCCAAGGCCAATGGCGTCCAGGACAGTCACGGTCATGGACCTCGGGGTGGGTGTGGCGGGGACAAAAATAACAAATAACAGGCCGTGGGATCCCAGTCTGCGTCAGCTTCCTCGAAACCCTCAGCACTGCCTGAGTAACCCACTGCCCCCCAAACCAGAGGGGTCCATCGGGGAAACATCCCTGTGCATCCACCCAACTGGTGGGGCACGTCCCCAGAAACAACTGTACCGAGAAGGCTGCTGGGCAGGTGCGTGGACGCCAGAGTCTTGCCGCCAGGGTCCAGCAAAGAACCGCCTGAATTTCCCCAGGCCACCCGGCAGCGTGTGCTCGGTCCTTCCCGCCCAGTGCACCTGACACATGGCCTCTCATGTCCCCCTGGATTTCGTGTGGGCACGTGTTTATTCTCTCCAAAATTCCATGAGGGCAGGGACCCTGTGGCCTCAGTTCATCACCCCACATGGCAGAGTTTGGGCACCAGGTGGGCACTAGATGGGCGTTTGCTGAAGGCTGTTAAGACAGGATGAAATCCGGCCATTTGCAACAACGCGGGTGGACCTAGAAGGCTTTATGCTGAGTGACACAGGCCAGGCGGAGGAAGACAAACACCAACAGATTCCACTCTGACACGGCAGAGAGAGAAAACAAACAGATGAACTAAAGAAAGCAAAAAGACATGTCTAGGCTATCAAACCAGAAGGAAGGAGAGCGCAAGCTTGGGAAAGGGGGGGTAAGTACAGAGTGAAGGACAGAGCTGGACCCTGTGACCCCACTGTATATACATCAGCATTGATTTTGTTTTTTCCTGCTGGCTTTGTTCTATTTTATTTTGAGGCCACACCGGGAGGTGCTCAGGGCTTCCTCCTGGCTCTGTGCTCAGGCATCACTCCTGGCAGGGCCCAGGAGAACAGAGTGGTGCTGGAGATGGAACCGCAGTGAGTCACGTGCAAAGTGAGCACTTTCCCCCCTGTACTATTTCCCCAGTCTCGTGCTGCTTTTCTTTTTTTTTCTTTTCTTTGGCTTTTTGGGTCACACCCGGCAATGCACAGGGATTATTCCTGGCTTTGCTCTCAGGAATTACTCCTGGCGGTGCTTGGGGGACCATATGGGATGCTGGGGATCGAACCCGGGTTGGCCGAGTGCAAGGCAAACGCCTTACCCGCTGTGCTATCGCTCCGGCCCCTCACACTGCTTTTCAATGACGCCTGCCTAAAACCTCCACAGTGTTAAGGGGCAACGTGACTTCAGCCCAAACACGCGCCTCCACCGAAGCAACGGCAAACACGACTGGGCAGTGCCATGGAGCAGTCGATGGCTGGGATGGAGGAGGCGGCCACGCAGAGCCCCAGAAGAGAGAGTCAACTCACAGCTGGCATAGGAGCGGCTGTCATCCTCGCACAGCTGGTGCAGCTGTTGGTACTGCTCCTGAGCGAGCGCAAAGCGCTGCTGCTTAATCTGGTAGATCTCCTTCTTGGCACTGAGCGCCTCCTGGGCCACGATCAGGTACTCCTTCAGCATCCGCTCCTGCTCTCGCCGCCACTGTTCCCGGGGGTCCTCGATCTGCGTGAGCTCTACGAGGAAAAGGAGGAGGTGAGCGGAAGGGAAGGGAAGGGAAGGGAAGCAGAGGAAAGCCCGTTCCTGACCAGGTCAACCCTTCTGGAGCCAGTGACGGAAAAAGCCTTCTCAGGCTGGGAACGCTGAACAACAGGGACCCTCCGCAGAGTCAGGGACCAAGAAGACTGAGCAACAGGCACCAAACAGCTCCCTGGAGGGGAGACAATAGCAGACAACCTTTCACACCGGAAACAGATGCTGGCAGAGATGACCCCCGCAGCTGTCACTGTCATGCGACCAGATGTCCCGGCCTTCTCACGGCCCTTTGTCAACCCTGCTGTGTCCTGGCTTTCTCTGGAACTTGGAAAAAGAGGCAGTTGCACAGTGCTGCGACCGCACCAAAGAACATGGAGCTGTTCCTTCAGAGGTCCCTGTGACAGCCTGTGAATGGCGCTTCCAATTGTGCAGAAGGACCACTACCAGCTGTGTTTACTTAACACAAACTCACAGAGGTGTGTTCATGAGATATTTCAAGCAAGTTCCCCCTTTTATTTATTCACTTATTTATTTTTAAGTATTTGGGTTATACTAGGCAGTACTCAGCCATCACTACTGGTAGGGTTCAGGGGACCCTATACAGTGTCGGGGATCAAACCGGGGCCGGCCACATGCAAGCGCTCTCCCCACTGTGCTATCTCTCTGGCCCAAGCTCTCCCTTTTAAAGCCCCTTTCACCGACATTCCCTATGCCACTCCCCTCCTTGTGCCACCTCTACAGGGCCCCCTGGAAAGCTTACAGGGCATTAACAGCTCTCAGGAGACAAGACCTTTCAGGGCCCTCCCTCACCCCTGAGTCCAGATGGGTCCAAGGAGGGACAAAGCCAGAGCTGTGAAGAAATGCCCAGCTGTTTTTAAGGCTGATGGCCCCATCCCAGGGCCAACCAACACGGTCCCACTCTCTGAGGTGCCCACCTCAGTGGCATCTGTGGCCTTCACACAGTGCTACCACCTCAGCCTCTCCTCACGAGCCTCTCAGGGCTTTGAAACCTGTGCACTTAGAGCTGAGCTCTGAGGGGCTACTCGCCCAGAATGCCGTCTCCGGCCTTTACATATAAACCGTTCCAACACGCATCCCCCTTCCGGTTCCTGTGGTGGAGGAAGGAGGGGGAGAGGTGGGCTGAGACAGGCAGAGGTGCAGGACACAGCGCTGGCGTGTTCACCGGCCCCGAGGGCCCTGGGCCCTCACTCAGTTTGGGAGTTGGCTGGTGCCTAGAGCCCCCACTGAGTGGCCGGCACAGGGAAGCAGCCCCCGATACTTTCAGGGCCTCGGCGAGTCTGTAGACCAGCACCAAGGCCCACAGCACAGGGGGCAAATGGATGCCGAGTCAAGTTCATGAGAAAGATGAGCCAGGACGAACCCCAGGCTGAGCCGCCAACAGGAAGGAGTGTTGTGTAAGGTGCTGGATGCCAATGCTGCTCAGTAATGCCACCTGGGCCCCCGAAGGCCGAAAGCTGCTGATGAAACCACACACAAGGCCCAGGCCCAGGGCATGGTGCCTCCACCTCCCATGCGGGTGCCAGAGAGCCCAGGTGGCCGGGCATGGTGGACATACATAGATGGAAGGCACCCACCACAGCCTCGCTGGGCACTGCGCCCCGGCCACGGGCTGGTGACAGCAACTAGGAGGCCAAGACTTGAGCCACTCGCCACCAATCACAGGCCCCAGTACTTTTGTTGTATCACGGTGAATTACAAAGTTATCCATGACTGGGTATCGGGCATACCGTGTTTCGGCACCATCCCTTCCGCCTCCCTGCCCAGAGCCTCTATGGCAGACACTGGAATTCTAGATCTTAGGCACTATAGCTGACAGGCCTGTGACTGAGAGAGCTTCAGGCTCAATACCCACGCACCTTCCAGCAACCCCTCCCTCTTGCAGAGCGACCCCTCCTCCCCCTGCCCTAGTGTTCCCTTCCCGGACCTCTCCCCCACCCCCCGCAGCAGGCTTCCTCCTGAAGACCAGTTCTCATGGTTTCCGTTTCAGATGCCTTTGGCATCTGTTACTCCCTATGTTCCTTTATGTCCCACATGTGGGAGATCCTTCTGTCTGTCCCTCTCCCCCTGACTCACTTCACTCAGCATGACACTCTCCAGATCCAGCAACGGAGCAGCAAACTGTGCGACTCTGTCTTTTCTTACGACAGGCCCAGTCTCAGGGAAGAGCTAAAGGTAAGTGCAGTCGGGGCGCCCAGTATCGGAACGTTTCCCCCCCACACACACAGCACTGAGTCACGTATCTGAACCCCCCACACACGTACACACACAGTCAGGAAGCTCCCTGCACAGAAGCTGGCAAGACCCCAACACTGAACGGAGCTGACAAGGACACCAAGTGACCCAGAAGGCGAAATTGGCCCTGCTAGGACAAAATACGGCACCCCATTCCGAGAGAAAGAGGAGGGAAGGCACGTAGCTTGCATGTAGCCGACCCTGGTTCAAGCCCCAGCATCCCACCAGCCTCCCTGAGCCCACCAGGGGTCACTCCTGGGCACTGCCAAGCATGGCCCAAGCCCCCCTACCCCCACACACACACCAAGAAAAGAAAAAGACTGGCACACCAGGGCCCATCACTTTAGCTGAACCCTTCTCCCTTCTCTGAGACCAAAGGTTCGGTGCACGATACTTAAAAGAAACAGAGGTGACAAAGTGAAGGGAAGGGAACCACTTGGGCATTTATTGTTCCAAGAACCTGAAGGCTCCACTTTGCAATCCACAACCTGCGGGTTCTGAGAGTTATTCAGTATCTGCAGGCTGCCTTGGGGGCTGATGCCTTATGTTAGATAGTGAACCGTCCATTAAACACATTCCGTGACTTCCTAAGCAAGACAAGCGAGCAAGCGATAGGACGGCTTCCCCTTTGAAGATTCAACTAATAAACACTTCAGATCACATTTAGAAAATCTACTTTAGTGCCGCCTGGGACAACAAGGCTTGTGGCTTCTGTGGGAACAACCTGCAAACGCATCCACATAGAAGCACTGCAATGCAACACTCTACTTACTATTTATGTGGTCCATGTAATAAATTCCAATTTGTTTATCGTATACAGTTTCCCATCCTAAAGGAAGTTCGTCCCCAACACAATCGGCAAAGGTCAAAGGCTTCGTTATTCTGCAAAACAAAACCATGAAAGCAAAGTTAAAGGCCGGATCAATTTCGTGTAGGTTTGCTAACCTGAATCAAGAATGAATGTAAAATTATATCTGATCACTTTTGCTTCAATATTTGATCGGACAATTAACTAACTTTGCCTAAACAATGAATGGTAAGAATTATCACTGCATTCACAGCTCAAAGCATCCTAGTCTCTAAGTGCGACTTTGCCGAAACAGACACTGACGGTCAGAGGGGGCAAACTGAGCGTTTTCTTCCAGGCAGCATGTCGGACGCTGCCTTCCCCACTTTCAGAGCCCCTACATCACGGCTCAAATCTCGCATGCACTTGTGACATTTCCACCTACCAGTAGTCATGAACCATAGATCAAATGCCAAAAGCCATGCTGGGTGACAATGCAGACACAGTGTAGAGTAGGTATCTCCTACTCGGGCAGCCGGAGGAGGAGGCGTCTGTGTTCCTTACACAGTAGAAAGCACAAAGGGGCTTTTATGTTTTCTGGGGGAAAGTAAGAACAGACTGGCAGTGGACTTCTCTCCTTAATGTAAACGTGATCAAGGAAACAGTGGCTTGGCACAGACAGGAAGGAAAAGAGTTCCAGATGGATCTCTTAAAGTAGAATCCCATTCCCTATCGCCTATGACCCCATTGACTGAGGAGATGGAGTGACAAGAGCATTGTTGGGTATGCGGCCACCATCGCTGGATGATTGTCTGGGTTGTCTATAAATGCTACCAAGTGCGTGCATGGACTCTGCTAGCTGAATTCCCACTAATTCAGTTATGGGAAGATCCTTCCCACATCTTCGTTCAAGCCCTTGGCTCCAGAAAAGTGAGCTGCGACAGACCCAGGCCACTGCCTGAGACCAGGATCACTGGTGAATATGTCCTTCCCCCAGACTGGATGGGTAGGACAGTGCAAATAGCACCCAAACGCTGAGTGTCATTCATCTTCCTGTCCAGTACAGCGTTGCTGGGCTAAGAGAATCTCCCTACTGCAAGATCCTTCTGTAAAATCCTTTTAACCACAGCAGATCCCAGGCATTAGGACTGGGGGAGAGGGGCACTATTCGGTCAATCAGATGGCCACTGGTTGACCACGGGGCCAGAGAAAGTGGACAGAGCAGTGGAGAAAGCCTTCATGGCCAGTGTCAGCGCTGGCCGATCTGCTGCCAAGTTCACACAAGAGCAGCTCCTACCACAGTGTTTCCGTGCTAGCCAGCAGGGGTGGGGTTTCACCTGGAGGCTAGGAGTGCTCCGTACCCAGTCTCCACCAAGCAGGCCTACAGTTCAGTGAGGCAGCTGGGGCCACCAGGAATGCTCCAGGGCCCGCACAGCGCCCTCCCCTCTGTACCAGCTCCAACACTCTGGCTGGTTTTGCTTCCAAACCCACCTTGTTCACCTTCTCATAGGGAGTGTCAGAGCCCATGGGGACATGGCCACCAGCTGTTTGGGGTTACCCACAGACTGAGCTGGACCCTGCCCTGTGGTTTCTCCAAACTCCAAGTACATGACATTTAATCTAGAGCTGTTGCTCATAAAAGAAAGGGCTGCAGAGAGTACAGCAAGTGGGATGCTTGCTTTGCAGATGGCCGGCCCAGGTTCTATCCCCAGCACCGCACATGGTTCCCTAGGCACCACCAGGAGTGATCCCTGAGTGCAGAGCTGGATGTGGTGTAAAAAATCTAATAATAATGACAAAATAATAACCCGAGTCCTGGGTTCTTTCTCGGCACAGAGTGGCTCTCTGAGTGCCAGAAATGCAGGCATGAGGGACACAGCAAATGGCAGGAGATGACAGTCAGCACTCCAAAACCTCAACTGACCTGCTCTTTCGGAAGACTGTTCTAGCCTCCCTCGAGTTTGAAGCAGTGGTGAATGAACCATACTCCCCTTCACCTTAGTCCCAAAGATGCTCAAATGAGTCAATCTTTACTTGAGCTCTAAACAGTAGGGAAGAAGGTGCATCCACCACTTGGTAATGGACACCCTCCCCCAATGCTACAACCAACCTAAACACATTGACAAAATAGTGTACAGCGGAATCTTCAATTGTGCTTGCTTCCTTTTGGGGCCATACCAGCGGCACTCAGGGGTTACTCCTATCTCTGAGCTCAGGGATCATTTCTGGTGGGCTTGGGGGACCATATGGGGTTCCGGGGATCAAATCCAGGTGAGCCAAGTGCAAGGCAAACACCCTGCCTGCTGAACTATCTCTCCGCCCCTCTTCAATTGTTCTTAAATTATATTTGAAGTTTATCAAGTCCTGAGAGAGAAGAAAAAGTGCCTGCTATAGACGCAGGCTGGAGGAGAGGGGGGACTGGGAACATTGGTGGTAGAAAATGTGCAGTGGTACAGATCCCGGTGTTGGAACACTGTATGACTGAAACCCAATCATGAATAACCTTGTAACTGGGTATCTCATGGTGATTCAGTTTTTAAAAATCCTAAAAACAAACTATATATATGTGTGTGTGTGTGTGTGTGTGTGTGTGTGTGTGTGTGTGTGTGTGTATGGTCAATCTTTTCTTTTCTCTTTTTTTTTTTGGGGGGGGGGCAGACCTGGCAACACTCAGGCTTACTCTTGGTTCTTTGCTCACGGATTACTTGTGGCAGGTCTCAGGAACAATTCGGAGTGCTGGGGATCGAACCCAGGTCAGCCATGCACAAGCCAAGTGCCTACTTGCTTTATCAAGTCTGAGTCCAATACAGAATTTACTGGTACATTTCATGGATGGATGAATTCCCAGACTCTTTTGAAGGAAAAATCGCCCCCCAACACCGGAAAGAGGAGATGGAAGAAACTGGTTCTACGAGTGACAGTGAATCCGCCAAATGACCTTGGACACAGGTGAACCCCATTCCCCCAGGAGCACAAAAGAACATTCTAGGAGCTCTGTCTTCAGTCTCGAGCCACTGCCAGCCTCACTGCCTTGAGCAGGAACGTCTCCTGCTGGTTCCGCTGCCCTCACCCTGAGAAGCACGCACTATTTCGGGGTGTGTCTGTCTTCTGGAACCTGCACGGGCGAAGAAGGCCTTTCCACCTGCCACGGTTCTTGCAGTGGAGACAACGGGCCCCGAGGTCTGAAGGGAGCTGGAGGGACCATATCAGCTTGCCTGAATTCAAAGGTCCCTGTGACAGCCAGGAGGGCACTTGCTGCCCTGAGCCCGGCCAGGAGGAAGCCCTGAGCACCACGGGTGTGGCCCCCAGGAGAAACGACAACTAAAATAATCATCAAATCCAACCAAACCAGAGAGCGGCAGCATCAGGGCAGTGTAGGAGGCCACAGGTAGGGCGAGGCGAGGTGACCGGCGACGGCATCAGCATCACTGTCAACGCGCCACCTAAGCTAGAATAATCTTTTTTATTTAAACAAAAATGCAGCCACTCAAGCATAAGACCATGAGAGTTTTGGGTGTTGGCTCAGTAGCGAATATAGGAAAAGAGATTTTGAAATTAGAATTTTGAAGGGAGGGAGATCATACAGCAAGTTTGGGAGTAAAAAAGAAACAAGCTCTAACAATTGGAGGAAGAAGTAAATCCAGCTAAAGTGGGAAAGAAAACCCAGGCTGGCTGGGGAAGCAGAGAGGCCGAACAATAACATTCCTTACAAATGGCATCACAGGGGGAGGCGACCCTGGCCAATCCTCCGCCATCCACGGTTTGTCCTCGGGCTCTGTCGTCTCCATGTCAGCTGCAGATACAGCCACAGCGGGGTGTCCCCTTTGGATTGTACCCAGCAAAGGGATTCTATTACCTGCCCCTTTTTGCACTCATTACCTCCTCTCCGAGGAAAGAAAACACGACTTTTCACCCATCAGTTAATCTGTTTTCTTTTTTCACAAAGGAATTGCACGCTTTAGGGGCTGGCGTGGTGTCCAGCGGAGAGTGCAAGCCTGCCGGCCCTCCCTGGCAGGACCACTCCTCAGCGGCCCGACAGCGCGTGCACAGCGATGATGAGAGCGTGCCAGGCGGGCAGGCCAGGAGAGCATGGCTCGGGAGAGGTTTGGGATCTCCGGGATCTGAGATAAACCATCAATCCCCTCCCTAGAAAAATGTGCCTCCACTTACACCCCAAGTGCTGCCCTCCCCTAATGCCGAAAATGCTGCTGGTCTGGCCGGTCCAGTTCTGCGAAGCACACAGCTGCAGGGGAGTCTGTTTCCTAGCCCAGAGTTCAGGGCCGAGAACAGCCCGAGATGCCTGCGGAGGCATGGCGGCAGGGGAGACACACGGTACAGAGCAGGGCTGCGGCCGCCCCGGTATCAACTCCCCATGGCCCTCCACTGTGGCCTGACCAGTTCGGTTCCCCTCTAAGGAATCACCGCAAAGCTTCCTCATGCCAAGGCCCATGCGGCCACAGGCGATCGTCCAAGAGGCTAATGGCACTGGCACCGCCAGCCTCTGCGATGCTCCCCCAAGAGACAGGGCTGGGCCCCCGGATTCCCTGGGGGTCACTGGCTAGAATGGGAATGTTGTGGGATGCCATGAACTCAACAACCCCTGAGTGTGAACACTTACACTTCCTCGGGCCGGCCCATCTGAAGCAGCTGCCAGGCCATTCACGGCCACCTGAGCAGAGCCCACCGTGGCCTCCTGGGGTGTCTGAGTCTCCTTTATGACAGCAACAGGGCACATGAGAGAAGAACCAAGATCTTCCCAGCTACAGAAGCCAGGGACAACTGAGGGCCCGCACTGGCCTGTCATTCTCCTCCCACGACCAGCTCAGTGTGCTGCACCCCCAAGCGCCAGGAGTGCATCTTCTCTCCTTCCCTGAGGAAGCTACCTCCTCACAGCACCTGGCGGCCACTAAAGGGCCAGTACCTTCACACCAGTGCCCGAGAGTTTGGAGACGACAAGGGCAAGGGTCCCAACACACAGTGCTGAGCAGACGCCACCCAGCAACAGGAGTGGATGATGCTCAGACAGATGCAGGGAGGGAGCGCTGGAGACACAGCGGGAAGGGCAGATGGGCAGGGAGAAGTGTAGGGTGGGTGGAGAGTACACAGGTGGGCTGAGGGATGAGTTGATGGAAAGATGGAAGAAAAACAGGGAGGTGGAGGGAGAGACAGAAGGGAGTGATGAGTGGATAAACAGGCAAGGATGGATGGGTGGGTGAAAGGAAGGAGGGAAAGAGAGATGGATGGGTGAGTGGATGGGTGGACATAACAGAGGGATAGACGGATGAGTGGATAAAAGGAAGAAGGCAGAGAAAGACAGACAGAACAGAGAGATGGATGCTAGGTGGATGAAAGGAGGGAGGAGGGAGAGACGTGGTGAAAGCAAGGAGGGAGGGGCAATGGATAAACAGAAGGCTACGAGGATAAATCAAAGAACAGATGAAGGATGAAGGGAGAAAGGGAGGGATGGACAGAAAAATGGACAACTGGTGGAGGGGCAGACAAACAGGTGGAAGAAAGGTGAGTGGGGTGGGGCAAAAGGAGGGAGGTGATGTGACTTAAAGGAAACCCCTCCTCTCACTGGCCTTTCCTGCTGAGCAGAAGGCCCAAATCAGGTCCCTGGGGGTCCCAAAACACACCAACTCCTGTTACGGTGAGGGAGCCAGAGGGCACCCAAAACTCTCGTGACCCAACTGCGGCTGTGGGAAAGTAACAAGAGTGAGCACACACCAACCACACACCAACCACGGCAGAGCCACCTCAAAACTCCCTACTGATTTGGTTCCCAGCACGGGAGTGCAACGGAAGAGGCTTTCCTCCTACTGTCCACGGGACAGCCACTTGAAATAGCACAATGGAATCGGGCCAGAGAGACAGACAGTGCTTAAGGTGTTTGGCAGACCCAACCCCTGCGAGCACATGGATCCCTGAGCACCTCCAAGAGTGATCACCAAGCACAGAGCCAGGAGCAGCCCCAGCACCACCACATGTGACGGAACACAAAACCAAAAAAAAAAAATGCCAACTACGTTTCCAAAAGGAAAGGGTTAGGGTTTATACAGAATCCAACCTAGCCTTCCCCGGCCTCTCCCCACACCTCCTCCTCCCATCCTCTCCCTCCCCTCCCCTCCCCTCTCTTCTCTGGCTAGAGAACATTCAGGAAGTGCCGCTCAGGTCAATACACGAGACACATGTCGGGCCGCACCGTGGAGGGGACTGATGATGGGGAACCTGGGATAGCTTCTTCCACCAAACATCTGACAATACCTTGGGAACTGTAATCTAAGAATTATGTCTTCATCCACCCAGGGGCAAGTGGCTGGGCACTGCCGAGTGTGAGAGAGCTCTGGGACACAAGGCAGATGAGAACAAGCCCCCGACAGCATCTTGCCTCGCAAAGAGAGTGAAGGGAAGCGCTGAACAGGTACATGAGCATGTCTGGCCATGAGCCGCTGCTACCAGCATGACGCCGAGTGGGGCAGTGGTTCTAACATAGTTGCTCGAGTCCCAAAACTGGTAGAGAGAGCACAGAGGAAAACAGGCCTATGAACCATGCAGCCAAAAATACCTTTTGGCCTGACGTGGAATTTAACAGAATCACATGCCGAGCAGTGGGTCCCTGAGAGGGGACCTGGCCTACTCCGGTCCCGCCCACCGACGCCTGGGCCTTGGGCTCGGCTCGGGGGAAAGTCCTCCAAAGGCAGCAGGAGCCACGGGAGTCTGGGTGGCTGCAGATAGCAGTACCAGGAGGCCAGAGCCTCGGCCAGGGACCAGGAGCCACCATGGTGGCAAAAGCAGGGTCCTGGCACCCCGCTCCCGCCCCCCATGTCCAGAAAGTTCCGCAGCCTCAGAGCCAGGCAGCTTCTGAGTTTGGGGCCAATAAAAGACGGGGCCATCCTTATGAAAGCCACACACGGGGAAAGCTGGTTGATGAAGCTCCTCTTAGGCCTGGGGAGCCCCAAGAGTCTCACTCGCAAGGCCGAGGTGCTGCTCCCAGCAACACGACACAACACGACACGACACGGGAGTGTCCTCTCCAGCCAAAAAAAAAAAGGAAAAGAAACACAAAGCGCACGGCTCCTGCTTAGGGCAAGCGCTGCAGTGTCCTTCTCTGCGCACAGAAGGAACGGGGAAGGAGTGTCAGCTCCCGAGAGCCCGGCATGATGACAGGGCTCCCGTGATGAACTGCACATTTAACGAAGACTCACACAGAACATTCTGGGAGGCTGGAGCGAGCTCACGCCTGGCAAGTGTCGGTACAAGGATGAGCTTCCGTTGCTGTTGGCCAGCTTCGGCGACAGCACCGTATACTGGGGCAGGCAGAGGGGCTGCTTGCGAAAGCCTCGCAAATGCGAGAGCTTCTCTCGGGAGCCCCAGTCACTGGGACACATCAGTGCCACTTGAGCCTCACTGCACACAGGACTCATCACAACTTTCCCAAAAGGGCTTCTAGCAGCAAATCATATGTATGATATGGGTGCAGGAGCGAGAAGATGTAAAGAGCTCCAAAAACCCAACAGCAAAATGACAAAGAACCTAATATGAAAATGAGCACAGAGAACCAGCAGACAGTACAGCAGTGAGAGCGCATGCCCCGTACACGGTCCCCAAGCATGCCCCGTGTGGCCCTGGAGGTCCCCCACTGGCACTGCTGGGGATGACCTGGGTAATCCAGGACAGCACATCCTCAGGCCCTTGCACTGAAGAGCCGGCCCTGATTGATCAAGAATCTCCAGGGGGCCCCGGACCACTTGGGAGGTCAAAAGAAGGAGGGGAGGGCAAAGGACTGAATAGATAATTCTCTAAGATATATGAAAGGTCAGGACGAGCCTGAGAGGATGCCAAGTGTCAAGCTACCAAGAAGTGTGTGACAGAACCACGGGGGTCAGGACTCCACGCCTACCAGCGTGGTGAGCCTTGGCGAAAGAACAAACAGCAATCACCGGAAAATAACAAGTACTAGAGAAGATGGAGACGTGAAGCAAAGTGGAAGCCTCGCACCATGCCGGCTCGAGTGCGAAATGCTGCAGCTGCTGGGGAAGGTCACTTGGGGGTACTTCAAAAGGGTAAAAACAGTTCCCAAAAAGGGCCAGAATGATAGAACAGCAGGCAGGGCGCTTGCCGGGCACAGGGCTGGCCCGGGTTCAATCCCTGGCACCCCATATTCCCGGAGCTCACCAGGAATGTTCTCTGAGCTCAGAGCCAAGAGTAGGCCCCGAGCACGGCCAGGTGTGACCCCAAGACAAAAACAAAGCAAACAAATAGCTCCCACGGACACCAGCAACTACTGAAGAAAACTTGAAAGCAGGGCCCAGGTCCATGAGCACACACGTCCAAAGAAACACTACTGGCCACAGCCAGAGATGCTCCGGGTGTCCAGCAAGGCATCGGGGGACTGAAGAACGGGGTCTCTGGGATCAATCCCCGGCACTCCATATGTCCCTTGAGCTGACCACCAGGAGTCATTCCTGAGTTCGGGGCAAGAAGTAACCTCTGAACATCTCTGGGTGTGGCCAAAAATAATTTTTTTAATTAAACCATAAAAAACAGGGTCTCTGTGCAACAACACGGGCCTCAGCTACAAAAGGGAGCAAGAAACCTTGAGAACACTGCACGGACACGAAAGGTCCGACGGTCTGACTCGGCTCACATGAAACGTTCCGAAGCGGCGACGCGGCCGGCGGAGGGCAGGCTGCAGGAGCCCGGGGGTGGAAGGCCAGGAATGCGGAGTGACTGCTTCATGGGTACAAGGGTTTCTTCTCAGTGATGAAAATACCTTGGAACTAGATAGAGGTGCTGATTGCACAACCCCGTGAATGTACCAGATGCCACGGGATTAACCATATAAATGGTTCTGGTCACTCTGGGGCCATGTGAATCTGACCTCAATATGCAACAGAAGGGGATGCCCGCGTGTGAGCACATGGAGGGGGAGGAGGGAGACTCCGCAGGGCTCGGGGGCGCCTAGCCTAGAGGCAAGTGCTGCTCAAAGCTGAGGGGGGCCCAAGGCTGCCTCCCCTGCCTGCAGCCCAGGGGCTACCCCAGTACCGTGGCCCCAAAGGGACCTGGGCTCCAAGGTGTGCCAGCACAAGACAGATGAGTCCTGTCACCCGAAAGACATGGGGGCTGGCGACCAGGGGCCATCTGCTTATCACAATCTCCGAGGGCTGGGTCATGTGTGTGTGTGTACCTGTGTGTGTGCACGTGTGTGAACAAATACACACAATATACAGTCAGCCTCCCGGGTTACTCAGACTCACACATAGGTTGGAAAAGCATCAGATTAGCATGTTAAGCATACGTGCAGCCTTAAAGTGATACACACTGGGGCGGGGCCATACCGAATGGTGCCCAGGGGATCCTGGGCAGTGCTGGGAATCAAACCAGGGTGCACGGTGTACAAGACCCGTGTACCGTCTGTCCAGCCCTCACACCAAGACACAGATGGGGTTCTACTGTGACGAAGGTCCCAGGGCATGACAGGAGGCCCAGGGACCAGGGCAAAGTGCACTGCCTCCCCCCACGCCACTCACAGAACACGGAGAAAGAGAAAGGTCACTCCCAAATCACAGGCACATGACACTCAAGGGAAATAATCACGACAGAGTCCACACAAATGGACAACAAACTAGGGGGTACCCGCAGCGTTAGTGAGCCATGGTGTGCCGTACCGAGACATGAGGCAGAAGGCAGAGGACGCATGTGGACCTGCAAAGGCCCCACGCGAGAGGGGCAAGGCAGGCCACAGCCCAGAGAGGTGTCCCTGGGCGGAAAGGGCCGCTACCTGAGCACTGATGGCCAGCACTCACGCTGGGATGCTCCACCGTGGGAATGAGACGCAGCTCACACCAGAAACGAGGCCTGCGGCACGGAGCTGGGGCGCCGGACAGGTCCTGCAGGCATTTCAAACACGCGGCTCCATTGCTATGTCCGGCCAACCAGTCCCACCGCTCGAGAGTATGCCTTTCCCCTGGGGGCTCAAGCACACTGCAGTGGACACTTGGCCAGCACCGGCTTCCCCCTACTTCTGAAGAGCTCTTCCCTTTGATCCTATCTCTCTAGGAGGCCTAAGGCCTAATATCACCAGAAGAATGTTGGCCTCAAGGCCATACTTGGGTTTCACCTGTCTTCCATAGGAAAAATCCCTTCAGTTTCTTCAAAGCCCATTCGTTCATGCAAGATCTATGTGACTGAAATGGAGGGCTGACTTTCGCTTGGGAAAACCTACTCCATCTTACCAGCCAACTGCTTCACGAGACCAATTCTAGTAACTCATATACTTGGTGCTGCCATGTCATTAGTTCGCTTCATGGAAAATTCTACAATTTTTGTCTAGCAGTTTGCAATATGCAAAAAAAAAAACCCTACCTTCTTTAACTCAGGTGGACAAATAAACCCACCAAACATGTGTAAAATATACCAAAATATCAGGGCTGAACAGAAGAGACAGCCCAGCCGGCTGCATACATGCAGAGGGCTGGGTTTGGCCCCCCTGAGCACTGGCAAAAACGGAAAACTAGGGAGAAGAGAGGAAAGACACAGAGGTGGGCTTCTTTGCCCTCTGGTTGTAATCACTGGTGATCTCCCCATAAATACTGAGACCCACATGCCATCCAGGCTACCTCTGAACTACCCAAGCTTCTGGAGAGTTCCAAATGAGTCTCTAGGGTCATGAGCATGAAAAGAACCAGCTTAACTCTTGCTTCTACCCCACCACCTTGTTGGGATTCATCTACACGGTCTTAGGACTCCAAATATGATCGATCATACAAACAGTGTCTGTCCCGGTGTGGCATGCTAAACAGTGCGGGAGAAAGGGCTGACATCCACCCCAGCCAGCATCAGATGGGAAATGAGTGTATATCTCTGGACTTCACTGAATAAAAGCAACAGGATAGATCAAAAGTAGCCATTGGAAGGGAGTGCAGGCTTCAGCTTCCAAATGGGGACTGAGCTTGCACTCGATGCAGAACTGAGCAGCTAAGAAGGGCACAAGAAAAACAAGCAGGAGTGGAGCGATAGTACACAGGATAGGAAACTTGGGCTGCGTGAGTCCAACCCGGGTTCCATCCCCGGCATCCCACAGAGGGTCCCCCAGCCCCGCCGGGAGTGATCCCTGAACACAGAGCCAGGATGAAGACCTGAGCATCAGCAGGTGTGGCCCAGGTACAAAGAACAAAAGCCAAAGGAAAAAAGAAAAGCAAGTATGTTCTGAGTTGTGTGGGGCTGTATTGTTCTGCAGTGGGCCACACCCAGTGGTGCTGGGGTGACCCGGCACTGTCAGAGGCTGACCCTAACGCTCCCGCACGCTAGGCAGATGTTCTGAGGCTCGGAACAATCTCCCGCTAGCTCAGCCAGGGGGGTGGGAGACTTTACAGGGATCCATACTAAGTAAAACAGCCAGGACATGGGCAAAAAAAATGGTGTCTTACTGTGACCGAAGCGTAACCAGCGCATGCGCTCCCACTCGAAACTTCAAAGTAAGGGCACGGACAGCCTGGGATCCGGCTAGTCCTGGGAGCTGTTCAAACAGGAATTATTGGTTCTGGCCACCTTGGTGGCTCTTAAAATGCTGCTCTGTCCTTCTCCCCTAAGCACAGGCGGACGCAAGAAGCTATTCTGGGCAATCCTTGACATTTTTGTCAAAACGCCATCCGCATGGTGACATTTTGGAGGTTTCTGATAGTGGAGGGGGGAGGGGCGGCTGCTGGTATCTTGGCCCTCAGAGTGAGGTTAAGGAGGCGACAGCGCGTGGCAGCCTGGGCCACCCCAGTGACACCCCAGCTCTCATGTCTCCAGAAGCAGCACCTCTGCGACAAACAAAATGGTACCACGGTGCTTCCTGACGCGCCGCGGGAAACGCTCTGCGGGACCAGAACATCCGAGTCCACCCGAAGCACACAGCCCTGAGTGAGCAACTGCCACCCCCTTTTTTAAAAGAAGCACCAAGTGTCACTTGCTAAATGCAAGGACCGGTCACGTGCCATGGGCATGGCAAAGGCCGAACTAAATCCCTGAGCAGGGTGCGGGCGGCACAGCCCCGCTGCTAAAATAAGCAGGTGAAATGCATCTGCCGCTCAGCACGGCCTGCTCTCTGCTCCCCGGCAGCCAGGACCCCAAGGCACCCCTGAGCCTCCCTACCAGCTCCTTTGTCTCCCTCCATCAGCAGAGATAGCCCAATAACTGGTCAGTGTCAGATGACCCGCACCAGCCCTGCCAAAAGTCAGTGCTACACTAACTTCTCCCGGAGAGTCTTGGGGCCCGGCGCCCACAGCACAGAGCTCTCTCCCCCTGCTGGCGTCTCCCCGAAACCAGAATCCCGCTCCCCTGAGCCAAGCCTACAGGATGCTCAGCCCTAGCTCTGGTCTCCACCCACAGAGGCCAGGGATACCCCAAACTCCAAGCTGTGAGCCCCTGAAATGTCTCCAGAGGCAGTGAAATATCAGGGTGCATGCAGCAGAGACCCACTGTTCCTAGTGGCATTTCCAGGCTGAGGAAGGCAGGGGCTGTGATGGGCACAGCCCAGACAAATCCTTCCAGAAACATCCAGCTCTGGGAGTTTCCAAGACCCAAACAGCAGTGCAATTTGGGACATTTCATCCCCAAGTGATTTACCTGCATGTGGAGATTACCCCCTCACCCCCCCCAAAAAAAAAAAGAAACAGTGACCACACTTGTGCAAGAAAACTGTCCAGGGGGCTTCACCTTGAGTCCTCTCAGCCTGTTCTTCACAGCCTTGTGTCCAGCACTCCGGTCTATGAGCATGGAAGCAGGGCCCAGGAGGAACGGGAATTCTCAGACATCCCACATGGATGAAAGCAGAAGATCTGCTCTGCTCAGCGAAAGGTGCTGAGGGAAGTGTCCCAGTGGCCGGGCCCATGCTTGGGTACCATGGGGCCCAAATGCACCGCCACACGGTCTCCGGGCAGTCACACTCTTTGTCTCATGCTTGCAAGCAGACCCAAGCCACTGGGCCATTCCTGTACTGTTTCCACAACAACACCCTTAGTCCAGTATGAGGACCAGGTGAGTACCCGGGGGCATCCCCCTTTCACCCCACTAGCACCCAGGCCCTAATACCCTGCATCTTCTTAGGAAGCATCCCTGGGGACTATGTGACCCTTTTGAGAAGCCCAGAAGCCCTGTGCCCAGTTAGACACGGCCAAGGCTCATCTACACGGTCCCACTACCAAAGTGAGGCAGCGTTCTGAACTGAAAAACGGGTTCCACACTCCCTGAGCCTGCGACAAGTGAGCTCTGAGCACTGAGCCAGGAGTTAGCCCTGAACAGTGACGGGTGTGACCCCAGAACCCAAAAAATAAACAAATAGAAAGAAATTGTTTGAATTTCAATAAATAGAAACAGGTTCCCTTTTTCAAAGTGAAAACTGCCTGCATTGAAGTCTAATCTCCACACCAGGAAAGCCTCCCATTTCCTGTGCAAGTCACTGGTTTTTAGATTTACTGAGTTGCACAAGATACAACCAGTTCTGGAACAAGTCCATGAGCTCAATCAAGTCCCCGATCCCACCCCCAGCCCCCAGTAACCTCTAATCTGCTTCGCCTCTCCGGATCTGCATGCTGCGGGCATCTCGGTGGGCCCACACAGCTGCCTTTGCCGTGTGCAACCCACGACTCAGGGGCCAGCTTGCACCACAATCCGTAGTGGTACCGGGCGTGAGGCTGGGGAAGCATCGTAGAAAGCAAAAAGAGATTTCAAGAATCACTTCTCCAGGGCTGCAGGCATGGCGCAGGAGGTCAGGGGTTTGTCTTGTGCACAGCCAACCTGGGTGTAATCCCTGGTACTGCTGGAGTGATTTCTGAGCACTGCCAGGAATAAGCCCTTAGCACCACCAGGTATGGCCCCCAAACAAGCAATAAAATCCAAACACTCCCTGCTTATGGCTGGCTGGGCTGCGCACTGAGGCCGTGGTGCCCGAACAGGAGGATTCATTCCTCCGGGAGGCATCAAGGCCATCTGCCACGGCAAGTGGCCTCCAGGGTTCTGGGAAGCATGTTGGACTTGCAGGGCTCTGTTGCAGATGCCGTTTTCCACGGAAGACACATTTCCAAACACAGCCCCTCTCCGGGAATCCCTGCCCACTAGCGAGCGTGAAGTTCCTCTGGCGAGAGAGCGAGACGCACAGAAGATTAATGAAGGCCTACCAGACAGCTGGCCAGAAGGTTTCAGTCCGGTCTGAACCACGGTGCTCGAGAGGAAGAGCCCAGCAAAGACAACAGCAGGAGAGCTGTGGCATCCAGTAACGTCTGCGGGCAGCTCACAGGGATAGGGCGGGATTGGGATCTTAACCATGGGAAATGCTTTCCCGGTTTTGCAGCTTCTCTGTCATTCTAAAATCATCCCAAATAGTGCCACGGAGAGTCCAAGGGCTGCACTACTCGCTCTGTCTGTGGGGCTTAACGTCCAAACCAGGAGAAGCCCCCAAGCACTGCCAGGTGTGACCCCACAAAAAAAAAGAAAAAAATTAAAAAGCATTCCAAGGCAGTCAAACGCTGAGCCGAGGCCTACGGCCCCATGGTACAAAAAGCCAACAGAGAGAAAAGGGTATGCCTCGCTACCCTCCTCACGGACCCAGGAAGATGGCTCCTCCACACAGCCCCAAACAGAACACTTGGCAAGTGAAGGTATGGCTGCCGGAGTGGCAGCCTAGGGACCCCACAAGAATGCCAGTGATGGACCTGGCTGAAATCAGGGTGAAAAAGTGTCATGGCAGGGGATGCTCACCATGGAGTCCATAAAGTCACATGGAGACACACACACACACACACACACACACACACACACACACGGACAAACGTAGGTGAAATCCCCTGTACCATATATGGTTCCCCAAAGTGGTTGCTGAGCACAGGGCCAGGAGTACACTCAGCATCACTGAGTGTCTGGGTGTGGTCAGTCCCCACCTCACACCCTCCCCGCAGAAAACAGAACTCCAAAGATGAGAACGGGGCTGCCTCTGCGGGCAACAGCGGGGATTACGGGGAAGGAGGTGCACATATTGGACATTTTATGTGAGAATGGGGGGGCGGGGAGGGGGGCTGCGGGAGGCAGCTCAGAAGCTTTCGGTGTCCCACTGGCTGGGATGCAGACTTTCAGCTCTCTACCCTCCCTTTGTCTGCGCTCCCACGGTAATCCGGCTGCCCCGCCCCATAGTGGTAACCTGAGTCGGGTATCACAGGACAGCGCTGGGTCACGTGGCCGCTGGCGGCCCGGCCCGGAGCTGCCTCCCGCACTACTGATACTTTAAGTGTGTGATCATTCTTTTTAATGCATGGGTTGGGGGGGGTTCTCGGGGGTCTGCGTTGAGAATCCAGTTGAACATCATTTTGCCAAATGAACCCTGGAGGCGAAATCACACCTGCCTCAGAGTAACCAGGACTTACTCCACCAGGAGCTGAAAAGAGGCTGCGGGCCGGGAACCCAATACAACAAAGAGGGGGTGCCTGCTTCCGGGCAACCCTAGAGCAGACAAAAATACTAGCTGGTGGGCCAGAGAGAAAGGGGACACTGGACAGCCAAGCTGTGCTCGATCTCTGGCACCACAGAGGGTCTCCCGGTGCTGCCAGGAGTGATCTCTGAGCACAGAGGCAGGAGGATGACAAAAACCTAGGTGAAACACAGAAATGCAAAATTAGCACTGTAAGTAAAACCTGACCTGTCATGAATAATTATATTCAATTATATTCATTTGTTGCAGACCTGCTAGGTGCAGGAGATTTAGGAAAAGCAGAATAAAATCTAAGGGTTTTTTTTTTTTATTAAATCACCGTGTGGAAGATTACAATGCTTTCGGGCTTAGGTCTCAGTTATACAATGCTGAAACAACCATCCCTTCACCAGTGCCCATATGCCACCACCAAAAAAAAAAAACCCACACAGTACACCTCCCATCCCGCCCCCCCACCCCCTACCTTGTAACTGATAAGTTTCATTTTACATTCTGTTTACTTTGGTTACATTCAATATTTCAACACAAACCTCACTATTGTTGTTAGGAGTACCCCACTAGATTCAGACCTACTGTGAAGACAAATAAGGTCGCGCGGCTGCAATAGCGGCTGCACGGTTTTGAATTTCTGTACTTTAACAAGAAGTCCAGGGAGATTTCTTCCAGATATTAGATAATTGCAGGCTTGAAAACCCAATCTGTGGTCGTCTTAATATGGCGGCCACCGCGCCCTTCATCCCCGGAGAGAAAGAGGCGAGAGAGAGAAATATCTAAGGGTTTTTTTTTTTTTAAAAAATAAAGATAACTTCCATTTTTCTTTTCTTTCTTTTTTTTTTTTTTTTTGCTTTTTGAGTCACACTCAGCGATGCACAGGGGTTACTCCTGGCTCTGTGGAATTACTCCTGGCGGTGCTCAGGGGACCATATGGGATGCTGGGAATCAAACCTGGGTCGGCCGCGTACAAGGCAAACGCCCTACCCACTGTGCTATTGCTCCAGCCCTGATTTTTCTTAAAAACCATACATTAGAAGAACTGGAGCAATAGTACAGTCGGGAGGGCATTTGCCTTGCACAGGGCCGACCCGGGTTCAACCCCCAAAACCCCACAGGGTTCCACAAGCACCAACAGGAGCAATTCCAGAGCACAGAGCCAGGAGTAACCCCCAAGCATTGCCAGCTGTGACCAAAAAGACCAAAAAACCCCAAGCATTGGGGCTAGAGAGCTAGCTGAACCGCTCTTGGCAGTGTTCGCCCTGCACACGCCCAACCCAGGTGCAATCCCCAGCACCCAAATAGTCCCTCCAGCCCTGCCAGGAGTGATCCCTGAGCACAGAGCAAGGAGGAAGCCTGAGCACTGCTGCATGGGACCAAAATGGAAAAATAACAAAAATAACAAAAACTGATTTTCTGTGTGCCTTCTTCATCCTCTAATTTTTGAAAACTTTTTATTCAATAGAGTCACAGAAACGTTTAGAGAAAGATACGAGGAGGTTCCGTGTGTCCTTTCTCCGGTTCCTGCCACAGCCTGCATAAGGATACTGCAGTCCCAAGCCGGGCCCCTGACATGCACAATGCAGTTTATTCAGCTCCCCTGCATCAGTGTGTGTGTCTATGCACCTGTATCAGGCATGCAGCTTGTCTAACCACAATTAAGACAGAGAAACGTTGCCCCATGTACAGCCCCACCCCAGCCCATGCCCATGGCCCTCTCTCCAGCCCCGCCTGGGGACAGTTCTCCCAGAAGTGAAAGCTTTGCTACCATCACCCCGTGTGTGTTTCTCTTTCTCGAGCTCTAACCGACACAGCTCACTGGGCGGAAGGTGCCTGCGGGGAGTGGATGCCCCTGCATACAGCAGGCTGATGAGCACCTTCCCTTTCGTGGTGAGGACTGCACCCTGCAAGCACCCGGGGCGTGGGAGAGACCCCCCGACTGTCTTTTTAACGCAGAGCTGTTCTCAAGGGGCCTATTCCCTGCCTTCTTCCCCGGAGGTATTCATTCCCGTGCTCTTGAAACGATCCAACCGACTTCCCCTGCTGGTCTAAGATTGGAGACAGCATCCTTCTGGGGGGGACGGGGACAACTTTCTACAGAGGGGCTCCTTCACGACCGGGTTCCACAGAGGCTTTTCTGAGCCCCTCACTAATCGGTGGCACTTCCTGCTGGGGTCTTCTATCCCGGCACCCCACTGGCCAGAGGTTACCTTGATTAGTCCTCCAGATCTGCTTAAGCTCGGGGATCAACGAAGCTTTTCAATACAGGGTTGGACAGGAAATATTTTCAGCTTCGGTATGCTGGTCACATTTTCTTTGTGGACACCGAAACCTGAGTTTCACAAAATTGATCTTCTTTTGCTTCTTTTTTCAGTTTTTCTGCAAGCTACACGGAAACAAGCCCCGGGGCTGCTGGCGCCAACCCAGCCCAGATCTCATTTTTTTTTGCTTGTTTTTGGGCCACACCTGGTGATGCTCAGGAGTTACTCCTGGCTCTGCACTCAGGAATCACTCCTAGCAGGGCTCTGGGGACCATATGGAGTTCTGGGATCGAACCTGGGACCCTGGGAGAGCACATGACACTCAGTACACACTGCTTCACCAGCTAATGACAAGCATGTCAGGGAAGAGACTGTCGGAAAGAGAAGCAGGGGCAGTAACTGGTCACCACACTGATGTCACTGCCGTCATTCTTGTTATCAGATCACTGCGTACAGGTTCTCTGGTACCCCACTGCGCCTCCACTTCCCCCCGGGATGTTACTCCTCAGCTAGCCTCCATTGTACCTGACCAGGATGTAGCATCTAGACTATTAGAGTCAGACCGTTGATTTGTACTTTGGTTTCTTGTCCCTGTATTCAGAGGAAACATGAAGTATTTTACTTCTCCAGGCAATAAATTACAAGAGACATGAGAGTGGTCTCTTTGGTTCGATCCACAGTTGGTGGGAATTTTTAATTTTTTTTTATTGATTCACTGTGAGATAGACCCTTAACAAAGCTGTTTGTGATTGGGTTTCAGTCATACAGTGTTCCAACATCCGTCCCTCCACCAGTGCACATTTCCCAGCACCAGTGGCCCCAGGCTCCCTCCCACCACCCCCACCCCACAGCCTGTCTCTATGGGAGGCACCTTCCCTCTCTCCCTCCCCCCTTCCTCTTCCCTTCCCCCTCCCTATCCCTCTCACCATCCCTCTCCCTTTCTCCCTCTCCCCCTCCCTCTCCCTCTCCCTCTCTCTCTCTCCCTCTCCCCCTTTTTGGGTATTACAGTTTGCAATACAGATACTGAAAGGTTATGTCTCTTTACCCAATTTCAACACTCAGTTCTTTTTTTTTAATTTTTAAAATTTTATTGAATCACTGTGAGGTAGTTACAAGCTTTCATGTTTGGGTTACAATCTCACAATGATCAAACACCCATCCCTGTACCAGTGCACATTCCCCACTACCAATATCCTGGGTATACCCCCCCCTTTCCCACCCTCCCCCTGCCTCTAAGGCAGACAATATTCCCCACACTCTCTCTCTACTTTTGGGCAGTATAGCTTGAAACACAGACACTGAGACGTCATCATGTTGGGTCCATTATCTACTTTCGGCATGCATCTCCCATCCCAACTGGTTCCTCCGGCCATCATTTTTTTAGTGATCCCTTCTCTATTCCATCTGCCTTCTCCCCTCCGCTCATGAAGCTGTCTTCCAACTATGGGGCAATCCTCCTGACCCTTGTATCTACGGTCCTTGGGTGTCAGCCTCGTATGATGCTACCCTACACTCCACAAATGAGTGCAGTCCCTCTGTCTGTCCCTCTCTTTCTGACTCATTTCACTTAGCATGATACTCTCCATGTTTATCCATTTATAAGCAAATTTCATGACTTCATCTCTCCTAACAGCTGCATAGTATTCCATTGTGTAGATATACCAAAGTTTCTTTAACCAGTCATCTGTTTTAGGGTACTCGGGTTGCTTCCATATTTTGGCTACTGTGAACACTCGGTTCTTATCCAGCGTGATCACTTCCAACTATTACTGCCATACTTGCCCCTTCTCGATCTTACCTACCCTCCACCCCACACACACTTGTGGTAGATTACAACCACTGACCAGTCCTTCTGGCCCTTGTTTTCCTTGGCCTTGGATATTAGTCTCACAGCACAATTGGTGTTTCTTATGGGGCCCACTGCTCTGTTCAGCAAATGGGAGAGTGCATCTCCTGCATTACAACCAAAAGCAGATGCAAGAAAGCGGAGCCTACAATATGGGCAGACCTACAAAATGGGAGGCTGGAGTCAAAGAATCTGGACAGCAAATGCCACATAGCATAAAAACTCCATTGCTAAGAAATATCTAGAACTGGAAATCTGTAGACACTGGAAGCAAACTGATGGGTAACAAGACTGCGAAGAATGGATAGCAAGTAACTGTTCAATGGATATGGGCCTTCCATTTGGGTGATGGAAATGTTCTGGAAGTAGAGTGAGTGGTTCACACCATGGTGACTGTTCTAAATGCCATGGAGCTGTTCCTCTTACAAAAAGCAGTTGGGGTGGGGGATAGAAACAGTTCAGCAGGCAAAGTGCTGGCCTTTCACACAGCCAACTCAGGTTCAATTCTGGGCACAGCATAGGGTCCCCTGAGCCCCATCAGGAATTATCCCTGAGCACAAAGCCAAGAGTAAATCCTGAGCACTCCCAGGGTTTCCAAAAAGGAAATAAAACAGTGATTTTGTTATGTGAATATTCTGTCACTGTCATCCTGTTGTGAATATTACTTCAATAAAATTAAGTGTGTGGGGGGAGGAGCTGGAGCAATAGCACAGTGGGTAGAGTGTTTGCCTTGCAAGTGGCCAACCCGGGTTTGATTCCAAGCATCCGCATCCCATATGGTCCCCTGAGCACCGCCAGGGATAATTCCTGAGTGCAGAGCCAACCTGTGCATTGTTGGGTACCACCCAAAAAGAAAGAAAAAAATTAAGTGTGTGTGTGGGGAGGGTGATAGCACAGCAGTAGGACGTTCGCCTTTCACACAGCCAACCCATGTTCGATTCCTCCGCCCCTCTTGGAGAGGCCGGCAAGCTACCGAGTATTATGCCTGCACGGCAGAGCCTGGCAAGCTACCTGTGGCGTATTGGGTATGCCAAACACTGTAACAATAAGTCTCACAATGAGAGACGCTACTGGTGCCCGCTCAAACTAATAGATGAGCAACAGGATGACAGTGACAGTGACAGTGTGTGTGTGCATACACATGCACATCTGTGCTACTGGGAGTACAACCCAGAACACCACTCATGCTATGCATACACTCTCCCACTGAGCCACACCCCAGTCCAAATGACACATCTGTCAGGGATAGTGCAGGCCTATATCGTCTTTCTTCTTTCTCCAAAACTGCCATGGGGGGCAGAGAGATATGACAGTGGGGAAGGTACATTCCTTGCAAGCAGCTGGCCTGGGTTTGATCCCCAGCACCGCACATGGTCCCCTAAGCTTACAAGGTGTGACCCTTGAGTGCAAAGGCAGGAGTAAATCCTGAGCAGGGCCAGGCCTGGCCCCAAAACAAACAAAACTGACTTATAGCAAAAAGAGTAGCGCAACAGGAAAGCAGCTATTTTGCATGTGTGAGGCCCTGGGTTCAATCCCCAGATCTCCAGTACTACACACACATACACACACACAGAGAGGTACAAGTGATGCATAAGATTGTATTGGTGCCAGGCCAGCAGCATGTTGATTTGATGAACGCATATACTGTGGAATAGGGGTTACAATATCTATTTAATACCCATCCACAAACATGCATCCCCCTGGGATGAGAAGGGACTCAGGGTTTTGTAGCCTGGTCCCCACGCTGTCCATCGGCACATTCTGGTGGCGGAAAGAGAATGCAGATGTATCGTTAAATGAAAGTGGCAAGTCACACAGAAAAAATACCTACAGGAGGGTCCTTGATTTCAGCTTCCCAAAGGTGAGGGTACATGCATAGATACTGAGGGGTACAGTGAAGGTACTACAGGGAGCTGTTGTTGCTGGTCCCTGCCAGGCAGGGGCACACATCGCTCTCCAGTGGAACCCATGGAGCTTCAATGGGCCTGGACACGGTGTGTGTGTGTGGGGGGGGGGGCGGAGAGCCAGGTCCCTGAACACAAACTCAGCCTGAGGCCATTCACGCACCTCTGCACATTAGAACAGAGCCTTGAGGAAGGATCAGCCAGAGGTCCAGGACACACGCACAGCAGCAAATGCCAGCACAAGCGAGCAGCAATCTGGGGGCAAGAGCGCTGACAAGCCACACTCTCTTCCACAGCCGGGGCTGCCTCGCCGGGCTTGCACTTCATGTGAAGGACAGGGGGCTTCCTATATGAGCACAGGACAGCAATACCCCCTATTAAAGAAAATGCCCCGACCCCGATGCTGAGGGCATGAAGACGGGCGGCCGCAGACAGACCATTCTGAAACTGCTCTCTGACTGCCAGGCCCCAGGCCAGGGTTCAGAATCCCACAAACCAGTGGGGCCCAGCCCTGGTCTCATCCCAGCCCATCCATCCTGGACCAGCAAGCTTGCAAACCCCTCCCCCGCCACCATTCCAGATGCACTAGCCATTGACCATCCCAATGTGACCAGCTCTTCCAGAGAGTAATGAACTCCTAAGCAAAGAAGCAAGAGCAAGTTTTGCAAAAAGTCAGGAAGAACAACTTCCTAGAGAAGGTGCTATTTGTCATGATCTCTGACGCTGCTCCCCTGTGCCGGGCTGCACACCCCCCTTACAGCAGGAATGCTCTGGAGACGCGGGTCAAGGACTAGACACTCGCCTGAGACAGTTCAACACGAGGGGCAGAGGGAGTGTGAGCCACGGAGCAGGAGGAGGAAGGGGAGGAAAGATTTTTGAAATTCTTACCTATAACACCACCCGCTTCTCCTACGCTGCGTGTTTTCACTTAATTCTCCGAAGAGTGAAGACATTCTTTTGGTTCAAAAAGCTAAAGTGGGGGGCAGGCACTGGCTCAGTGGGCTAAGCGCATGTCTTGGGGGTGTATTAGGACCCCAGCAACCCCCGGTTCCCAGAGTACCACCAGGAATGAGTTCTATACCCTAAACAAGCCCCTGGGGACCTCTGGGTATGGTCTAAAACAGCAAAGACCCAGGGTGAAGGATGTGGCTCTGGAGTAGAGCGCATGCGCAGAACTAAAGGGATCAAACAACGTCACCCAAGCCTGGTCCCATCTTCACTGCGTGCCCAACGTGCCTGCGGAGAGAGACCTCACTGAGATCTCAAGTCTCTCTGGCTAATTATTTTCCTCTCAATCTGCTTCAATCCCAGCATCTGCTAGACCACTTTTCCACTAGCCTGGTTCAAAGCACATTTGATTGTTTGGTTTATTTGGGAGCCACACACGGCAGTGCTCAGGGCTTACTCCTAGCTCTGTGCTCAGGGACCAATCCTGACAGGGGGCAAGGGATTTTACATGGTGCTGGGGATGGAACCCAAGAGGAGGTCAATTCCCTAACTGCTCCCAGTTGTGACTCTTGACTACACGATATACGTTCCAGGGTCGCTTCAAAAGTGGGGTACCCAGGACCCATGCAGCGGTGCCAAGATGACTGAGGTTTCTGCCCGCTCCCCAGTCAGTTCAAGGGGGCGCTACGGGGCAGCAGCCCAGCCCCTCCTCCAAGAACTGATACAATGAGGGAAGGGACGGAAGCAGAGCACAACTGACCCCAGCGCAAGGCCCTGAGAGCAGAGGGCCTCTTTCGGCCGGGCACAAGCGGAGCGATGGTCATTTGTGTGTGTGCACAGAAAACAGCTGGGAGTTGCCAGAGAGAATCAAGGGCAGCGGTTTCCTATATTCCGCAGGGACGCTTCTAAAATGAGGTCGGTCAACAGAAGGGAAGTTTGGGGCAATAAAATGAACGGGGCACTGGTCCAGGCCGTGCGCAGAGGAACTGTGCAAACGTTCTGCTGTCCGAGATAAGCCCGAGCCGGAGCACCACACGCCTCCAAGCCACTTCCACGAAATGTCCCAGAGGGGTGCCTTGAGGTGAGGGCGGCAGCGCTCGGCTTTCCTCGGGGGCTGAACAAGGTCCACGGCCAGAGAGCAGCCAGCAGCCGCGCTTCAGAGCCCCGGGTGGAATAACAGTCACTAAGGCCTGACAACGGTTCACTCGGCCCAGAGCAACAGAACAGGGGTTAACACGAAGGCTGCCAACCGGGTTCCATTCCCGGTGCCCCAGACGGTCCTTCGGGCTCTGCCAACAGTGACCCCTGAACACAGGGCCAGGAGTAATCCCTGAGCACCACTGGGTATAGCCCCAAAACCAAACTTAAGTGAAATTCAATGGCACACTTACACCTACTGTCCCCTGAGCACTGCTGGGAGTGAACCCCTCCCCCCAACAATAAAACAGGACGTTTCCAAGCATGCAAGCTGGGCCAGGCACTCAGCAGGCAGAAATGGCCCCCAGTGGCATAAGGTGTCTGGTTCCCTGGCCAGGGCTCCTCTCCCCACACACACAGTGCCCGAGAGCTCTGAGATGCTTCCCAGGTGCCCACCCGTAGCAGAAGTCTCTGGCCTGTAACATCTTAGGAACTGGCCCTCCACACAGACAGGGCGAGCAGGGAGACAGAAGCGGCTTCGGGTCCTTGGCCAGGCCATTCTGCCCCCAGCGAGCTCTGATCAATTGTGACTGGGGACCGGCCCCAGTGTGCTGACAGCAGTGTCCCCCATCAGAGAACTGTGCAGAGGCAGAGATCCCGGCTGAGCCCTGGCCAGCGCAGTGAGTCAGCAATGGTCAGTCCAGCCCCGGGACCCCCCCCCCCCCAATCAGCTAAAGTGATGAGAAGCGCCAAGAGGGCCTGAGGGAACGGGCCCAGCCCGCACAGCTGCCCTGCCAGGGTCGCGATCTCCCTGGCCTCTCAGCTGCACCGCCACAATTGCAGCGGCGGCTCGATCCTGCATACTTCTGCCTCCTGTCACTGTTCTGACGTAAAGCCCATCTTTGCCAGTCTTGGTGCCCTGAGAGCTGCAGCTGAGGCCTCTCACCGTCCATGCACATAGCCAACAGTTTCCACCTCCGCTCTGCTCTCAGGACACCAGGCCCAGCGTCAGGGGGCGCACACAGGAAGAAGGCTCCTAGGGGCGAGGGTAAAAGTAGGACTATGCCACTGCACCTGCTGGCAGACACGAGCCAGCCAGAGGCTCCATGCCAGGGCACAGTGCTCTGTACCTTGGCTGTAACGTGGCCACAGACCCAGCGACCTCAAACACCACCCAGATGGGCTCCGTCCAGCTAGAATGAAGCTGGCAGGGCCGGATCGTATGCTCAACTCGCTTTCCTGTCACCTCTAGCTTCTCGAGACTTCCTACATTCTTTGGCACATGGGCATGGACACCAGCCTGTGCCTCGACAGTCCCATTGGATGTGGCCCCCTGTCGCCTTGGGGAGCGTGACTTCCCACCGCAAGGCCCCCTGCACTGCTGCGGGTGGCTTATTAACAAGCTCCCAGGACAGGAGATGGATGTCAGGCAGGGGCCATTATTCCGGCTACCACTGGAGGGTGAAACATCAAACAGCGCAAATACCAGATAAAAATAACCAGGGGTACGGCACAGCGCAAGTGCCTGGTCGAGGGTGGGTCAGGTGCGGGCAGCAGGCCCGGGCGTCCATGCCCCTGTCCACAAGCAGCCAGCCTGACCTCAGAGCTCTCGGGGCAGGTTCGCTCCCCGGCCCTGCCTGGAGTACAGAGCCCTGAGCACGGAACCCTGAGTAGCCCTGGAGCACCACCAGGGGCAACCTATCAAGGCCCCCCTCCAATCACAGAACTGAAGGATGGGGAGGTGGAAGCACCCCCGGGGATAAGGCCACAAACTGGTGACACGTCACCCCACACAGCCCTGTTGATAGGGAGCACCCCAAAACTGAGAGCAGCCACTGAAAGAAGGAACAGAAGCCACGAGTTATAAGTGGGTGGGTGAGAACCCGCCCCCCGCTGGAACCCAAGTCTCTCCCATCTGGGGGAGGGTGCACCCCTCCTGTGGCCCAGAGTAGAGAGTGTGAACAGGACAGTCTGTGCCAACCTCACCCCACCATAGGGCTCGGAGTAGGCCCTCCCTTCCCCCGAGACTCTGAGCTCGCTCGCTTATTCCCATACCCCACCCCCACACGCCCAGGCCCCTGTGCTGGAGAGGCCTGGGCATCCCCGCATCCCCCAAAGGAGGCATAAAGACCCGAGACTCAGCGAGCCCTCCCCCGGCAGCCTGAGAGGGACGCCGGGGCTGGCCTCATCCTTGACCACACGTCTGTCCCCATCGCCCAGACCCACGGGCTCTGCCGGACAGCCCGGCCCAAGAGCCTCTGCAAACAGTTCTGGAACCCCGCAGAATATTCCATTAGACTGACTGGCCCCAGCAGGAGGCACGGGATGTGCCCAGAGCAGGCCCTGCGATGGCACCAGGGCCCTTAAGCAGAGCCTCAAACCCACCAGAAGAGGTGAAATGTGCTATTTCCACTTCTAAAATCAGAATGAAAAGAGGAAAGGGAAAGTAAGAGGCTTCCAAATGCCCGGGAGCTATTTTTAGATATGAATGACTTTTCCATTCACTTTTCTCAGTGTGTGTGGGGTGGGGGAGCAAAGCTATTAGACCAAGAACAGACTGCCAAGAGGTTATCGATAATCTACACGTAAGGAAATTCTTCCAGTGAGGGAAACTGGGCATATTAGTGGTGGGAAATGTACGCTGGAGGGCCGAATGTTGAAACATTGTATTACCAAAACCCAATCAAGAATAACTTTGTAACTTTGTCTCTCACAGTGCTTTGATAAAAAAATAAATAAATAAACACAAAAAGTACGTAGAATAAAAAAAAATACTAAGAGCCTAAAATTTAAAAAAGAAATCTTCCAGAACCTACTCATTATGGTCATGGAAACACTCCCCATGTTCAGATAAACACCACCAAGAACAGAAAGTGGAGAAATCATGACTTGTTTATCAGAAAGTGAACATGATGCTGAAATCAGACTGTGCGAGGCCATGCAGTGCGCCTGCACTCATCAGCTAGAGGAGGGCTCGAAGGAGGCAGCAGTGCAGTTCACGCGGCTGCTGTGCGGGGCTCCGAGCTGGCAGGTTCCCGAGCCACAGACTGTCCCCTCCGTAAAGCAGGACGCTATTAAAGCCCTTTTACTACGCCGCAGGACTGGTGCAAGCCAAACCCTGCCTCCTCCTGAACAAATGGGTCCTGAAAGTCACGCTCAGGAGAGAAGGCGGTCCTCCCGCACAGCTTCACGCTGCAGTCACAACTCGTGGCTGGGGGTTGGCGAGTCCAACTACCCCACTGAGCCAGAGGAAACAGAAGAGGGGCTCGTATCTATGGGAGAAGAGCAACAGCCACCAAAGGAACTGACTCTTTCCAAAGAAAGCATAAAGGGTTTTCTCATACTTTCCACCTAAACGGTAAATACCTTTTCCTAATGTGGTCACAGCTCTCCAAGCTCATATCCGTAGGCTCTGCGTTACTAACAGACCACAGTAGACTCACCCGCGAAAACTACCAGGCAGAGAAGTGGTGAATTCACTTTTTAAACCAAGTTTTGGGGACGAATCCCAGAAAGCTGACCATAAAACTTACGTCCAGCACTGATCTGCAGACACAATGGAGTCAAACCTAAGGTGGATTTTTTATCAAAGGGGGAGAAAATAGATCGGTTCTTTTCCACATCTATAGCTATAACTGCAAAGACGTTTCCTGTGGCTTGCAGTCAGTCTCCTCTGTTGTAACTTTAATAGAAAGTACAGTCACAGTAATTCACCAACACTCCCAGGACCCACAATATCACATTTTTTTTTTTGCTTTTTGGGTCACACCTGGCGACGCACAGGGCTGACTCCTGGCTCTGCATTCAGGAATTACTCCTGGCAGTGTTCAGGGGACTCTATGGGATGCTGGGCATCGAACCCGGGTTGGCCGTGTGCAAGGCAAAGGTCCTACCCACTGGACTATTGCTCCTGCTCCTCAAAGTTTTTAAACAACATCTGGGGCCAGAGAGAGCGCTCAATGGGCTGAACACATGCTTTGCTCGTGAGAGGTCTGAGTTCCGTCCACAGCACGGCATGGGCCCCCAGGTACCCCAGAGCACTGCCAGGAGTGCTCCCCCCAAACAAAAACAAAGCTCCACCCCCAAAAATCCATGTCAGACTAATCCATACTACAGAACTCTAAGAGACCGTTGGCTACCCTGGGCCCTGGGCTCCCTTGCTTCCAGCAGCGCTACTTATGCAGCTAGAGTTTTCACTCAACCGCTGATGAGATTCTGTTTGAGGCCGGCCACAATCTCCACCTACCCTACTACATTCATTGCTCTGTAACTTCCTTTTCTTTCTTAACAACCTATTCCTTTATTTGCTTTTCTCCCCTGTGGAAGCTGTCTGGGGAAAGTTCTCGATTCCTGCACGCTGTTTTCTGGGCGTGTGAATGAAACCTGCCTCTAAAGGGTTTTAACTGTCAGAGGCACATGGAGAAAATGTTGAGCTCTGCTCTGACACACTGCTTTTCCCACGTAGTAAAAACCAATTACCCCTGGGAAAGGCAAACCGGTCACCTGGAAAACCCGGCAGGACTATGCTGGGAAAGAGGAAGCAGAATGGGACCCCCTTGGGTGGACCGTGCTGAACCGCTTGCGGCTTGCTGAGCATTCCATACATATTTCGGGCAAGGTATTATGGGAGCTGAGAAGTGCAAGCTGTCCCCGCTGAATCTGTGCTCGCTGTGAAAACAACGGCTCCGAAAAGCCCACACATGTTTTTACTTTACAAAAAAAAAAAAGTCGGAGACCCACTTTGCTTCATTTAATCAACACTTTTGGCTTTAGAAACGGGGCTTTTGAAAATGGTAATGGAAGTGATGTCTGAAAACAGTGAAAGATGTCATTCAGGAACGTCCATCTCTGGAAAGGGACAGAGGAAATGGGTGTGAAACACCCCAACGGGAAAAATCAGTAGGGTGTCTGCTCCCTTCCGTCCTAGGAAGGGAGGACCCTTGAAACGGAAATGCTCACATATAACCTCCCCCGCCCCCCACCAGACGCACCCAAGAGAATCACAACTGTTTTTATTTTACCCTCAGAGAACGAGCCCTCATTTTGGGGAAACACAAACGTGTTATTTTTCATCAGTTCATTTTCCAGTTGTTTGGGAATTTTAAAAGTCTACAGAAAAGAGCATCAGAGTCCACTGCGTCCCACCAACTCCAGAACCATCCCGGGCCTGATCAGAGTGCCGTGGCTCTAGCCCTCGGATAAAATTCTAAAGTGAGCTCACCTGATTTTCAAAATTACTAAGCATCTTTGTCACCCATACCGTCGTGCTAGGATTGATCTAAGTTTCAGAGTTCAGGCGTCAGCCACAGTCTGAGAGAACGCTGTGAGGAAACCACTATACTTTAGCTTTGATTTTCCATATCCGAACCCAGAGAAATCTGCAAACAATAATGGAGCACTTCCCCTCCTCCCCAGAGTATTTTCCGAGGCCAGTGCTTCTCGGCGCTGCTGCCTTTCCTGTGCAGGTAGGAGCAAGCTGGAGCCATGTCACCACCATGGGCCTCTCCAAGTCTTGACATCGCTGGGAAGCCTGCAGTATTTCCTTTCTGGCCAGAGGTGGAGAAGTTGCTCCAGAGGGGACAAGATATCAGATAACCACTGCAAACACTCGGTTTCAACAGCATTCTCTCTCTTCTTTCTCCTCTCTCTGTCTCTCTCTCTGTCTCTCTCTTTGTCTCTCTCTGTCTCTCTCTCTGTCTCTCTCTCTCACACACACACACACACACTATGCATCTCTCCTAATGCAGCTAAACCATTGAAACCAGTAGACGACGAAGTAAAAAGAAGTTAAGGAAACCGTCATCAAATGAACTTAATTAAATGGAATCTGGTTGTTGTTTTAGAAGAATCTAGTCTTAGTCCACGGTATTTAAACATGAGTAAGACAAGTCGGCGTGCCGGTCTCACTTCGCACCAAAGGGAAACCTAAATTCAACTGGGCTTTTCCCTTTTCTCCCAATGCTTACGGGGCTACTACTCCATCCCGGCCGCGGACGCTACACAACGTTGTTTCTACTCGAATTGAAACTCCATTTTCGAGGCGCTAAAGAGGGCCGCTGGCACGGTTGGGGAACGGGCTGTCCCCCTCAACGTGCCGCGAGTCGCTTCGGTGTCGCGTGTGGCATCAGCCTTGGGATGGGAAAGTAGGCTGAGCCCGCCCGGCGGGGACGCGCACGAAGTGGGGGCGCACGTTCGTGCTCCAAGGTGACAGCTCCGCTGGTCACCGCGGGCCAGGGGACAGCGGGCCGCAGAGGCCCGGGCAGTGATGGGCGAGGCCGCGGCGGAAAAAGGAAAAGCGAGCCATCCGTCAGCCCCGGGAGAGGAAATTCCAGGCGCCGGACCGCGGGTGACGCGAGGGAACCGCGTCCGAGTGTCCGCCCCGCGCCGCGGCCGGGGAGGAGGCCGGGGCTCGAAGCCCAGCGCGGGGGCGCCCCGATCCCCCGCGGCCGCGGTCCCGGCCAGGGGGGCGCCCTCGGGGCCCGCCGCCCCGACCCGGCCGAGCCGGCCCCCTTACCGATCGCGTGGGTCGATCCACGACGTCTGGCGCGTGTTGTGGTCGATGTAGAAGACGCGGCCGTCGTAGTCGCGCGCCTCCTCCCAGCCGGCCGGCAGCGGCAGCTCGGCGCTGTCCCGGGCCCGCGGCGGCGCGGGGGGCGCGGGGGGCGCGGGGGGCGCGGCGGCCGGGGCGGGCGGCGGCGGCGGCTCCCGCGGGGAGGTGGCGGGGGGCGGCGGCGCGTCCCGGGGCGCCTCGCGCGACCGGCCCCGCCGCCGCCGCCGCCGGCCCCCGCTCAGCCACGGCATGACGGCGCGGGCCCCGCCGGCCCCTGCCCGCCCCGCGCGCACCGCCTGCTCGGCCAGCACTAAGGCCCGGCGGCCGGGGCGCGGGGAGCCGCCCGCCGGCCCCGGGGCATCCTCCGCCCGCCGCCCGCCGCTGCCCGCGCGCCCGCCCGCGCGCCCGCCTCGCTCGGGTCGCCGCCGCCGCGCGCGCTCACAGCCGCCCAGCCGCTGCCCCCGCCGCCGCCCGCGGCTGCCGCCTGCCCGCCGCCCGCCCGGCCATCTTCGTGCGTCCGCGCGCCCGGGGGCGGGGCCTGCGGGGGGCGGGGCGCCGGCGGACACGCCCCGGCCCGCCCCCGGCCCCCGGCTGCCCCTGCCGCCCCGCCCCCGCCGGCCGCGGCGCCTCCGATTTTCCTCCGCGGCTCCCCTCCGGCCCCGCCCGACGCGCGGCGCCCCCCCGGCTCCCTCCGGGGGCGCCGCGACTCCCCGCGCCCGGACCCTCCCCCGCCCGCCCAGCCCGCCGCGGGTTTCTCCTCCCGGCGGCGGCCCGCTCCGTGCCTGCCCCTCCTGTCCCCCCTCTCTCCCCCGCCTCCCCCCTTCCCGGCCTCGTCGCCGGGAAACCGCACGGGGGCCAGGATGGGCGCCGCCGCGTCCGTCCGCCCGCCCCCGGGCCGCAGGGAGGAAGGGGAGCCGGGAGGACGACGCCCCACGCGGCTGCAGGCGCCACCGGCCCGGGGCCGATCCCGGGGGGTGACCCCCGACAGTTCCCGGGAGATAGGGCGGGCCCCTAGTGTCCCTCCCCTTCAGGCCTGGGGTCTTCACCCTCGCCCGTCTTGGGGATCGAGAGTGGCACCTTGGGGCTCCCACGCACCTACCCTACGTGATTCCCCCAGCCCCGGATGCAGGGAAAGCTGCTGGAGTAGAAACGGGCGCTGGGCAGGTGGCCACGTCCAGTGCCTGCCAGGGGAACCCCACAATAGCTGATCCGGAATTCCCGCCGTGGACAATATTCGCTGCCCTGCCGGGCTCTTCAACCCTCTGCCCCAAGGGTCCGAGCGTCTCAGCAGAGACCCACGCGCACGGCGGCGAGGGGGGCGGCAGGTGGACTGCAGCGTGCCCAGTCCACGGACTCTCTGTTCCGCTCGCAGTTCTGAGCGCGGGAGATGCAGCTCAAAGTTGGGGCTCCGTCTTGCCCCAACCCCCACCCCCCGCCCCAGCTACTTCGTGCTCCAGATCCCAGGCCACAGACTTCATGCCAGGAAACACAGGAAATTATCAGGGAGGTTTTAAAACCCGGCTATAGTAACACAAAAATATCTAGTAAAAAAGGATCCAGATCCAGATATATAGGGGAAACAGACCCGCGGGAAATGGCTTCAGATGCACACAGCAGTCGGACTCCTTCCTTGGGAATTATTTTTAAGTTGTTTTCCCATTTTTTCGTGAACAATAATAAAACTTTTATTTGGAAAATATCCTCTTTGTTTGGGGACCGCACCCGATGGTGCTACTCAGGGCATTGTGCTCAGAGGTCCCTTTTGGTGGTCCCAGTCAAACCCTGGTCTCCGGTGTGCTGAAGGAACATGCGCTCTAGTCCACTGGCAGGGAGAGGGAGAGAGTGCGCATGGGTCTTGGGGGGATCGGAAATCCAAAGGTCTGGGACACACAGCTTGCAAGCTGGAGACCCCAAGTTTGATGCCCAGTATTACGCACCCCCCCAAACACCACCACGTACCAGGTGGAGCCCGCTACTGACTGGGCAAGTACAGCTGGCCGTGATCCTGCCATGGCTGGGGATCCCCTGCCCCCCCAAAAAAGAATGGGAAGTCTTGGAGACTACCTGGGACCATTTCAAGGAAAGCCACTCTCCGTGCTCCCCTAGTCGCCTCTCCCAGATGTGGCAGAAATTCCAGCCCCGGGTCCTTTCAGTGAAATTCGGTGGGTGAGGACATTTCCACGGGAAACAGTGAAGCCGTCCCAGTGGGGCCTCGCACATTCCAGAGAACGCCCAGGCGCTGGCACCCCCTCTTCCTGCCCACCCAGCATGGCCAGGCCGAAGCTGCATTCCCAGGTCACTCCCGAGCGTCACAAATCTGGGTGCTGTCACTTGCAATCACCCCATACAGGCGGAGTCTATTTGCGGGAAACCAAGGTCTACCGGGAGGTGGAGAGCGAGGGAGATTAGCCACGCGTTTGCTCTCTTTGATGCACGAACATCAAAGCACTTGCAGGGGGCAAAGGCAGGAGGAAGGCAGGAACCGCTAGTGAGGGCGGGGAGGGGCTAAACCGGCGGACCCGCCCTCCCCCGGGGCTGGGAACCCGGACGCTGCGGGCCTCCGAGGGGAGTCTGCGCGCCGCCCGCCCGCACCCGCCAGGTCTAAACAAAGAGTCATTAACTCTGACTCGTCTATAAAAGAAGTCGGAATGCGGGGACCTGGAAGGAAAACATCCTGGCGGAGGAAACTAACGTTTGCGTCTTCAGAGTCCTGAGGCTTGGATTCAGTCACTGGCCCTGGGGGGACGGAGCAGATAGGGGACCCCACCTCCACCTCCCTGACTGGGGGCCACTCTGAGCTGAGAGATATCCCAGAGCTTGGTCCCACCCCTCAGGAACTGATTCTGTAGTCTGACAGCGTGTGCGTGGCTTCTCCCTGCCCCCCACGCCCAGTACCCAAATCCCCGTCGACTCCCGAGTCAGGAGGACCTGAATTTTGTTTGGGGGGGCCACTCCCAGAGGGGCTCAGGGCCCGGCGCTGACAGTACTCAGGGGACTATGCCGTGCCAGGGACTGACCCCAACCTGCGCCCGGGTCCTTGGAAGCCGCCTTCCAGGCCCCGGGAGCCCAGCTTTGACGCTTGCTCCACCGGCTCCAGGCAGCCTGGAAGCACCTTCCGTGCTTGTGGCCGCATGCCCAGGTCTGCCTGCCTCCCGCGCACTCAGAGGCCGTGGGAGTCTGCAGTGCTCCACCTCGCGGGGCAGAGCAAGCTGAGAGCCTGGCTCCAGAAGCAGGCCCAGCCCCGGGAAGGACGCTGGGGAGGGAAGAGAGCAGAGCTCCCAGGGGCCTATGAGTGTCCCTTGGGTCCTCTGACTAGTCCTTGGCACGAAGGACCAGAGCGTGGGGCTGGGGTGAACTGGGAAGGGGGTGGGAGCGACCCAAGCCCCCGGCCTGGCCATCAGTTGGGAAGTGGGTCTGCTGTGTTCATTGTTGCGGAGAATAAGGCCGGGCTTTCTTCCGGCCACGCGGGGCTTTCCGTGTTGGATGCAAATGCACACAGAGCACTGCAGACGGGGAGGCCAGCGTTAGCTGAACACACAACTTTGCATTCTTGATCTTTCCAGACGAAACGGGGGCCTCGCCAGCCTGAAAGATACACACACACACACACACACACACACACACACACACAAGGTACTAGGGGTAAGGCATAGGGCAGAGCCCACTTGGCCTGGGTAATAAAGCTCAAGCCCTTGTTCTCCTCTTCTCGACTCTCTGGGAAATCCCCGTCCTGTCCCCGGTAACAGGCGCTGATCGCCTTGGCACCCACTGACTGTAAAGGAGTAAATCCCAGCCACCCTTTGCCTGCCAGGCCAGCCCGCTCTGACTCCGTGGATTTTTGCTCTCTGGGAGGATTCCATCCTCTCGCCCCACCCCTCTCCCCCAAAAGTGACCTTTATTTGGGGAAGCAAGGTTCACAAGTCATGTCTGTACACATTCAAGTCTTGAGAAGCTTCTAGGAAAGGGAGCACTGTAAAGGCGGCTGTCATTGCTCTGAGAAGAAGAAATACTGCCAGAGAAATCTCGCTTCCTCGGATAAACAAGCGAGTGTTCTAGTAAGTGGCACCTGGGGTAATTCTACACTCAGTGCTCTGAGGGAAACGGAAATGGGCCCAAGTGGGTGTACAGACAAGCGGCTCCAATGCTGGCGTTCCCTCGGCGCTGGAATAATTTCTCCACCGTGAGCACTTCCCTGGTATTTGAGCAATGCGAACACACACACACGGTGGCCGGGCTCACTGATTCCTATATTGTTCGTCTGAAGACTTCGCGAATGTTAACATGCAAGGGGCAGGCAGGGATGCTATGTCACTTCCTTTCGCTTTCAGAGAAGCCATTGTTTTCCCTTGGCCCTTAGCCTGGGAGCACTGGTGCTCAAAGGGGTTTATAGATGGATTCTGGGCCACTGTATAGACAGAGCTGCACACACAAGCGGGTTCTCGGCAGCCACCGTGATTCCAACGGACGCCCACGTGCCTGCTGGAGTCTCGGCCGCTCCAGGCCATGTCCTCGGGAACTGTCCACGGCTGTCTCGGGCAAATTTCAGATGCACCTGGGTTCATAGAGTTCACACTTGGAACAGTTCCAACAGCTTAGGAACTGTCCCCGTTTTCCTCTCTCTGCCCAAGACCACACCTGGATTTCTTCTCCACCCCTCCCCCCGCCAGTATGTATTCCAGCGCGGGTGGGGGTGGATTGGCCGCAAAGCACCTGCCTTGCCCGAGCCTCAGAGTCCTATCCCCAGTGCTGCACACATGTGCCAAAGTCCACGCCGCTGAAGTGTGCCAGCCATGTGAGCGTGCACAAGGGGGTGAACTCCATGGCCCTATCGGTGCTCCCACCAACAACCAAAGGGGCGTGGAAAGAGGAATTTTCAAAGTGAATTTGGGGGGGCGGAGAGATAATGCAGTGGATAAGGCACTTGCATCAATCAACCTGGCTTTCACCCCCAGTACCATGTTTGACCCCCTGTGCCCGCCAGTAATGAGCCCTGAGCACAGAGTCAGAAGTAAGCCCTGGCCCCCACCACGAGAATTAATTAATTTTTTTTAATGTAGGGGTTGGAGCAATAGCGTAGCAAAGAGGATGCTTGTCTTGCATGCAGCTAACCCAGGTTCAATCCCCAGGACCCCATATGGTCTCCCTGAGGCCCACCAGGACTGATCCCTGAACTCAGAGCCAGGACTCAGCCCTGAGCACCACCAGCTGTGCTCGTCGCTGCCCCACCACTACCACAAAAAAAACCAAAAAAGCAAAAAACAGATTCTTCTACTGCAGACCTTGGCTTTAGGAGCGGAGCAGAGCAGCGGAAAGTCTCAGCTTATAGGAAGGAGGCGGCTTCATCCAACAGAGACGAACAGCCCCAGTCATTGTCACACTGGACGTTCACTTCCCTTCTGGTATGAATGGCCCGTTTTGGAACATGGGGAAGCAACAAGATACCGAACCAGAGACGGTTGGCCCTTCTCGATGATGCTCAACCGTGTGATCGGGGAAGGGTTGTGGTCCCCAGGGGACATCTGGTGATAGCTGCAGACATTTTAAGTGGCCACCTGTGGAGAGAGTGGGTGGCTACTGTCATCGAGTGGGCGGAGAGCAGGCAGGCTACCCCACAACACACAGGGCAGACCCCCACAGCCAAGATAGATGCAGTTTAGGTGCCATAAGTGCCGAAGCAGAGAAACCCCATCCTACTTGTGCAGTTCCTCATCACATGGATGCAACGTATGCTTTACAGCAGGAAAACCAAGACTCAGACTCTAACTGCCTGGTGGACCAGTCAGAGTTCTTGGAGAAAGGGAGCCGAGCACCCAGATATGTATCCATATATATAATTATGTGGGCCAAGTCATTATAACTAAAATCTATTAATTTCTATATCTGTCATGCATCTATCTGTGCCATCTATATCATTCATCTGTCAACCTCTGTGTCTTTGCCTTTAGTGTCTATCTATGTCTACAAGGGTGGGCATATTATTCTGTGGTAGGGAACTTGGCTCATATGTGTGAGAGCTTGGGTTCAACCCCTGGCACCAAAAAAGAAAAGATAAAGAGTCTGTATCTATCCATACATTCACCCATCCACCCATTCATCCATCCACTTACACACTCATCCATTTATCCATCCACCCACCTACCCATCCATTTCAGCTATACATTCATACATCCACCCACCTACCTAACCATTCACCTACCCACCAATTCGTCCATCCATTCATCCATCTATCTGTCCATCCATCCACCCATCCACCCATCCATCCTCATCCATCCATCCACCTACCCATTGATCCATCCACTCACTTATCCATTTACCTACCCACCCAACCAGCCATCCCTCCACCCACCTATCCATTTATCCACCCACCTACCCACATACCCATTCACACAACCACCCACCTACCTATCCATTCATCTATCCACCTGCCCACCCACCCATCCATCCATCCACCCACCATCCATCCCAGAAAACTGAAAGCTCAACAAAGCCAAAGTTGTCATCACAACCCAAGACCTGGGAGGTTCACGTCCCTGGAAGAGATGCTGTCAAGGCTTGAATTCAAAGGCAGGAACAAATGGCAGCACGGCCAGGCAGGGGAGCCCCCTCTTAGCCAGGGAGAGTCTGTCTCGATTGGAGTCAGGTTCGGCGAGGCCCACCCCCATGGTCACGTGATTCTCAGACACACTCAGCACCCTGTGTGACCAGGTTCAATCCCCAGGGTCACGTGATTCTCAGACACACTCAGCACCCTGTGTGACCAGGTTCAATCCCCAGGGTCACGTGATTCTCAGACACACTCAGCACCCTGTGTGACCAGATGTCACCTCTCTGGCCTTTACCACCAGCTGCCCTGTGCTTCTCCAAGCTCCATGTGGCTACGTGGCAGGGCAGCTCAGGAAAAGCCCAGGCCAGATCCCCTCCGCCTGCGAGGATGGTATGCAGGGTGGGATGGCCTTCCTCAGACTGCTTCCACGTGCACGATGGCATTCTGAGACAGGCCCAGCTGGTAATGTGCTCCTGGCTAACCTCCCGGTCAATAGGGTCTATTGATCACTTTCTAGGTGTCAAGTCCAGTCGCTGAGTGGAAGCATGAGCCCCAGACACGAGAAGCACGTGTGCTTTATTCAACATTCAGCCGCGTCGCTGTGAATTTGTGCCAGACTCACCTGGCACAGAGGAGGCACCGGCACAAGGCCAGTCCCGAGCTGGGCCCGCTGAGAGCGCCGCTGGTTCAGGCCTGGCCGTTCGCATGGCAGCGCCAACTGAGCCCCGTGAGTCCTCCAGGCTGCGTGCACAATGCGCTCCAGTGTGGCCTGTAAACAAAAGAAGCCTATTCCCCACCCCACCCCCGTTTGTTCGACAGGCTTCAGAGCTCCAGACCAGGGTGCCAGCTTGGGGGGGTGGGGCTGGGCTGTCTTCCAGGGCGCAGACATCTGGGCACAGCCTCTGGGGCAGAAGAGCAGCTGGGGGCATTGCTCGGTGGGAGAGCACTTGGCCTGCGTGTGGAGGCGCCCGGGATGGGCTCCCAGGAAACAAGCCCCCAGCAGAGAGCTGCACTCCCACAACATGGGGGGCAGCTCCCAAGCACTACCAGCCATGGCCCCCAACCCAGAAAAGAGCCTCAGTCCTCACCCCCACCCCCAGCCGGGTCTCCAGCTGAAGGCCTGCGCACCTGAAGAATGTGAGTCCTGACCCTTCAGGTTTAGGAGTTCAGCATCTACACCGTGCATGTGTGTGCATGCGTGTGTGGGGGAGGGGAGGGTGGACACACACGGCACCCCAGGCTGAGCCCTTCTTTGAAAGCTAAAGCCTGTAGAACGCCAAGCTGAGTGTCCACCTGCCACTCATGGGGTCCTTCCAACCGAGGCGGGTGGCAGCAGCGAGGCCCCCCGGGCTCCCTCGGGGTGCGGGATGAACTGCATCTCCCAGGACGGAGGTACACTGAAATCCTCCCCCTGGCGGTGCTGAGTGTGACCTGGCTTGGAAACAGGCCGCTGAGGTCAGACTGGCGAGAGTAGCCCCAAGCCAAGGCCCTGGGTCCTGGGAGAGAAGACACAAACTCACAGACCTAGATCTGGCATCTGTCTACCAGCCAATGAAAGCTCAACACTTGCCAACAACAGCAGGAACGGGGGGACGGACACCCCAACAGGTGTGTGCAGGCACCTTCCTCTCAGACAACCCAGACGGGCAGGGAAGTGCATCTGAGCTGTTTGAAGACCCCTGGCCGGTGGCGGTCCTCGCTCAGGTGAAGCCCTGAAGTGGCCTACCTTGCTGGAATCACAAGACACAGGCAGACTCATGTGCCCCTAGGGGTGCGGAGGAAATCAGCAGCCCGCATGAGGCAATCCTGCCCGAAAACCGAACCCAATCTGATCAAAGCCCCTGGAGAAATTCCACGGATTCCACAGGCCTTATTAGCAGATAAAAGGGTATTTACGTATCTTAGGATTCCTCAAGTGCAAAGGTCTTTGGAGCTGGAGAGAAAAAGTACATGCTTTGAGACCCACATAAAAAAAAAAACCAAGCAAGGGATCAGGCAGGACTCCGCTACCAGTCCCCAAGAGTCCAGGGGGGGGGGGGGTCCGGAAGAGTCCAGAGAGGGACAGCTTCAAGCCTGGGTCAGGACACAGCCGCACTCGAGGCTCAGAAATCATTCATAGCGTTCAAGTGTCCAGGGCAATCACTGAGTACAATCACCTGGCCAGCAGCAGCCTGCGGCCAGGCATGTCCGCAGGCGTGGGACTGAACTATCCACAGGGCACGATTCCCGGGCTCCAGGACGTTTGGGTTCGCACGTACAGAAGCTCCTCAGAGAATCAACATCGTATTTGAGATGAGGAAGGAATCCGTGTCAATTAGATACTGTTGCGTTTGCAAAGTTTCAAAGGATTTTTAAGTCTTCAGAAATGTGATAAAATGTGTCATTGGGTAATAAGCTAAAGCTGTGATTTTAGGGGCCAGGGTGTGACTCAGCTAGCTGTGACTGGATGCCCCCCCAGGCTCCCAACGTGCGGCCCTCCCCGCCACAGAGAGCCTGAGCACTGTGTGGAAGGTCCAGAGTTGAGTCCCTGGCACCAAATGGTCCCAAAGCACTGCCAAGTGGAGCTCTAGTGAACCCCAACACCGCTGGGACCCCGAAGCACGGACACTCTGCCTGAGAACTGAGACTGGACCCCCAGAACACCACTCAGCAGGCCACCCCAAATGAGCCTTTTCGGTTTGAGTTGGAAGCTGATTTTATATATAGTATCGTATAGTATCGAAACACTTCTAGATGTTTCTCCATTTGTTCTTTGGGCAGCGCTAGGAATCGAGCCCAGGGCCTCCCCCCCAACAAGGCAAGTGTGGACCCCATCCCTAGCCCCAGAGCTGGAACATTTGAAAAGAACATCGCTAGTAGAGACGATGTAAACTGAATTTATTACTTTGACGTTTTTTGCCTACTTGGTAATCCATTGGTCAGTTGGGGCAACAGAAGCAGACTAGTGGCCGCAGAGCTGCACACGGACTCAGAAACCAGTGCGCGAGGGCGGATGAGTCGCCTATGCCGGGAAATGAGACTAAGCACTTTCCAAAGACCTCTAAAAAGTGACTGCTAGATGCAGAGAGAGGGAGAGGGAGAGAGGCTGGGGTGGGGACGAGGTGCAAGGGCACAGAGCCGAGGGGCCCAAATACGTCAGATTCCTCCCCCACAAAGCCATTGCCAGGACTTACTATAAACCAAACTGAGTGTTGGCTGTTCCTTTCTGGGCACTCCTGGGGTCTGCTTCCTGATCTGCGCTTGGGGGTCACTCTGCACAGGTGCTTGGGGGTTACCATGCACCGCTGGGATTCGAACCCGGGGCCTCCGCCTCCGAGGAATGTGCTTGAGCACCTCAGCCCAAAGTTATTATTGCTACTATTGCTTTGCACAGGAGTTTCTGTCCAGCCCTGATTTCTTTTTGACAGTTTCTAGGTTAAACTTAAGAAGCATAAAGAAAAACTGGGTATTTGAACGCGTCATTCCACCAGCTACCACATTTGTCAGATGGAATAAATCTTTTAGTTGTGTGTGCCATCCATTTTGGGCAATTCGATTGCCACTTTTTAAGGGGAGACAATCTTCTATTTCTATGCTTACAACAACAACAAAAAACTGGTTGGTTTCAGAAACACCATGTCCAAACTATTATCTACTGTGAATCTCATTTACCAAATCTATTCCGCCCACAGCCAGCCTTACTCCGGCCTCCAAAACCTGCTCAGGGCCCATTAAGTCCCCAGTGACTCATGTGGATCCGTCCTAAAGAGTTTCCGGTTCTATCCCTAAGCTCCCCATAAGCCTGCTGCCAGCTTGGCCGAGGGTTGCCAAGACAGCCTCCAGGGCTTCTCTGCACCCTTGGGAGGCAGCCCTAGACCCTTAAACAGATGGATGTTTATTCTTTCAACCTTTTCTGTTGAAAATGGGAGAGCAGTGAAAAGTAAAGAGTCTAAGAGACAGACTTAGTAGACATTTTAGGAGCAGGCTGCATCAAAGTATGCTTCTACAAATAGAGACAGAGGTGAGAATTCTCCAGTTTAGCAACACTAAGTTCAAGAAATTATTGCTGGTTTTAGCTCGGTAGTTCTCTGTCAAGGAACGGGGGTCAGATCATCCAAGAATAAGCAGTAACCAAGAAATCCCCAAGACCTAGTGTAGGAAAGCTTTCTGAATGCATTTGTGGTCTCCAGGCCCAGTTTGAGAGTTTAAGCAGGACTATGTGACAAAAGAGACTCGGTAAAGCTTTAACACTGCTATAAAGAAAAGGTTGGCGAGTCTGCAGAGCACCTGCCTTACTTGGGAGGTACCACAACAAAGAAAAGGCCTGAGTTTCTGCATGCCACTGAAGGGGAATCTAATCTCCTCCCTTGTCACCAGTCTTCCATGGAGAGATTGCGAATCTGTGTGTTATGATGGGTCTAACGCATGATTCTGTCTCAGCACAGATGGGTGAAAAGAGACAGAACAAGGGGCCTCCCAGCTGCAAGGATGCACTGGCCCACGAGTCCCAACCTTGACTGTGAACTGCATTAACCAACTGATCATGCTTTGGGTCCATACCAAGAGGGGCTCAGGGGTTACTGCTGACCCAGTGCTCAGGAGTGACCCCGGATGGTTCGCAGGGGACCAAAGGCAATGCAGGAGTGGAAGCAAGGTGAGACGGGATCACAGGATTTCTTTTGCATGAAAAGCTGACACCTTCCACTGAATATGGAACCATAACATACAGGGAATGGTTGAATGCTGTGTTCTTTTTATTTATGCACTCAGATTGGTATAATAATGTTGTCCCGCTCCGTGAAATACTATTGCAGACACAGGGGCAGAGGGACATTTCTGCCTGAAGTGAGGCGGAGCATGCTGGGGCCCAGGAAGGTCGGGAAAATGCAGCGGGCTCGAGGCGGGGTGAAAGGTCACACAGACCCACTGTGTCTTGCCAGACACCATGTGAACAGCACTAGGTCTTCTGTACTCAGGCAAATGCAACTGACAGAAATGAGTGTAGCCCACGAGCGATGTTCTGAGAGGGGCTTCATGGCGGAAGCGCCATGGAAGCCGGGAGAAAAGAGCAAAGCAGGGAGGTCGGTGAGGAAAAATGTGATGATCCAGCAAACGCAGGGCCGGGTGAGGGGCACAGCTACTTACTCACACCCACAGGGCACGATGGACAGGCTTGAGGTCTTTGCTGATAAGACCAATGACAATGGGTGTCACTGTTGTCATCCCGGACATGGCACAGGTAGAGACTTCATGGGCAAGGCACCTATGGAAGCTGGGGGGGGGATCAAAGGGGGAGTCCGGTGAGCTTGGTGTTCTGTATGTCGCCTCCACGACTATGCATCCCAGTGGGTGTGTGTGGACCCCCACAATGATGCCCTGCTGCGGCATCATATGGAATGACGGGAAACTGGGCGATGCTTTCAGAGGAGACAAACACTGGGGACAGGTACTTAGACACAAGATCACCGCGTTATGGGCTTCCCATGAGAGAACACGGCGGCCAGAGGGAGGCGCACAGACCCTGGGTAGGAGGGAAACCTGAGGGAGAGGAACCCAGATTTACCTCCCTGCTCTGCCCTGAAGGCCACGCGCCTTTAATACGCTTCAGAGATTCCTGAGTCACGTGGCACATTCTGGCCCCGTGCAGGGACGCGGTCTCAGTGGGAGACACATTCCCGGGACTTCCCCAAGGAGCATCTTCCGGGACCCCCCCAAGCCCCGTCACCACACGGGGGAATTTGAGCTCAGGGAAGCCTGGGGACCAGCTTTGCGTGGTTCTGTGTGGTGGCATGCATGGACAGTCAGAGCGGCTGCAGGGGGGATGGACAGTGTGACCGTGAAGGTGTCAGCTGGCGCGTGGCCTCCCTGGGCAGGAGCACTGAGCCCGAAAACTCCCGCACAGCAGGAAGATGCTGTGCGAGTCAGGGCAGACGCGGTGAGCACTGCCATCTGCCAGTCGCTAGAGGTACTGCATGTCCTTGCTTTTACCTGACAGGTGTGCAACTTTCTGGGGGTGAGCCCCAGCGCGCATCAGAGATATTTGAAAAATGCCCACAGACAATTATCTACAGGCTCACTCAGCACTGCCCGGGAGGGTCTCATCCTCCAAGTACAATCTGAACAGGAGTTAGGGGTCGAGTGAGGTGAAGAGCATTTCATTTGCGTGGATGATCCCCCGAATTTGATGCCAGCACTGCCCCAAAACCAAAAGGGCTGAGATTCTGCATCATTGCAGGTGTAGCTCATGTCCCGCCCTTGACGGACGCTTTCCAAATAGAGATCGTGCATTTTGCGTATGTGTGTGTGTTGTGTGTACGTGTTATGGTGGGTATGCATGCAAGCTTTTATCCTCGCTAGAGATAGGTGATGTCCAAAAGTGTCCCGCGAACACAGGGGCCACGAGCCCATGTCCCAGATACTTACTCAGATCAACGTGGATGGTGGATGTGGTGTGAGGACTCTGGTTAGCAGGACCAGACAACGGGTGTCGTTGTTGTCGGCCGCAGATGTTACTGTCAGTCTTCGTGTAGGACAGTCAGCCAGGTGGGAGGGAGCAAACAGGGCGCAGGTCAGTACCAGTCTCCTGTATTTGCTGGCTGGATGGCTGTGCAGCCCACTGCGTGAGTTCCCGGACCACACCAGAAGCACGGTGTCCCCCTCCTGCACCCTGCCCGACTGCACGAACAGCGATCGGTACGACAACCTCACAGAACCTGGCATGTTTATTTTTCTTAACAGATTCAATAATTAGCCTTAGGGTTTTTCACCACCCCTAGTGGTTCTCTGGTTTGCTCCTGGCTCCATGCTCAGGGGTCACTCCAGGGAGCGTATGGGGTTCAAACTCGTGCCAGCCGTGTGCAGAGCAAACCTATCTCCTGTACCTATTGCTCCAGCCCCATGATGCCGACTCTTTTAGTGGTGACCAAACTTTGTGACAAATACTTAAGCATTAAAACTAACATCCCAAGGCCAGAGCAATAGCACAGGGGGCTGGGCGTACTCCTTGCACACTCCAACCTGGAATCGGTGTCCGCTATATCCTCTATGGTCCCCTGGGTGCAGAGCTGGGACTAAGTTCTGAGCACAGATGCCGTGGCCTAATTATATTTTAATTTAAAAAATAGCATCTCAGTGGCCTAAGTGATAGGACAACACGCAGAGTGCTTGCCTTGAATGCAACTGATCCACGTTCATCAGAGGAATTCCAGAAGGTTCCTTGAATCGACCAAGAGGGATCCCTGAGCACAGAGCCGAGGTAAACCCTGAGCACTACTGCTGTGGCCCAAAAGCAAACAAACAAAAACAACCCCAACAACTCAAAAGAGCATCTTACTTGTGACCCATCATAGAACAGGCAAGGTGGTGCTGGGAAGGAGAGGAGATGCGAGGCCATAGTGAAATTCCTTAGAAGAGAGAACCTGACAGAATGAACCCCAACTGCCCTCCTGCTCGGCCCCAGAGGCCACGCACTTTAATACGCTGCAGAAAGTCCTGAGTCGCTGGACACAGCCTGGCCCCATGCAGGGGCGGTCTCGGTGGGAGGCACATTCCTGGGGCTTCCTGGGGGAGCATCTCCCGGGACCCCCCCCTTCAGTCACCACACCTGGGGGAATTTGAGCTCAGGGAAGCCTGGGAACCAGCTATGTGTGAGGTTCTGTGTGGTGGCACTGCATGGACAGTCGGAGTGGCTGCAGGGCGAATGGACAACGTGATCGTGAAGGTCTTGGCTGGTGCGTGGCCTCCTTGAGCAGGAGCACTGAGCCCAAGCACTCCCTGACAGCAGGAAGATGCTGTGTGAGTCAGGCTGATGCTGTGCGCACCGCCATCTGCCGGCCAGGAGGGGTACTGCGTGTCCTTGCTATTAACTGACGGGTGTGCAGACCACTGACTCACAGGCCCCCTCAACTGCCAGGAACCTTCACACCCTGAAAGAAAATCTGGAGTTGGGGCGGCGCTCAGGGTGAGCCCTTGGACATGATCCTCATCGCAGCAGAGAACTAAAGGATGGAGTCTGTGTTTCACTGAATCTGCCTCTACCGTCCTAAATGCTTTGTGTAGACATGAGAGAGAGGGAGAGAGGGAGGGGGGAGGAGAGAGAGTTATGAGAGTTATGACGGTCTGATGCATGATTTTGCCTCAGCACAGACAGGCATCGTCCGTAAGGCCCCGCTGCCACCTGTGCCATGTGCCTGGGAGTGTGTAGGAGCCGCAGCTCAGCCGGGCCCAGGGGAGGAGGGTGGCGCTGTGGGGTGATGGGGGACTCCCCGGGAGTTTGGTGCTCACAGACACAGACAGAGACAGAAATCCTGTGCCGCTCCTGAGGAGCACCATGGGGACTCATGAAAGTTTAATGCAATCGAGATCTGTGTGTATGAGTGTGTGTGTGTGTGTGTGCGTGCATATGACCAGCAACGAAAGAGACAGAACAAGGGGCCTCCCACCTGCAAGGATGCACTTTCCCGCAAGTCTCACCCATGACCTCAAACTGCACTAACCAACTGATCATACTGTGGGTCCACGCCGAGAGGTGCTCAGGGGCTACTGTGGCCTCTATTCCCCAGGAGTGACCCCTGGTGGTTTGCAGGGGACCAAATGCAATGCAGGAGTGGAAGCAAGGTGAGACGGGACCACAGGATTTCTTTTGCATGAAAAGCTGACAATTTCCACCGAATGTGGGACCATAGCATACAGGGAATGGTCGGACGCTGTGTTCGTTTTCTATGCAGTCAGGATTGGCATATCAGTGTTGTTCCACTCTGTGGCAGAATATCAGGGACACGGGGCAGAGGGGCATTTCTGCCTGAGGTGAGATCGAGCTTGCTGGGATCCAGGAAGGTCAAGAAGATGCAGCAAGCAGGCTTAGGTCCGGATTAATGGTCACAAGGACTTACCTTGTGCTGCCAGGCGCCATGAGAATAGCACTAGGTCTTCCGTGGGCAGATGGAGACAACTGGTGTCATTGTTGTCATCCTAAGAGATGATACTGGGCACTTCGTGTGGGAAGCACTAGGTCGGCCACGTGGAAAGAAGCAAAGTTCTGTCAGGCTGGGTAGGAAGATGGCGCAAACAGAGCGGTGGGGGAGAGGTGGAAGGGACTTACTCTGAGCCGCTGGGCAAGATGGAATCAGGACCCAGGCCCTCCCTGGACTCCAGACAACTGTTGTTGGTGCTGTCCCGAGATGCTATGTGAGCTCTTCGTGCAGGACACCCTAGGTAGGCGGGCAGAGAGGGCGAAGAGATCTGGTCAGCGTGCCCTCCCGTGCTGCCCTCCCGTCAGCTATGAGCCCAGAGCGTGGCTGCCCAATGATGCGGGCAGGGCTCTGTCCCCGACCTGCCCCCGCCTGACCAACACATCACAAGGAAGCAGTGAGACAGGGTGGCTGTTGCTGTCACATGTGGAGGTGACACACGCTGACACCTCGGAACTCAGGCAGCTTCCTGTCGGCTCAGAACAGGGGGCGCAGCTGAGGGTCTGCTGGGGGGGTGATATTCCTCACTGAACGAGCCCAGTGAAGTTCAGCTGCCTTCCTGCTCGGCCCAAACGCCACATGCCTTTAATATGCAAGGTGCTTTAATACATGCCTAATACATGCTTTAATACATGCCTGCAGAGCCCCCTCCCCCCAGTCATATGGCACAGCTTGTTCCCATCCAGGGACGGTCTTGGTGGGAGACACTTTCCCGGTGCTTCCTGGGGGGGAGTATCTTCTGGGACCCTCTCAGTCGCCACACCTGGGGGAATTCGAGCTCAGGGAAGCCTGGGGACCAGCTACGTGTGAGGTTCTGCACAGACAGTCGGAGCAACTGCCAGGAGGATGGACAGCGTGACCGTGAATGTCTCAGCTGGTGCGTGGCCTCCCTGAGCAGGAGCACCGAGCCCGAGCACTCCCTGACAGCAGGAAGATGCTGTGTGAGTCAGGGCAGACGAATGTTCTTCAATGAGAAGTGTGCAATTTCTGGGGGGGGTTGGACCCCCAGCCTGCATCAGATATATGTGAAAAATATCTCCGAACAAACTCAGACCGTCCAAGTGGATGATAAGAAATGGCTCAGCGCTGGAATTTCAGAAACGAAACTGTCCTAGGGAGGGTGCGGGGATGCTCCGTCTTGCCGACCTATGCAGCTTGGCGCCAAGGGACGCTCCTTGCCACCGCGCTGAACTGTCAGCCGTTATCACTGACGGCACAAAGCACCGCTGCATGCCCTGAGTTAGCTCTTGGGTCGTCACAGTCCCCCTTGCATCAAGCCATAACATTGGGACAGGGCTGTGGCCACGCGGGCCCCTAGCACGCCAGGGTCAAAAACATCTCTCCAAACCCACACCCTAGTAAGGAAAATACCCAGTGGGCGGAGTGAGGTTTTGGGGGTCATCTCCACCTGTGCTGGGGAGGGCTGCGCCCTCGGCTCCCTCTGCACCACTGCACCAGCATGGGTGGAGATGATACATGAAACAGAAATGAATAAAAGTAACACTGGTAATACTACAGAAAAAAATCATGTAGGAATGAGTTCCACTGACACCTGGAAGCAGGCTGAGTGTTTTTATTTTCTGTCATACACTGCCCTCTGGAGGACACACTGAGAATGATTTTTTAATTATTATTATTATTATTATTATTATTATTATTATTGCTTTTTTTTGGGTCACACCTGGCGATGCACAGGGGTTACTCCTGGCTTTGCACTCAGGAATTACTCCTGGCGGTGCTCAGGGGACCATATGGGATACTGGGAATTGAACCCGGGTCAGCTATGCTATCACTCCAGCCCCGAGGAATGATTTTTTTTTAAATGTAAAGTATGTAAAGTCTTTAGATATAATGATCACTGTATCACTGAATCACTGTCATCTCGTTGCTCATCGATTTGCTTGAGCGGGCACCAGTAATGTCTCCATTGTGATTCTTGTTGTTACTGTTTTGGGCATATTGAATACGCCATGGATAACTTGCCAGGCTCTGCCATGCGGGCCAGATACTCTTGGTAGCTTGCCAGGCTCTCCGAGAGGGATGGAGGAATCAAACCTGGGTCAGCCGTGTGCAAGGCGAATGCCCTACCCACTGTACTATTGCTCCATCCCATTGATAATAATACTTTATATAATTTTATTTAAAAACATTTGTTCATGCTCACTAGAGAAAATACATGCAAAGAAATAATAAAAATCACCTATTATCTAGCTTTACCAGTGTCTCAAGATTCTGAGAGCCTAGCCATGGAGTGTCTTCTCAACATAAGGTCAGTTCTGTATTTTGGTGCTAAACTTGATCTTGGCTTGTAAAAATATAAACTGTTGAGGCCAGAGAGACAGAACCGTGGGCAGGGCACTTGCCTTGCATGCGGCCACTCTGTTTTCCAGCCCCAGCACTTCATATGGTTCCCTGAGCCAAGCCAGGAGTGATCCCTGAGAACAGAACCAGGAGCCAGTCCTGAGCATCGCAGGGTGTAGCTCAAAAGCCAAGAAAAAAAGAAAGGAAGGAAAGAAGGAAAAAAGGAAGGAAGGAAGAAAGGAAGGAAGGAAGGAAGGAAGAAGGAAAGAGAAAGAAAAGAAAGAAAGAAAGAGAAAGAAAGAAAGAAAGAAAGAAAGAAAGAAAGAAAGAAAGAAAGAAAGAAAGAAAGAAAGAAAGAAAGAAAGACTAAAAAAGAAGAAAATAAAACAAAAAACTGTATCACTGTATCACTGTCATCCCATTGATCACTGATTTTCTTGAGTGGGCCCAGTAACGTCTCCATTCATCCTAGTCCTGAGATTTCAGCAGCCTCTCTTTACTCATCCTTTCCAATGGTGCCACATTAGAGGCTCTTCAGGGTCAGGGGAATGAGACCCATCATTGTTACTGCATTTGGCATGTGAATATGCCACAGGGAGCTTGCCAGGCTCTCCCCTGTGCGGGCAGTAAACTCTCCGTAGCTTGCCAGGTTCTCCAAGAGGGAGAACAAAAAAATTGAAACAAAAAACTAGAAATTATAGGGGCTGGAGTGATAGCACAGTGGGTAGGGCGTTTGCCTTGCACGTGGCTGACCCAGGTTCAATTCCCAGCATCCCATATGGTCCCCTGAGCACCGCCAGGGGTAATTCCTGAGTGCAGAGCCAGGAGTGACCCCTGTGCATTGCCGGGTGTGACCCAAAAAGCAAAAAAACAAAAACAAAAACAAAAACCCAAAAACCCTAGAAATTATAAAACCTGTATAATCTTTACATCAATTAAAAAAACAAACCATTATAAGTAATGTTACTTAAAGATTTACTTCTCTTTATTTTTTAAAGGTCAGATTTTTTGGTGTTGTTTTGTCTCTTTTGTTTGGGGGCAGCATGTAGCAGTGCTCAGAATTTACACCTGGCTCTGTGCTAGTAGCACTTGGATGTGGATGTGGGGTGCTGGGGATTGAACCTGGGCTGACCACAGGCAAAGTGAGCACCCCATCTGCTCTACTACCTCTCCTGTCCTTCTTTGTCCTTTGAAGTTCAACCTTGAACTTGTTTTTTTATTGTTGTTTGATCATTAAAACTTTCATATTTTTTGTTTCCTTTCCCTATCATCAAGCTTCTTCTTAAAAATTCAAATATCCGGGATGCCCTGGAGCAGGGTGGGTGAGGGCCCTCCCCGCCCCAAGGTACCCAAGCCCCCGAAGCCAAAACCTTCCAGAACTTAACCAACCGCTGCCATTCTCACGGCCGCTTTCCACACAATCGGGCCAAGCCCCACCCACAAGCGAACCTATTCCTGGACATCTCATACTTCATACCCTGCCCATACTCCAAGAGTACCGCACCACATTGGATGGGGTTTAAATTACGAGGTAACCAATCTTAGAAATGTTTTTACAGCTATATTTATAAAAGTAGACTAGGCTCAACCTTTAACAACATGTCAGTGATCTCTTATAGGAGGGTTTAATGGCCCCTGGGTGAAATACAACCATCTTCACACTCTTTCCTCTAAGGATATTTTTGTAGCATTTTCAGCGGTTTTTCATAACAAACAATACAAAATATATTATTTCGCTTGTGCTTTAGGGCAGGGATTGGGGTTCAGGATGGAGATATCTGGAATATGGTGGTGGGAAGGTGTAATGGTGGTGGGATTGGTGTTTGAATATTAAATGTAATCAAATATTGTGAACTACTTTAGAAAATAAAAAAAAATTAAATTCAAATATCTATCTGCTAAGCTGATGCAGTTCAGATGCCTTGTCTGCTCCAAAGGGTTTTTCATGTTGGTTTGGTTTTTGCTCTGTTTGTTTGTTTTGGGTCTGTGGGCCATGCAGAACTGTTCTAAGGACTTGTAGCTCTGTGCTCAGGGGTCCCTCCTGGCAGTGGTTAGGGGGACTGCATCTCCACTGCTGTACCTTCTGTCCAACTCTGGTCTCAAATCTTTTTTTTTGGAGAGGGGGCATACCCAGGAATGTTCAGGGGTCAATCCTGGTCTGTGCTCAGGAATTACTCTTGGGAGTGCTCGGGGGACCATATGGGATGCTGGGGATCGAACCCGGGTCAGCCACATGCAAGGCAAATGCCCTACCCGCTGTACTATTGCTCCAGCCCCTCTGGTCTCAAATTTTAATGGCATTAGTCTTCCCAAGGCTTCAAACAATGTCTGGCACCTGGCAGGTTCCCAGCATGCTACTGGCTGGAGTAAATGAATGAGCGGTTGGATGCTTTGGTGTGGGTTTTTATATTCATGAGCACAGTTTAAAGTGTGCATCATACAGAAGATAGCGTCTTTCACTGTGCAAAGAGGGCTTTGAAAAGAGAGTTTCAGGGTCTGGAGCAATAGCACAGCGGGTAGGGTGTTTGCCTTGCAGGCAACCGACCCGAGTTCGATTCCAGCACCACCAGGGGTAATTCCTGAGTACAGAGCAAGGAGTGACCCCTGTGCATCCATTGCTGGGTGTGACCCAAAAAGCAAAAAAAAAAAAAAAAGAAAGAAAAGAGAAGAGAGTTTCAGGGTCTATTCTCAGCTGGGGGTGTGGCTCAGTGGTCCAGCACTTCCCTGCTTTGAATTTGGTGGTCCGCACAGTCAGCACGGGGCAGACAGCCATGCTCCCCCAACTAAACAACGAAGCTAGCTGAGCTGCATTTCAAAGCCAGGAGGGAGCACCCAGGCTGGAGCCTCGGGTTGCTTCTCAGAAACAGGCCAGACATTGAGTCTTTCATTTCCAGACTCCCAGGGAGAAGATGGGGCCAGGCATGGAGGAGGTGGCTCCAAGGGCTGGACCGCGCCTTTGTGCATGCCAGATGCCTTCCTGAACAATGGCAGTGTGAGCGCACTATAATGGGACCACCGGCACCCTGCCCAGCCCACGGAAGGTCTCTCTGATGCACCCATATCAGATACTCTGTGCCCCCAGAGCACCCTCTTTCCTCTTAACTTTCCTCATTTCTTTCTCTTTCCTCTCCCCTCCTCTCCCCTCCCTCTCCCTTCCTTCCCCTCCTTCCCCTTCTCTTTACCTTCCTCTCCCTTCCCTTCCCTTCCCTTCCCTTCCCTTCCCTTCCCTTCCCTTCCCTTCCCTTCCCTTCCCTTCCCTTCCATTTTGTTCCCTTCCATTCAGTTCCTTTTCATTCCCTTCCCCTCCCTTCACTTCCATTCCACTCCCTTCCCTTCCATCCCATTCCAGTTATCTTCTCTTCCCTTCCCTTCCGTTCCATTTCATTCCCTTCCATTCAGTTCCTTTCCATTCCCTTCCCTTCCCTTCCATTCCCTTCCCTTCCATCTCATTCCATTCAGTTCCCTTCCCTTCCCTACCATTCCCTTCCCTTTCATGCCATTCCCTTTCCTTCCATCCCATTCAGTTCCCTTCCCTTCCCTTCCCTTCCCTTCCCTTCCTTTCCTATGCCCTTCCCTTCCATTCCATTCAGTTCCCTTCCCGTATGTTCCCTTCCTTTCCATTACATTCAGTTTCCTTCCCTTCCCTTCCTTTCCATTCCATTCAGTTCCCTCCCCTTCCATTCCATTCAATTCACTTCCCTTCCCTTCCATTCAGTTCCCTTCCCTTCCTTTCCTTTCCCATTCCTCTCCCTTAGTTTCCTTCCCTTCCGTCCCATTCAGTTCCCTTCCCTTCTGTTCGCTTCCCTTCCATTCCATTCAGTTCCCTTCCCTTCCTTTCCCTTCCCATTCCTCTCCCTTAGTTCCCTTCCCTTCCATCCCATTCAGTTCCCTTCCCTTCTGTTCCCTTCCCTTCCATTCCCATTCCCTTCCCTTCTGTTCCCTTCCCTTTCTTTCCATTCAGTTCCCTCCCCTTCCATTCCATTCAACTCCCTTCCCTTCCATCCCATTTAATTCCCTTCTCTTCCTATTCCCTTCCCTTCTGTTCCCTTCCCTTCCATTCCATTCAGTTCCCTTCCCTTCCGTTCGCTTCCCTTTCTTTCCATTCAGTTCCCTCCCCTTCCATTCCATTCAACTCCCTTCCCTTCCATCCCATTTAATTCCCTTCTCTTCCTATTCCCTTCCCTTCTGTTCCCTTCCCTTCCATTCCATTCAGTTCCCTTCCCTTCCGTTCGCTTCCTTTCCATTCCATTCAGTTCTTTTTCATTCCGTTTCCTTCCCTTCCATTCCATTCAGTTCCCTTCCCTTCCATTCCATTCCCTTGCATCCCATTCAGTTCCCTTTCCTTCCCCTCCCATTCCCTTCCCTTCCGTTCCCTCCCCTTCCATTCCGTTCCCTTCCCTTCCATTCCCATTCCCTTCCCTTCTGTTCCTTTCCCTTTCCTTCCATTCAGTTCCCTTCCCTTCCCATTCCGTTCCCTTCCGCTCCCTTCTTTTCTGTTCCCTTCCCTTTCTTTACTTCGTCTTCCTTTTCCTTCCCTTTCCTCCCCCTTCCCTTGTCTTACCTTCCCCTCCCTCCCTTTCCCTTGCCTTCAGTTCCCTTCTCTCCCCTCTCTTCCCCTTCCTTCCCCTTCCCTTTAACTGCCCTTCCCTTTCCCCTTATATCCCCTTCCCTTCCTCTTTCGTTTCCTTTCCTCCCTTCCCTCGGTCCCTGAGTCACGCCTCCAGCTCTGCGCTGGAACCCCCGAGCTCAATCCCTGACTCCGCCTGTCCCCCTTAGCCCCACCTGCGCCCCGCCGCTGGGGCCCCCAAGGACATTCCCGAGGGGGTTTCTACCTGGCAAGTTCCCTCGGGGTGTCCATCCCCTAGGTGGCGCTGGGGAAGAGCTCGCCCGGCGCCTCAGAGGTTGATGAGAAAAGAGCGGTTCCGAGTCCGGGTGCGGACATGGGTCCGGTACACGTCCCAGATGCTCTGGCGCACGTAGAGCACGTAGCCGTGCAGTGCCTGCTGGTAGGTGAGCGCCACGTGCAGCATGCGCACCTCCTTGTGGGTGGGCCGCTGGAACGACCGCGCCCGGAACCACGTCCGGATGGGCTCCACGCCAGGCCCGGGCTGCCCCTCCATCGTCCCGCCGGTCTAACCGGGAGGTGGCCCACAGGGATCCGGGCTCAGCCGGGTGCTGTGACGTCACTGCCATTATGACCCTGGCCAGTCCCTAGGGACCCCGCCCCGCCTCCCGCCACTGCACAAAGTCCTTGGCAAGTGCCCTGGAGCTAAGGGGAGCACAACACAATGAACCGAACCCACTGAACCTCCCCTCTCCTCTTCTCCTCCCCTCCACTCTCCTCTCTTCCCCTCCCCTCACCTCTCCTCTTTCCCCTTCCCGCCCCTCTCCTCTCCTCCCCTCCCCTCTCCTCTTCTCCTCCCCTTCCTCCCAACCCTCCCCTCCCCTCTTCTCTTCCCCTCACCACCCCTCCCTCCACTCCCCTCACCTCTCTTCTCCCCCTCCCCTCTCATCTCCCTTCCCCTCCTCACTCCACCCCTCCCCTCTCATCTCCCTCCCCCCTTCTCTCCTCCCCTCCCTCCACTATCCTCTCCCCTCCCCTCTTCTCTTCCCCTGCCCTCTCCTCCCCTCTCCCCTGCCCTCTCCTCTCCTTTCCTCTCTCCTCCCCTCTCCTCTTCTCCTCTCCTCTCCTCCTCCCCTTCTCTCCCCTCCCCTCTCCTCCTCCCCTCCTCTCCCTTTCCCTCTCTTCCCCTCCTCTCCCCTCTCCTCTCCTTTCGCTCCCCTCCACTCTCCTCTCCTCTTCCCCCTCCCCTCTTCTCTTCCCCTCACCACCCCTCCTTCCACTCCCCTCACCTCTCTTCTCCCCTCCCTTCTCCTCTCCTCCCCTCCCCTCTCTTCTCTCTCCTCCCCTCTCCTCTCCCCCTCCCTTCTCTACTCTCTCCACTCCTCTCTTCTCCTCTTCTCCCCTCCTCCCCTTTCCTCTTCTCCCATCCCCTCCCCCTTTCCTTCCCTACCCATTCCCCTTCTCCTTACTTTAGACTAACCTTTTTTCCTTTCCTTTCATTGCATTTCCCCTATCATTCCCATCCTTTCCCAATTCTTCCTTTTCTTTCCCTTATCCTTTCCGCTTTTGTTTTCTTTCCTTTCTTCTCTTTTCCTTTCCTCTTTCCTTTTCCCTTTCCTATCCTCTTTCCATTTATTTCCTCTTTCCTTCCCTTTCCTTTACTTTTCTTTCCTTCCTTTCATGCCTCCTCTTTCCTTCCATTCCTTTCCCTTTCTTTACTTTTCTCTATCCTTTTCCCTTTCCTTTACTACCCATTCTTTCCCTTTCCTTCCTTTTCCTTCCTTTCCTTTCCTTCCTTTCATTCCTTGCCTTCCCTTTCCTTTCCTTCCCTTCCCTTTTGTCTTTTCCCCCTTTCCTTTCCTCTTTTCTCTTCTCTATCCTTCCCTTCCATCTTTCCTTTCACTTCCCCTTTCCTTTCATTCCTTTTCTTTCCTACCCATCTTTTCAGTTTTCCTTTCCTCTCCTTTTCCCTTTCCTCCCCTCTCCTCTATCCTTCCGTTTTTCTTTCCTTCCATTTCCCATTCCTTTTCTTTCCCTTTCCTTTTCCCTTACCTTCACTTTCTTTCTTTCTCCTTCCCTATCATTTCCCCATCCCTTTCCTTTATTTCCCTTTACTTTACTTTTCATACCTCCCCTCTTTACTTTATTATTCCCTTCCCTTTCATACCACTCCTCTCCTCTCCCCTCCCGTCCTCCCCTCCCCTCCTTTCCCTTCTCTTCCTTTCCTTTCCCTGTTTCTTCACTTTCTCCTTTCTCATTCCCTTTCATTTCCCTTTTTATTTATTTCCCTTTCCATACCATCCAACTTTACATTCTTATTCCATTTCCCTTTCCCTTTTCCCCCTTCCCTTTCCATATCTTCCCTCTTTCCTTTCATTTTTTTATTTCCTCTCATTTATTTCCCATTCTTTTGTTCTTTTCCCCCTTTCCTTTTCTCTCTCCTTTCCTTTTATTTTCCCTTTCTTTTTTATTCCCCCTTTCTTTCCATTTCCCATTCTCCATTTCAACCCCTTCCCTTTCTTTCTTTTTCTTTCCCTTTACTTTTTCATTTGTTTCATTTTCTCTCTCCTTTCACCAATCCTTTCCTTTACCCTTTTCTTTTCCCACTTCCATTACTCCTTTTCTTCCCTTTCTTATTCTGTTTCTTTATCCTTCCCTTCCTTTTCTTCCCCTTTCCTTCCCTATCTTTTACTTTCTTTTTCCATTCTTTTCCCTTTAATTTCCTTCTTTTCCTTTCCCAACCCTTCCTTTCCCTTTTCTTCCATTTTCTTTCTACTTTCTTCCCCTTTCCTTATATCACCCTTTTCCATTTCCAGTCCTTTCTCCTTCCTTTTCCTTTCCCTATCTGTTCCCTTTCCCCTTTTCCTATTCTTCCCTTTCCTTTCCTCTCCCCTTCCCTTTCTGTTTCTTTCCTCTCCTCTTATCATTCCTTCCCTTCCCTTATCTTTCCTCTTTCCTTTCCCTACCTCTCCCCTTGTCTTCCATTCCTTCGCTATTCCCTTCCTTCACTTCCTTTTCCATTTCCTTTTCTTCCTTACTGTCCCAACTCTTTTCCCTTTTCCCTTCCCTCCATTCTCTTTCTTTTCCTATACTCAACTTCCCTCCCCTTCCCATTTACCCACTCTTCCCTTTCCTTTTACCTTCCCTCCCCTCCCCTTCCTTTCCCCTTCCGTTTCCTTCTCCACCACCCCCTTTCCCTTGCTCCTGTTCCTTTCCCCCATCCTTTCCCCATTCCCTTCACCCTTTCTCCCCCTCTCATTCCTTGCCTTCCCTTGCCTTCCTTCCCATTACTGTTCCATTTCACTTCCCTTCCCTCTTCCTATCCCCCTCACTTCCCTTCCCTTTTATACTCTCTTCTTCCTTTCCCTTCCATCCCCTTCCCTCCTCCTTTTCTTGCCTCCCCCTCCCCACTCCTCCCCTCCCCTCTCCTTCTCTTTACTATTCCTTTCCCCCTATCCTTTCCTCTTTCCATTTCTTTACATTCCTTCCCCTTCCTCTTTACTTTCTCTTTCTCTTTCCCTTTCCTGTCCTTACCTTTCTTTCTCTCCTCTCCTCTACTCCCCTTCCCTTCCCTTCTCATTTAATTTCTGCTTCCATTTTCCCTTTCCTTTCATTTTCTTCGCTTTCCTCCCCTCTTTTCTTGCATTTTCCCTCTCCTTCCCTTTCCTTCCCAATCCTTTCTTTTCCTTTTCCCTATCCTGTCCTCTTTTCTTTCCCTTTCCTTCCCTTTCCCCTTTACTCTCCTCTTTCCTTTTCCCTTTCCTGTCCTTACCTTTTCTTCACCCTTCCCTTCCCTTTCCTTTTCTACCAATAAAAGGAAACATTCTTTCACTATCTCCTTCTTTACTTTCTCCATCACTTCCATTTCCCCTTTCCTTTCCTTTCCTTTCCTTTCCTTTCCTTTCCTTTCCTTTCCTTTCCTTTCCTTTCCTTTCCTTTCCTTTCCTTTCCTTTCCTTTCCTTTCCTTTTTATCCTTTCTTTTCCTTTCCTTTCTCTTTCCTTTACTTTCATTTCCATACCTTCCCACTTTACTTTCTTATTCCCTTTCCTTTCCTTCCCTTACCATTCCTTCCTCTGTCCTTATTCTCATTTCTTTCCTTTTCATTCTTTTCCTTTCTTTCCTTTTCTTCCCTTTCCTTCATTTCATGCATTTCCTTCTTTTCCCTTTCCACTTACATTTCTTTCCATTTTTCTTTCCCTCTCCCCTTTTCTACCCTCTACTTTTCTTTCCTTTAATTTCCCCATTCTTTCTCTTTTCCCTTTTCCCCTTATCTTTTCTTGACATTTTCTTCCCTTCCTTTTACCCTTTCCTTTCATTCCTTTCCCTCCCCTTTCTTTCACCTTTCATTTTATTATCTTTCTCTTCATTTAATTTCCTTATCTTTCCTTTACACTTCCCTTTCTTTCCTTCCCTTTCCTGTCTTCCCTTCACTTCCTTTCCATTCATTTCCATCCCCTATTTCCTTTCCTTCAGTTTCCCCTTCCCTTCCCCTTCCCTTCCCTCTCCTTTTCCATCCCTCTTCTTTTCTTTCCTTTCCCCTCTTGTTTTTTCCCTCTCCTTTCCTTTCTTCTTTTCTCTCATTTCCTCCCCATTCTTTTCCTTCCTTTTCCACTTTTCTCTCTCCTTGTCTTTTTACACCTTTCTTTCCATTTCCTTTACCCTTTTCCCTCACTTCCATTTCCTTTATTTTCCTTTCCTTTTCTTTTTCTTTCTAATTTCCTTTCCTTTAGTCTCTCTTTTTGCCATTCCTTTCCTTTAACCTTTTATTCTCCACTTTGCTTTATCCTTCCTTCTTTTCCCATTTCTTTTTCTCCTTCTCTTTCTTTCCCTTTCTCATTTCTTTTTTCCTTCTCTTTCCTTTCCTTTCTTCTCCTTCACCTTTCCCATTCCCTTCCTTTCCCTTCTCTTTCCATTCTCTTCCCCACCCTGCCCTTCCAGTTCGTCCCTTCACTTCCCTTTTCTTTCTCCTTTCTTTCCCTTTCTTTATATTTCCCTTATCCTATCCCTTTTCCTCTTTCTTTCCCTTTCCATTTCCATTCCCTTTCCTCTTTTTCTTTCCTTCCCTTTTCTGCCCTCTTTCCTTTTTTTCCCTCTTTATTTTTCTTTGCTTTTTCTTTCCTTACATTTCCTATTTCCTTTCCCCTTTCCATTCCCTTTCATTTCTCTCCCTTTCTCCTTTCTTTCCCATTGTCTTTCCTTTCCCTTCCCTTCTCTTTCTCTTCTCTTACCTTCACTTTCCTTCCCTTGCTCTTCCCTTTACTTCTTTTCCCTTTCCCTTTCCCATTCCCCTTTCTGTTCTTTCCTTCCTTCCCTCTTTCCTTCCCCCTTTCCTTTCCTCTTTCTGTTTCTTTCATTTCCTTCCTTTATCTTTCCCCTTTCCTTTTCCCTTCCCTTCCACTATTTTCTTTTCCTTTCCTTCCAATTAATCTTGTTCCCTCTCTTATTTCTTCCACACTCCCATTTCATATCACTTATCCTTTACTTTCCCCATTTACTTCCCCTTCCCTACCACTCTCCACTCTCATTTCCTTTTTTCTCTTACCTTTAATTCTCTTTCCTTTTCTTCTTTTGCTTTCCTTCACCTTTGCTTCTCTTCCTTCTTTCCTTTCCCCTTTCATTTTCCCTTTTCTTCCCTTTATTTCCCACTTTTGTTTCATATTCATTTTCATTTCATTTCTTTCCCTTTCCTTCCGTTTCCTTTTCCCTTTCCTTTCCTTTCCTTTCCTTTCCTTTCCTTTCCTTTCCTTTCCTTTCCTTTCCTTTCCTTTCCTTTCCTTTCCTTTCCTTTCCTTACCTTTCATTTCCTTTCCTTTCCTTTCCCCCCTTTCCTTTCCCTGTCAGTTTTGTCTTTGTCCTCTCCTCTCCTTTTCTTTCTTTTTCCCACTATTTCCTTTCTCTTTCTTCTTTCCTTTCTCCCTCCCCTCCCTTTATCATTTTCTTATTAGTTTTGTCCCTCCTATGCCTCACCCTTCCTTCCTGGTTGCTTCTGTTTGGGAAGTTTAGGGCTGACTCCTGGCCCTGCTCTCAGGGATCACTCTTAGTGAGGCTCAGGGGACCCTATTAGATGCCCAATCTCGAGTCCATGTCAGCTTTATGCGAAGGTGCAGGATGTGTTATTTCCTGAGCCCTGAAACACCCTTCCCTGTGTCTGGGTCTGCAGCTTTCCCAGCCAAATGCATGGCACAGTATGGTATGCTCTCCCCATTCACCATGGGTCTGTTCCTCAAGATAGAGTCAACAAGCAGGACATCAGTAAGCACCCAGGGGAAGATTTCACTTAAAGGCACTTCTGGAAGGGGCCAGATCAACACAGGCAAGGACAGGCTGGAGGGACTGGTGTGTGCTGGTGTCCCAGACGGCTGAGGTTGGGCAAAAGCGAACGGCCTGCCTTCAGTAGGAGGCCAGATCTCAAAGAGATTCCAAAGGAAGGCCAAGGACCAGCACATTATTTAGGACTCTAAATAGAGGTGCTAGGTTTGGAGAGATGGCAGAATGGCTAAGAGCAACACCTGAGTATGATTGTGTGTGGCCCCAAAACAAGAAAGGAAGGAAGGAAGGAAAAAAGAAAGAGAGAAAAGGGAAAGTAAGGGAAAGAAAGAGAGAAAGAGGGAGAGAAAGAATGAACGGTGGGAAAGAAAAAAGAAGAAAGAAAGAAAGAAAGAAAGAAAGAAAGAAAGAAAGAAAGAAAGAAAGAAAGGAAGAAAGAAAGAGAAAAGGGAAAATAAGGGAAATAAAGAGAAAAAGAGGGAGAGAAAGAATGAAGGGAGGGAAAGGAAGAAAGAACAAGAAAGAAAGAAATGAATGAATGAAGAAAGACAAAAAGAAATGAGGGAAGAAAAGAAAGAAAGAATGGGTAGATAAAAATAAGAAAGAATGAATGAAAGATAAAAAGGACAAAAGAAATAAGAGAAAGATGGAATGAAGGAGAAAAGGTTGGAAAGAGACAAAATCAGAGAAATAGAGAGATAGAAAAAAGGGAGAGAAAGAGAGAGAAAGACATAAAGAAAGTAGAAAGAAGAGGATGAAATAAAAATGAAGAAAAGAAGAAAAGAATGAAAGAAGGCAGGAAGGAGGGAAAGAAAGAGAGGGGAAAAGAATATGAAGGAGATAAGGAAGAGAAAGAAATAAGGAAGGCAAGAAAGAGAGAAAGAGAAAAAGAAAAAGAAGGAAGGAGAGGAAAGAAAGAAAGAAGAAAAAGAAAAAGCAGAGAGAGAAGTTTGAAGGGCTGTAAAGAAAGAAGAAAGAATGCAGGAAGGAAAAAAGAGTAAGAGAAGAGAGGAAAGTAGGAAGAAGAGAAAAGGAAAGAAAGAAAGCAAGGAAGGGAAAGAAAGAAGAGAGAGAAGATAGAAAGGGTAAAGAGAAAGGGAAAGAAGGGAAAAGGACAGAAAGAAAAAAGAGAGAGTGAGAGAAAGAAGTCAGGAAGGAAAAGAAAGGAAAGAAAGAAACAGAGAAAGAAAGAAGGAAAGAAGAAAGGAAGAGAAAGAAATGATGAGAACAAAGGAAGAAAGGGAGGGAAAGAAAGAAGACTGAAGGAATAAAAGAGAAAAAGAAAATGAGAGAAAGAAAGAAGGAAGGTATGGGGCTGGAGTGATAGCACAGCGGGTGGGGCATTTGCTTTGCATGCGGCCGACCCAGGTTCGAATCCCAGCATCCCATATGGTCCCCTGAGCACAGCCAGGAGTAATTCCTGAGTGTATGAACCAGGAGTGACCCCTGTGCATCGCTGGGTGTGACCCAAAAAGCAAAAAAAAAAAAAAAAGAAAGAAGGAAGGTAAAGAGGAGGGAAAGAAAGACAGAAAAAAGATAAAGGAAAAAGAAGAAAGAACATAAGAAAGAAGAGAGAAAAGTAAGAAGCAAAGAAGAGAGATAATGAGGAAAGGGGGAAAGGATAGAAAGAAAGAAAGGTAGGAAAAAACATAAAGAGAGAAATATGAAAGGAAAGGAAATAAAGAGAAACAAAGAGAAGGAAGGTAGAGATGAAGGGAAAGAAAGAAGGTAGGAAAGAAAGAAGGAAGAAAAAAGAATGAAAAAATAGAAAAAGAGGAGAGGAAATAAGAATGAGAGGGAAAGAAAGGATAAAAGGAAGTGGAAAAGAAAGGGGAAAGAGGAATAGAAAGGATGGAAAGAAGGAAAAGAGAAAGGAAGAGAAAGAAACAGTGGGAATGAAAGAATGAAGGAAGGAGAGAAAGAATGAAAGAAACACAAAGAAATGAGAGAAACAAGGACGGGAAAGGAAGGAAAGAGGGAGGGAAAACGAAAGAAAGAGAAAAAGAAGGCAGAAAGTGAAAGAGAGAAGGAGGGGAAGGAAATAGAAAAAAACAAGGAAAGGAGGGAGAGAAAGAAAAGTAAGGAATGCAGGAGGGAAAAAATAGAGAATTAGAGAAAGAACAAAGAGAGGAAAGAGAAATAAAGAATGAAGGAAAGATTAGATAAAAAAGAAAGCAAGAAACAAGGAATGTTGGGAAGGAAAAAGAGAAGGAAAGAAAGTAAAGACAAAGAGAAAGAGAGAAGGTAAGAATGGAGGAAGAGAGGGGGGAAGGAAAGAAAGAGGTAATGAAAAAGGTAGAAAGAGTGATAGAGAAAGAAGGAAGGAATGGAAAGAAAAAAGGAGAGGGAAATACAGAAAGAAATAAAGAGAGAAAAGGGAGGAAAGGGAAAGAATGAATGAACGATAGAAAAAGAGAGAAAGAAAGAAGGGGGAGAAAGAAGGATAAAAGAGAGAGTCACAGAAACAAATCTCGGAACCCAGCGACTTCGGGCAGAAATACGTCCAGACTTCACATTAGATTATTGGCGCCAGGTCAGCCCAGATGGAAAAAGGTGTCGTCTCTCCACCTATTCCTCCTGGCAGCTTGGTGGCCGCCATCTTCCTGAGGCCAATGGACAGTCAGATATGGGCCAGCAGTGATGAGGCACATGGGGCCTCATGGGATGGGGGTGGAGCTGGCCCTTTCCTCTCCCGCCCCAATGAGACCCTGAGTCGCCTCCCACGAACAGCCCCTCTAGCTAATGATCAAGCTGTTTAATGGCCATGATCCCAGAGACTCACAAACGAATCTCAGAACCCAGCAGCTTTTGGCAGAAATCCCTCCAGATTTAATTATTAAAATTTCAGAATTCCAAAAATCATGCAGCTGCTACTGTGGCCGCACGACCTCATATGCTATTCATAATCAGCAATAGAAAACAAATTGTCTAATGTTGCCTTTTTAGCAGATTTGAGAGTTGGGGTAAAATCCAATAAAATAATGGTGGGTCTGGTGTCGAAATGTTGAATGTAATCAAAGTAGAAAGAGAGACTAGTGTGGAAATCATTTGCCACACAGATAGGGAGAGGATGTGGGATGGCGGGTACACTGGGGTTTTTGATGGTGGAAAATGTGCACTGGTGTAAGGAGGGGTGTTTCATCATTGTATGACCGAGACTTAAACCCGAAAGCTTTGTAACTGCTCTCATGGTGATTCAATAAATACATTTATATATATATATATAAAGAAACAGTGAAAGAAAGAAGAGAAAGAAAGGAAGAAAAAATGAAAGAGAAAAATGAGAGAAAGAAAGAGTAAAGAAGGAATAGAAAAGGAAAATAGAGGGAAATGAAAGGAAGGAAGAAAGGAAGAGAGAAAAAAGAAGGATGTGAATAAAATAATGAAGGGAGAAGAAAAAGAACATGAAAAAAGAGAGAGAAGATAAAGAAAGAATGAATGAAGAAAGGAAAAAGAAATGAGAGAGGGAGAAAATAGAGAAATAGAGGAAAAGAAGTGAGGAAGTGAAAGAAGGTAGAACAGGAAGGAAACAGAAGTAAGGAAGGAAGGGAGCAAAAGAAAGAAGGAATGAAGGAGGGAAAGAATGAAAAAGGGAGAAATAAAGAAGGAAGAGAGGAAAGAAAGAGAGAAAGAGAAAGGAAGAAAGAAAGAGAGAAAGAAAGAAAGAAGATGAAGGAATGAAGAACACCAAGAAAAGAAAGAGAGAACAAAAAAGAGGAAGGGAGAAATTAAGAAGGAAACCAAGGTAGGAAGAAATGAAGGAAGTAAGGAAGGAGGGAAGGAGATAAAGAAGGAAAAAAGGAAGAGAAAGAAAAGAAAGAAAAAGAAGGAAGGGAGAGGGCAAAGAAAGAAGGAAGGAAAGAAAGAAAGAAACAAAGAAAGAAAGAAAGAAAGAAAGAAAGAAAGAAAGAAAGAAAGAAAGAAAGAAAGAGAAAAGGAAGGAAATGAAGAATGGAGGAAGAAGGGAAATAAAGAGAAGTGAGATGGAAAAACAAAAAGGGAAGGAGGGATAGAAAGAGAAGAAAAGAAAGAAAAATGACGGAAAAGAAATAAAGAGAGAGGGGCCGGAGCGATAGCACAGCGGGTAGGGCGTTTGCCTTGCACGCGGCCGACCCGGGTTCGATCCCCGGCATCCCATATGGTCCCCCAAGCACTGCCAGGAGCAATTCCTGAGTTCAGAGCCAGGAGTAACCCCTGAGCATCACTGGGTGTGACCCAAAAAGAAAAAAAAGAAATAAAGAGAGAAAAATAAAGAAAAGAAAGAAGAAAAGAGAAAGAGAAAAAGAAGGAAGGAATAGAAGAAAGGAAGGACGGAGGATAAAAAGGAAAGAGGGAAAAGTAAGAAAGAAAAGAAATAAAGAGAATGAAAAAATGGAGAGAGGGAAACAAAAAAGGAAGAAGAAAAACAAGAAAGAAAGGAAGGAAGGCAGTCAGGAAGTAAATAAAGACAAAGTAAAAGGAAGAGAAAGAAAGAAGAAAAGGCAGGAGGGAAAGAAGAAAAAATGAGGGACGAAAGAAGCAGAAAGGAAGGAAGGAAAAGGAAGGAAATGAAAGAGAAGGAAAGAGAAAGAAAGAAAAAAGAGAAATAGAAAAGGAGGGAAGGAAAGGAAGAAGGAAAGAGGAAAAGAAAGAGAAAAAGAAAGGATGAATTAAGTGAAAGCAAGAACAAGAAAGGGAGGGGCTGGAGCGATAGCACAGCGGGTAGGGCGGTTGCCTTTCACGCAGCCAACCGGGGTTCAATTCCCAGCATCCCATATGGTGACCTGAGCATCGCCAGGAGTAATTCTTGAGTGCAGAGCCAGGAGTAACCCCTGTGCATCGCCAGGTGTGACTCAAAAAGAAAAAAAAGAACAAGAAAGGGAAAATAGAGAAGGAAGGAACAGAGAAAAACAAACAAAGACTAAGGAAGGAGGGAAAAGAGAATTAGAGAGAGAAATAAGAGATTAAAAAAGAGAAAGAAAGAGAAAGAGAAATTGAGAAGGAAGAAAGTAGGATGGAATGAAGGAAAGAGGGAAGAAGGGAAGAGATAAAGAAGGAAGGAAGGAAAAGAAAGAAAGAACACGAAGAAAGGGAGAGACAAAGAAGAAAAGAAGGAAAAAAGGAAAGAAAGAAAGGAAGGAAGGAAAGAAGTAACAAAGAAAGTTAAAAGAGAGAGAAAGAAAAAAGAAGGAAAGAATGCAGAGGGGTGAGAGGTAGGAGGTAAAGAAAAAAGGAGGATAAAATGAAGAAAGAGAGAAAGAAGAAAGGTAAAAAGAAAAGAAGGGAGAGAGAAAAAAGGAAGGCAGTGAGTAGAATAAAGGAGGGAAAGAGAAAAGAAAGAAAGAAGAAAGGAGAAAGAAAGAAATGAAAATAGAAAAAAGGAATAGAGAAATGAGAGGAAGGGATGGGAAAAGAAAGCAAGGAGGGAAAGAATGAAAGAATGAATGAAAGAAAGAAGAGAGAACTGGAGAAGCAGAGAAAATAGGAGGGCAGAGGGTGGGAAAGAAAGAAGGAAGGAGAGAATGAAAGAGAGCCAGAAAGGAAGAAAGGAAGAAAAAAGAAAGGAAAAACAAAGAAATAAAAAGAAAAGAGAATAAGAAGGGAGGGAAAGAAAGAAGGAAAGAAAGCAAGAGAAAAAGATAAAAGAACAGGAGAAAGAAAAAAGAAAGGAAGGAAGGAAGGAAGGAAGGACAAGAAATACAAGGCAAGAAGGGACGATGGGAAAGAAATAAGGTATGATGGAAGGAGGGAAAGTAGAAAGAAAGAAAATAAAGATGGAATGAAAGAAAAACAGAAAAATTAGAGAAGAAAGTAAGGCAGTGAGGGAAAAAAGAAGGAAGGAGGGAAAAAGTAAAGAAATAAATAAGAAAGAAAGAATTAAATAAAGATGAAAGTAGAAGAAAGAAATAGACATAAGGAAGGTATGGAAAGAAAGAAGGAAGCAAGAAGTGAAAGAAGGGAAGAAAAAGAAAAAAAGAAATAGAGATTAGGAAGAGAGGGAGGGAAACAAAGTAGGAAGGAAGGAGGGGAAGAATGAAAGAAAGAAAGGAAAAAGAAAGGAAGAAAGAGATCAAGAAAGAAGGAAAGAAATGAATGAAAGGTGGAGGGAGGTAAGAAAGAGAAAAAAGGAGAGAAAGAAAGAAAAAAGAGAAAGAAGTATCACTGTATCACTGTCATCCCATTGATCATCGATTTTCTCTAATGGGCCCAGTAACATCTCCATTCATCCTAGCCCTGAGATTTTAACAGCCTCTCTACTCATCCTTCCCAATGGTGCTGCATTAGAGGCTCTTCAGGGTGAGGGGAATGAAACCCATCATTGTTACTGTATTTGGCATGTGAATACGCCACAGGGAGCTTGCCAGGCTCTCCCCCGTGCGGGCAGAAACTCTCGGTAGCTTGTCAGGTTCTCCAAGAGGAAGGCTATCAGATGTCAGGAGCTTGGTTTTATAGTCTCTGGATATTGGCTATTGATGGGAGTACATGGCGCTGGGGGCAGTTTCTGGGTGTGACTGCCTAGCTACTGGAAAATGGGGAATCTGGGTGGAAGAGGCCCAGTCCCAATCTGAGCAGCTTTGGAGATCTCGACCCCGGGTCCCAGACATCTGGGTTCCTCTGCCGGTTCCTTCATGCGTGAGGCTCGTCTGAACCTGTGGAGAGCGACCTTGATCATGGCTGTGGCTGGGTTCTGGAGGTCTCCAACTGCTGGAGCTCTGCTTGGAGCGGGGAGGGAAACTCAACCTGCCCCCTCCAAGAGGGACCCCGGTGAAAACAGCCAGGTGTGGGGGCAAGAGATTCTGCGTTGATTTCTTCTGGGAGCTTGGTTTTATTATCTCTGGATGTTGGCCATTGATGGGATTACAAAGTGCCAGGGGCACTTTCTGGGTGTGACTGCCTAGCGACTGGAAAATTGAAAATCTGAGTGGAAGAGGCCCAGCCACGATCCGAGCAGCCTTGAAGGTCTCGGCCCCAGGTCCCACACACCTGGGTTCTTCTGCCAGTTCATTCATGCATAAGGTTCATCCGAACGTCAGAATGAAAGGTGGGAAGAGGTAAGAAAGAGAAAAAAGGAAAGAAAGAAAAAAGAGAAAGCGGTAAAGAAGAAAGAAAGAAAGAAAGAAAGAAAGAAAGAAAGAAAGAAAGAAAGAAAGAAAGAAAGAGAGAGAGAAAGAAAGAGAGAAAGAAAGAAAGAGAAATAAAGCATGAAAGACAAAAAGAAAGCTAAAAAGGAAGAAAGAAGAAAGAAAGAAGAGAGAAATTAACAGTCACGCCCATAAGCCACCCTCGCTGGCGCCAGCCAGATAATCTCATCATCAGCCACCATCCAGATCCCATGTGAGACCATCCATCCATCGTGGGTGAGACGCCTCCCCGCCCCAAGAGATGTGCCCTGGCTAGCCAAAACCCCTCAGATCTCACCATCACCCTACTCATGGCCGCTCTCCACTTGCTCAGGCCGAGCCTCACCCAAGAGTGAACCTATTCCTGGACCGCATGGCCGAACCCTACCCATATTCCAGGAGTACCACACCACATTTGATGGGATTCAAAGTAGGAGGCAACCAATCTTAGAGGGAAATATTTTCTTTACAGACTTATAGAAGGGCTTAATGGCCCCTGGATGAAATAGAACAATCTTCACACTCTTTCTTCTAAGGATACTTTTCATAGCATTTTCAGCAGTTTTTCATAACAAACAATACAAAATATCTTATTTCATTTCTGCTTTAGGGCAGGGATTGAGGCTCAGGATGGAGACATCTGGAATATGGTGGTGGGATTGGCGTTTGAATATTAAATGTAATCAAATGTTGTCAACTACTCTATAAAATTTTAAAGAAATTTTAAAAAGAGAGAAATTGAAAGAAGGTAGGGAGGGAGGAAGGTGGGGGGAAGGAGAGAAAGAAGGAAGGAAGAGAAAGAAGGAAAGAAAAAGGAGTGAAGAAATGAGAGACAAAAGAAATAAGAAAGGAAAGAAAAACAGAAAGAAGGAATGAAAGAGTAAATGAAAGGAGGGAGAGAGCGAAAGAAGGAAGGAAAGAACAACAGAAAGCAAAAAGAAGGAAAGAATGAAGCAAGAAAAAAGAGGAGTAAAAAATAAAAGAAAGGGAAAGAAAGATGGAAGGAGGGAAATATAAAAAGACAGAAAGAACGAAAAATTAAAGAAGGAATGAGAGAAAGGAAGGAAGAAAGAGTAAAAATAAGGGAATGAAAAACAAAATAAAGAACGAAACAGAAAGAAGGAAGGAAGGGAAAGAATGAAAGATGGGAAAGAAAGAGAAAGAAGGGAAAGAAAGAAGAAAAGAGAAAAAGAAAGAGAAGAAAAGAAAAGAAGAAAGGAAGAAAGAAGGAAAGAAGGAAGGGAGGGAATGAAGAAAGAAAGAAAGAAAGAAAGAGGAAGATAGGAAGAGGAAGATAGAAAGAAGAAGAGAGAACTTGAAATGTAAGATAGGGAGAAGGATGGAGAGAACACAAGGAAGGGAAAGAAAGAGAAAGAAGAATGAAAGAAAGAAAGGAAGCAAGGAAGGAAATAAATAAAGAGAGAAAGCAAAGAAGAAAATTGAAGAATTAAGGGAGAGAAACAATGACAAAAGGAAGAAGGGAAAGAAGGTAAGAAAGAAGGGTGAAAAATAAGAGAAAGAGAGAAGGAAGAAAGGTATGGAGAGAATGAAAGAAGTACGAAAATAATGAAAGAAAAAAGGAGAAGGAAGCAGAGTGAAAATAGAAGAAAGGGAAGGACAAAAAGAAAGAAGGAAGGAAGGAGGGAAAGAAGGAAAGAAAGAAATGAAGGAAGTCAGATAGGAGGAAGAAAGAGAGATGGAGGAAGGAAGGAAAGAAGGAAGGAAGGAAAGAAAGGAGGGAGGGAAAGAAAGAGAAAGAGAAAAAGAAAGAATTAAGATAGAAGGAAGAAAGAAAGGAAGGAAAGAAAGAAAGGAAAGAAGGAGAGAAAGAAGGAAGGGAAAGTAAGAGAAAAATAGAGAAGGAAGGAGGGAGGGAAACTAAGGAATGAGGGAAAGAAAGAAAGGAAGGAGGGAAGGAAGAAAGAAAGAAAAAAAGAAAGAAGGAAAGAAAGGAAGGAAGGAAGAAAGAAAGAAAAAGAAAAAAGAAAGAAAGAAAGAAAGAAAGAAAGAAAGAAAGAAAGAAAGAAAGAAAGAAAGCAAGGAAGAAAGAAAGGAAGAAAGAAAGGTGAAAGGCATAAATAGATGGAAGGAAGGGAGTAAGGGAAAAAAGAAAGAAGAAAGGATTGAATATGGAAGGGATACATGAAAACAAGAGGAAAGGAAGGAGGGAAAGAAAGAATTTATGAGAGCAAAAAAGAAAGAATGAAAGAAAGAGAGATAAAGAGAGCAAGAAGGAAGGGTGTGGAGCAGGGCGACAGGTACTGGAGCAGAAAAAAACCGACCTTGCAAAGCAGTCCTAAAGTGAAACCTTGCAAGAGGGAATAACTGGGCCATGTTAGCAAAAAAGGGTGTCTGCCCCATGTGTCCGAGCTTGAGCCTCACTCGACCCCATAGTCACATATGCCTGAAACACAGAAACTGTCAGGTATGCCTTTAGCAAGTTATTCTAACTAGCCTTGAAGGGGATTGACATATCGGGGGAAAGCAGAGAAGAAAAGGTAGAAGAAAAGGCCAGTAGTGCTAAGCTCTATGTGACTGGACCTCCTATAAGCTAAGACCCTCGATAAAAATGTGTGTATTTGGCAATAAAGTAAGCTGTGATCAAGTGCTCCAGGAGGGGTTTCTCTGCACGCTCGTCCTCCTTTGCCCCACAACCAGACTCCTGCCCAAGCCCGGTGCGCAATGTGTCCAGGCACGTTGGGGATAACTGTTCTCCAACAGAAGAGAAGGAAGAAGCAAAGTTTGGAGAGAAAGAAAGGAAGAGAGAGAAGGAAGAAGGGAAGGGGAAAAGAAAGAAATGAAGAAAGATAGGAAAAAGAGGGACAAAGAGAAAAATAAGGAAGGAAGGGAAAGAAATAAGAAAGGAGGTAAGAAAGAAACAAAAAAAGAAGAGGAAGGAAGAAAAAAGAGAAAGAAAAATGAAAAAGAAAGAAGGAAAAAAGAAAGAGTGGAGGGACCCTCAGCGCCTAAAGACTTTGATTCCAGAGATGTAACACATTCGGGCATCCAGCGCAGCATCCGATAGCGATGCACTGGGACACCGAACTGGGCTACAACTCTGTGCTGCCGGGGGTGGATTTTTTTCCTTCCCACCCTGTCTTCCTGCACGGAAAGCAGCAGCCTGGTGGCACCCACGTGGCAGGCGCCATCTTCTGTGACTCCAAAACCACAGGTATTCGGTTTTTACTTTTGGGGCTCCCAGGAACTCATGGGAAAGGGGCGTAACTGGCACGCCCTCGGCCCAGATAAATCCGGAGCTGCTGAGCGCGAATCGGACACTCTGCGCCTAAAGACTTTGAATTCAGAGACTTCTTACAGCAATGCACTGGGACTGTGAGCTGGGCTATGTAATTTCTGGCAGAATTTTCCCTGGACTTTATACAGAAATCCAAAACCACGCGGACGCGGCAGCGTCCGCACGACTTAACATTTATAATTGTCAGCAATGTGAAACGGTTCCATATGAACAGGTCTGACTTGGGGGGGAAACTCCAAATAATAACAGTAAGTTTTTGTTGAAATATTGAAGGTTTTTAATGTAGCAGCCACCTCTCTGGACTGTGAACTAAGCAAAAGCCCCACGCTGGCCGACGCAGCATGGCGTACACCATACTATGAGGCGCAGGAAGGGGGATGAGGGGAAAAAAGAAAAAAAAATGGAAAAGGAAAAAGGAAAAAAAAGAGAGGGAGAGAGAGTTATGTACTTGTAGCAGTGGGGCTACATATCTCTTCATTTCCAGCAAAGAAAAACTAATTATCAAATGTAGTAGGTCTAAAAGCAGTAACAATTAAAACAGCATGGTACTTGGGGCTGGAGTGATAGCACAGCGGGTAGGGCGTTTGCCTTGCACGCAGCCGACCCGGGTTCAAATCCCAGCATCCCATATGGTCCCCTGAGCACCGCCAGGAGTAATTCCTGAGTGCAGAGCCAGGAGTAGCCCCTGTGCATCGCCGGGTGTGACCCAAAAAGCAAAAAAAAAAAAAAAAAAAAAAAAACAGCATGGTACTGGAACAAAGGCAGAGCCGTAGACCAATGGAACAGGGTGGAATATCCCTACACACAACCCCAAATGTATGATCATCTAATCTTTGATAAGGGAGCAAGAGATGTGAAGTGGAGCAAGGAAAGCCTCTTTAACAAATGGTGCTGGCACAACTGGACAACCACATGCAAAAAAATGGGTTTAGACCTTGACCTGACACCATGCACAAAAGTCAGATCAAAATGGATTAAAGACCTCAACATTAGACCACAAACCATAAGGTACATTGAAGACAAGGTCGGCAAAACCCTCCACGATATTGAAGATAAAGGTATCTTCAAAGGTGACACGGAACTAAGCAATCTAGTAAAAACAGAGATCAACAAATGGGACTACATTAAACTAAAAAGCTTCTGCACCGCAAAAGATACAGTGACCAGAATACAAAGACTATCTATAGAATGGGAAAGGATATTTACACAACACTCATCAGATAAGGGGTTGATATCAATGGTATATAAAGCACTGGTTGAACTCTACAAGAAGAAAACATCCAACCCCATCAAAAAATGGGGCGAAGAAATGAACAGAAACTTTACCAAGGAAGAAATACGAATGGCCAAAAGGCACATGAAAAAGTGCTCTACATCACTAATCATCAGAGAGATGCAGATCAAAACAACCATGAGATACCACCTCACACCACAGAGACTAGCACACATCCAAAAGAACAAAAGCAACCGCTGTTGGAGAGGATGTGGGAGAAAGGGACCCTTCTTCACTGCTGGTGGGAATGCCGACTGGTTCAGCCCTTCTGGAAAACAATATGGGCGATTCTCAAAAATTGGATATTGAATTCCCATTTGACCCAGCAATACCACTGCTGGGAATATATCCCAGAGAGGCAAAAAAGTATAATCGAAACAACATCTGCACATGTATGTTCATCGCAGCACTGTTTACAATAGCCAGAATCTGGAAAAAACCCGAATGCCCCAGAACGGATGACTGGTTGAGGAAACTTTGGTACATTTATACAATGGAATACTATGCAGCTGTTAGAAAAAAGGAGGTCAAGAATTTTGTAGTTAAGTGGATGGGCATGAAAAGTTTCATGCTGAGTGAAATGAGTCAGAAAGAGAGAGACAGACATAGAAAGATTGCACTCATCTATGGTATATATATATATAGAATAACAGAGTGGGAGACAAACACCCAAGAACTGTAGAAATAAGTACCAGGAGGTTGACTCCATGGCTTCGAGGCTGGCCTCACGTTCCGGGGAAAGGGCAACTCAGAGAAGCGATCACCAACTACATTGTAGTCGAAGGCCATGTGGGGGAAGGGAGTTGCGGGCTGAATGAGGGCTAGAGACTGAGCACAGCGGCCACTCAACACCTTTATTGCAAACCACAACAGCTAATTAGAGAGAGAGAACAGAAGGGAATGCCCTGCCACAGTGGCAGGGTGGGGTGGGGGGGAGATGGGATTGGGGAGGGTGGGAGGGACGCTGGGTTTACGGGTGGTGGAGAATGGGCACTGGTGAAGGGATGGGTTCCCAAACTTTGTATGAGGGAAGTATGAGCACAAAAGTGTATAAATCTGTAACTGTACCCTCACGGTGATTCTCTAATTAAAAATAAATAAATTTTAAAAAAATGTAGTAGGTCTGTCTCTCTTGGTTGGAAACTCCAACAACTATAATGAGTTTTGTGTTGAATTATGGAATGTAATCAAGGTAAAGAAAAAATGAAGTGAAATTCATTAGTTATACAGTAGGGGGTAGGGTGTGGGGGCGGGGGGTATACTGGGGCTTATGGTGGTGGAATATGGGCACTGGTGAAGGGATGGGTGCTTGAATATTGTATAACTGACATATAAACCTGAGAACTTTGTAACTTTCCACATGGTGATTTAATAAAAAGTTAAAAAAAAAGAAAGTGGAAAGAAGGAAAGATGAAAAGAAAAATAAAGAAAGAAAGAAAGAGAAAGAAAGATAAAGAAAGAAAGAAAGAAAGAAAAGGAAGAAAGAAAGAAAAGCAAGAAAGAAAGAAAGAAAGAAAGAAAGAAGGAAAGAAAGAAAAAGAAAGAAGAGAGAGAGCAAAAGAATGAAGGATGGGGCTGGAGCAATATCACAGTGAGTAGGGCGTTTGCCTTGCACGAGGCCAATCCGGGTTTGAATCCCAGCATCCCATATGGTCCTCTGAGCACTGCTAGGAGTAATTCCAGAGTGCAGAGCCAGGACTAACCCCTGTGCATCTCTGGGTGTGACCCTCCCCCCCAAAAAAGCAAAAAAAATGAATGAAGGAAAAAAGACAAAAAAGAAAGAAGGAAAGAAAGAAAGAGAGAAATTGAGAAGTAAGGAAGGGAAGTAGAACAGGGGAGGCAATAAAGATGGGAGGAAAGAAAGAAAGAAAGAAAGAAAGAAAGAAAGAAAGAAAGAAAGGAGGGAGGGAAGGAGGGAGAAAAGGAAGGAAGAAAGGAAAGAAGGAAGGTAGGAAGGAGAGATAAATTGAGAAATAAGGAAGGGAAGTAGGAAAGGGAAGGCAATAAAGAATGGAGGAAAGAAAAGGAAAGAATGATCAAGAGAAAGAAAGACACAAAGGAAAGGAAGGGAGAGGGCAAAAGAAGGAACAAGGAAAGAAAGACAGAAAGATGGCAAGAAAGAAAGAAAAGGAAAAAAAGAACCAAAGAAACAGAAGAGAGAAGAGTAATGGAGAGAAACTAATAAGTTTGAAGGGAAAATAGGAAGGAAGGAAAGAGGGAAGGAGATAAAGGAGGTAGGGAGACAAAGAAAGAAAGAATGAAAGAAAATAAAAAGAAAGGAAAAAGAAAGGAAGTGAGAGTGCTATAAAGGAAGAAAGAAAGACAGAAAGAAGGAAAGAAAAAAGGAAGGAGTGAAAAGGGTGAAATAAGGAAAGAAGGAAAATTAATGCTGAAAAAGGAAGGAAAGATAGAAAAAAGACAGAAAGAAAGGAAGGAAGGAAGGAAGGAAGGAAGGAAGGAAGGAAGGAAGGAAGGAAGGAAGGAAGGAAGGGAGAAAATGAGAACTAAGAAAGGGAAGTAGGAAATAATGAAGGAACAAGCAAAGGAGATAAAGGGAGGAAGGGAAAGAAAGAAAAATGAAAAAAGGAAGAAAGCAAGAGGAATAAAGATATAGTAAGAAGGGAAGGAAGGAAAGACACAATAAGGAAGGAGGGAAAGAAGAAAGAATAAAAGGAATAAAGTAAAAAGAGTAAGAGAAAAAGGAATAACAAAAAATAAAGGAGAGAGAAAAAGAAAAGAAAGGAAACAAAGAACGTAGAAAAAAGAGAGATAAAACAGGTACGAAGGGAAAGAAAGAAAAAAGGGAAGAAAGAAAGAAAAGTGCTGAATATGTGAATAATTTAGCTAGAAATGTTTCACTTGCTTTTACCACCCAAGAAGATTGGGATTCTAAAGTGGAGCAACGTCTGAATGCTCTTTATGACACTGTCAATATACTAGGTGATGAACTTTTGCAACTAGAGACTCATACAAAATTAAGATGCCATTATCAGTTTCCTTCAATTTGTATTACTTCTACAATTTATAATGACACTCTTTTTCCATGGCACAAGATAAAAAATCATCTATATGGTATTTGGCATGATACTAATACTTCCTTAGATCTACTTTCCTTGCATCAAATGATAAAAAGTATTCAAGATGCCCCATCCCTGGATAAAACATTTGTCCAAGAAGCTCAGGCATTTGTACAAGCGCTTAAACAACAATTTCCCCCATTTTCTCATTGGCTGTATTCTCTTATCGGTATTGCTTCTGCTGTTTTGATCTTGATTGTATTAATCGCTGTTAGTTGTGTTTGTCTCCGGGTGCTTCTAACTATGGCCAAAACTTCAGCAAAAAGAATTCGGAAACTGCAATTAGAAAATGAGGCGCGTTCCTTATAAAATAAAAAAGGGGGGACTGTAGTGGGATTGCTTGGAGCACATAGACTAGAGACTAGAGACCAGCGTGGGACAATGAACTTTGTATGACCTGCACTGGGGGCTTGGGAGAGTCCTGTGCAGAGGGCCTCTTGAAAGAGGGGCCTTGAAGGTAAAACCTACCAGCAAGATAAGCAGGGCACATCCTGCCCGTACATACTTCTCGTGCTCTAAGTAACCTTGGGAATAATTTGACTTGGTATTTTTAATGAGAACATCTTGAGACAAACACAAAATATGTCTAACCCATGAGAACATCTTTGGACTTGGCTACGTGCCTGGGCCAAGGTATGCAAATAATATAAAACTGCTTGCTTGAGAATAAAAGGGGCCTTCAGCCTCGATAGCTGCTGGTCAACACATCATCTCTGAGTCGGCTAGCCATCATGCCGGAGCTGGACTCCGGCAGAAAAAAGAAAGAAAGAAAGAAAGAAAGAAAGAAAGAAAGAAAGAAAGAAAGAAAGAAAGAAAGAAAGAAAGAAAGAAAGAAAGAAAGAAAGAAAGAAAGAAAGAAAGAAAGAAAGAAAGAAAGAAAGAAAGAAAGAAAGAAAGAAAGAAAGAAAGAAAGAAAGAAAGGGGATAAGAGGATAAGAGATATTGATAGGTTTGGGAGGTATGGAGGAAGGAAAGAGAAAGAAGGAAGGAAGGGAAAGAAATAATGAAAGAAAGAAAAAAGAAAGAAGGAAAGAAAATAAAGATATAGATAGAAAGAAGAAAGAAGAAGGAAGAAAAGAGAAATTGAGAAAGAAGGGAAGTAGGAAAGAATTATGTAATGAAGGAAGGAGATCATTGTTGGTGATTTTAATGCCAAGATAGGACCGAGAAGGTCGCCCAAAGAACTCCACAATGGGACCCATGCCTAGAATGAAACAAGCAGGGTGAGAGACTGTCTGAGTTCATCATGTTGACCAAGACCATCCATGGTAACTCACAGTTCCAGAAGGCCGAATCTAAAAGTTTTGACATGGGAGTCTCCCGGTGGACAGTTCCACAATGAAATTGACCACATCATATTCAATCGAAGGTGTTGCCGGACTGATGTCGCTGTTATCCCAAAATTCCAAACGGGATTGGACCACCGTCTCCTTTGTGCAAAATTCTACTTCACAGAGTGGGGAGAAAGGACTGCAACATATAAGTTTAAGAAGAGAACTCCCAGAATGACCACCAACTGGGAGCTCTTTGGCACTATTGCAGCAACGTGGGAAGATGCCATCATTGACAACACCGGCGAGGAATACTATCAACTGGTTCAGCACCTCCATGACTGTGCGAGGACTGCTGATAGTGGAAAGCCACAAACAGACACCTGTCTTCGGAAACTCTTGAGTTCATTCGCCAACATGGTTTGGCACAAGCCTCAGGCAATCACAAGCTAATGTCCAAATTTGCAAAGCTGTGCAGAGAAGCGATAAAGGAAGACCTCAAAGAGAGAAGAGCAGCAATGTTAACCAATGCGGCAGAAGCTGGGAAAAGTATTTGCAATGCTCGCCTGTCCTTTGCCAACTGCAAGACCAAGATGACTGCCCTCCAATGTCCTGATGGATCTATCACATCTTCCAGATGGGCAATGGAGAGGATTATTCACAACTTCTACTCGGATCTCTTTGACAACCATGTCCACCTGCCCACATACCAAATTCCGCAGGATGGATATGTTGTTCCCAACGTCCTCCCTTCCGAAATCCGACATGCCATTTCATCGGTAAAGACATGTACAGCTCCAGGTCCAGACAAGGTGAGACCCGAACACCGGAAGAATCTGCCGCCAGTAGTCATCAATACACTGGCTCGGCTCTTCACATGCTACCTGTCTACATGCAAGATTCCGTCCCAATGGAAAACCACCAGAACCATTCTGATGTACAAGAAGGGAGATATCCACAACATTGGCAACTATCACCCAATCTGCCTGTTGTCCATTGTTTAGAAGTTGTTCACTCAAGTCATCCTGAATAGAATAAGCAGAACACTGACAAAGGACAACCATACGAGCAAGCCGAGTTCCAAAAAGGATTCAGCATAATTGACCATATCCACACAGTGACCAAGCTCATTGAAGTTTCAAGAGAGTTCAAGATGCCACTCTGTCTAAAGTTCATTGATTTAAAGAAGGCCTTTGATTCTGTTGAGGCTGAAGTGGTCATCGAAGCCCTAGCCAAACAGGACATTCAAACTCAGTACATCAAGATCCTCCATAAGCTGTATTACGGACTCACCACCAGGATCTCACCATTCTACAAGGAAGTGATCATTGACGTAAAGAGAGGGGTTCGACTTTGGTACATCTACACAATGGAATACTATGCAGCTGTTAGGAGAGATGAAGTAATGAAATTTGCTTATACATGGATAGACATGGAGAGTATCATGCTAAGTGAAATGAGTCAGAAAGAGAGGAACGGACATAAAAAGACTGCACTCATTTGTGGAGTATAAAATCACATCACATGAGGCTGACACCCAAGGAAAGTAGATACAAGGGCCAGGAGGATTGTCCCATAGCTGGAAGACTGTTTTATGAGTGGACAGGAGAAGGCAGATGGAATAGAGAAGGGATCACTAAGAAAATGATGGTTGGAGGAACAAGTTGGGATGAGAGATGCATGCCAAAAGTAGATAATAGAACAAACATGATGAATTCTCAGTGTCTGTGTTGCAGGCCATAATGCCCAAAAGTAGAGAGAGAGTATGGGGAATATTGTCTGCCATGGAGGAAGGGGGAGGGTGAGAAGGGGAGGTAGACCCGGGATATTGGTGGTGGGGAATGTGCACTGGTGGAGGGATGGGTGTTTGATCATTATGAGATTATAACCCAAACATGAAAGCTTGTACCTATCTCATGGTGATTCAATAAAATAAATTTTTTTTTATTTTCTTAAAATTTTTTATTAGTAAATCACCGTGGGGTACAGTTACAGATTTACAAACTTTCATGCTTGCATTTCAGTCATACAGTGATTGAGTACCCATCCGTCTGCCAGTGCCCATTCTCCACCACTAATGGTCCCAGTATCCCTTCCCTCACCCCCACCCCCTCCCCCACCACCACTCCCCCCATCCCGCCTCTGTGGCAGGGCATTCACTTTTGTTCTCTCTTTCCTTTTGGGTGTTATAGTTTGCACTAGAGGCATTGAGTGGCCATTGTGTTTGATCTGTAGTCTACATTCGGTTCTCATTTCCCAACCTGAGCTGATCCTCCAAATACCCTTTACTTGGTGTTCCTTTATCTGAGCTCCTTTTCCCCCAGCATTTGAGGCTGGCTTCTAAGCCATGGAGTAAACTTCCTGGTCCTTGTCTCTACTATTCACTAAAAAAAAATTCTTAACTCAGACTAAATTCAGATTTTAAGATTGCAATTTCTCTGCCTGCTCCTTCAGTATGAAGGAACTGTTACTCTCTAGACCTTAATCAAACATAACACTGGAAACCTCTATCTCAGGGATGACGCTGGACCACAAGAAATTCCAGTTCTGTATAAAATCTTCTGGAAGTAGCTTTTCTTTTTTTTTAATTTTTAAATTTATTTATTTTTAATTAGAGAATCACCGTGAGGGTACAGTTACAGATTTATACACTTTTGTGCTTATACTTCCCTCATACAAAGTTCGGGAACCCATCCCTTCACCAGTGCCCATTCTCCACCACCCGTAAACCCAGCGTCCCTCCCACCCTCCCCAATCCCATCTCCCCCCCACCCCACCCTGCCACTGTGGCAGGGCATTCCCTTCTGTTCTCTCTCTCTAATTAGCTGTTGTGGTTTGCAATAAAGGTGTTGAGTGGCCGCTGTGCTCAGTCTCTAGCCCTCATTCAGCCCGCAACTCCCTTCCCCCACATGGCCTTCGACTACAATGTAGTTGGTGATCGCTTCTCTGAGTTGCCCTTTCCCCGGAACGTGAGGCCAGCCTCGAAGCCATGGAGTCAACCTCCTGGTACTTATTTCTACAGTTCTTGGGTGTTTGTCTCCCACTCTGTTATTCTATATACCATAGATGAGTGCAATCTTTCTATGTCTGTCTCTCTCTTTCTGACTCATTTCACTCAGCATGAAACTTTTCATGCCCATCCACTTAACTACAAAATTCTTGACCTCCTTTTTTCTAACAGCTGCATAGTATTCCATTGTATAGATGTACCAAAGTTTCCTCCACCAGTCATCCGTTCTGGGGCATTCGGGTTTTTTCCAGATTCTGGCTATTGTAAACAGTGCTGCGATGAACATACATGTGCAGATGTTGTTTCGATTGTACTTTTTTGCCTCTCTGGGATATATTCCCAGCAGTGGTATTGCTGGGTCAAATGGGAATTCAATATCTAATTTAATAAAATAAAATTTAAAAAAAGAATTATACAGCTCTCTTTCCTAAGAAAATTATAGTAAATACAATAAAAATGTGTACCCAGTGATTTGGACACCAAAAAAAAAAAAGAGAGAGAGAGAGGGGTTCAGCAGGGTGATACCATTTCACCAAAACTCTTCAGTGACACCTTTGAAAACGTCATGCAATGACTGGAATGGAAAAGAATGGGAGTGAAGATAGACAGTCAGCAAGTACACCACCTCGCTTCCCTGATGACATCGTTCTAATTACACCAAACATTAGCCAAGCGGCACAAATTCTGGCCCACTTCGACTGAGAGTGTGGAAAGGCCGGACTGCAACTGAATATCACCAAAACAATGTTCATGAAAAATGAACTAGTCCCTGACATTCCATTTTCTCTCCACAGAACGAACATCTCCGAATGCAGCAGCTATGTGTACCTGGGTCGAGAACTCAACATAAGGAATGACTTGGCGCCAGAACTGTGTAGGAGGAAGAGAGCAGTGTGGAACGCCTTCAAGAGCATCAAAGAAGTGGTTAAAAGGATGAAGAACCTCCGGCTCTGGGCACATCTTTTCGACTCCACCATTTTTCCTGCACTAACATATATCTCAGAGACCTGGGTCCTACAAAAACAGGTTGAGAACGCTATTTGAGTATCCCAAAGAGGAATGGAAAGAGCCATGCTGGGAGTATCACGTTTCACTCAAGTGAGAGAAAGAATCCAGAGTTCCAACCTCCGTCGACTATCAAGAATCAGGGACGCTGTCTCCTTTGCCAAGGCATCAAAAATCAGATGGGCCGGACACGTAATGCATTCAGAGACGACCGCTGGACCATAGTTGTTACCGACTGGATTCCACAGGACGTCAAAAGACCACATGGCCGCCCACCAATGAGATGGTCATACTTCTTTGTCAAAACCCTGAATGAACAATTTGAGGCTCTTCCTGTTCCTGGAGCGAGCAGATATCATTGGGTTACACTCTCATGCGACAGGGACAAATGGAGACGTTACTGGCGCCTGCTCGAGCAAACCAAAGATCAAATGGATGACAAACGATACAAGGAAGTATGAAAAAATGAAGGAATGAGAGAAGTAAATGAAGAACAAAGAAGAAAAGAGAAAGAAAGAAGAAAAGAGGAATAAAAGTAGAATAAAGGGAATGAAGGAAGAAAGAAGCAAATGAAGAAATGAAAGAAAGAAGGAAAAAAGATAAAGTGAGAAAGAAATAGAACGAAAGAAAGATAAACAGAGAGAAGAAAGGGAGGAGAGCAACAAAGATGAAATGATAGATCAGAAGAAAGAAGGGAAAAGAAGAAAGAAAGAAAGAGAAAGAAAGAAAGAAAGAAAGAAAGAAAGAAAGAAAGAAAGAAAGAAAGAAAGAAGAAAAAGTCAGAGAGGAAAGAAAGAAGGAGGAAGGAAAAGAATAAGGAAAAGAATAAAGAAGAAAAAGTCAGAGAGAGAAAGAAAAATGAAGGACGGAAAATAGAAAGAAAGAAAAAGGGAAATAAAGAAATAGTGAGAAGGAATAAAGGAATGAAAGCAAAAGAATGTAAAAGGGGAAGAAATATAGAATGAAAGAAAGACAGTGAAAGAAATAATAGAATGAAATATAGAGAAGGAAGAAAAGGAGGGGGAAAAGAAGGAAGGGAGGATGGAAAGAATGAAATAGAGATAGAAAGAGTGAAAAGGAAAGGAAGAAAGAAGAGAGAAAAGGGAGGAAAAAAGGAAGAGCAAGAAAAAACAAAGTAAAGAGAAAGAAATGAAAATGGAGGGAAAATGTGAAAGAAAAAAGGCTGAAAGAGAGAAAGAAATGGAAGAAAAAAGAAAGAAGAAATAAAGGCAGAAAGAGAGAGACAGAAAGGAAGGAAGGAAGGCAGAAGGAAAGGAAAGAAAGAATGAAAGAAAGGAAAGAATTGATGAAAGAAAGGAGGGAAGAAAGAATCAGAGAGAAGAGGAAGAGAAAATTGAGAAGAAATATATGAAGTAAAGAAGAAAGGACAGAAGAAACGAGTAAGGAAGTAGGGAAAGAAAGAAGAAATAAAGGGGAAAAATGAAGAAGAAAAGAGAGAAAAAAGGAGAAAGAAGGAAGGAAAATAGAAAGAGAAAAAAGAGAAAGAAAGTAATAGCGAGAAGCAGGCTGGATCGATAGTAAAGCGGGTAGGGCATTTGCCTTGCACGCGGCCGACCCCGGTTCGATTCCCAGCATTCCATATGGTCCCCTGAGCATTCCAGGGGTAGTTTCTGAGTGCATGAGCCAGGGATAATCCCGTGCGTCGCCGGGTGTGACCCCCAAAATAGAAAAAATAGCGAAAAGCAATAGAGGAGTAAAAGAAAGAAGGTAGAAGGGAAAGAAAGAGTGAAAGTAGAGGGAGATTTCAAAGATGGAAGTAAAAGAATAAAAACAGGTGGAAAGAAGAGTAGAAAAGAAAGACAGGAGTGGAGAAGTGGAAAAAGGTTAGGAAGAAAGTGAGAAAAACAGCAAAAGTGAGAAATTAAAAGAGAAAGAGAAAGGGGCTGGAGTGATAGCACAGCGGGTAGGGCGTTTGCCTTGCACGCGGCCGACCCAGGTTTGATTTCCAGCATCCCATATGGTCCCCTGAATACGGCCAAGGGTAATTCCTGAGTGCAGAGCCAGGAGTAACCCCTGAGCATCGCTGGGTGTGACCCAAAAAGAAAAAAATAGAGAAAGAGAGAGAAAGAAAGAAAATGGAAGAAAGAGAAAGAAAGTTAGACAGCAAAAAGAAAGAAAAGGAGAAAGAAAAAAGTAAAAGTTGAAGGGAAAGATACTGAAGAAAGGAAATAGGAAGAAATGAAGGAACACAGAAAGAAGAAAAAGAAGGAAGAAAAGAAAGAGAGAAAAATAAATATCAAGAGAAAGATGAAAGAAGCAAAGAAAAAGAAAGAAAGAAAAAAGGAAGGGATCAAAACACGAAGTAAGGAAGAAAGAAATAGTGAAAAAGAAAGTAGAACAAGAAAGGAATAAGGAAGAAAGGAAGAAAGAAAGGGAGTAGCACACAAAGAAGGAAGGATGGATAGAAAGGAAGACAGAAGAAATATAGAAAGAAATAAAGAAGGAAGGAATGAAGGGAAAAGGAAGGAAAAAAAGAAGGAAGTACAAGAGAAAGATGAATAAAGGAAGAGTAGAGAAAAATTGAGAAGTTAGAAAGTAGGAATGGAGGTAGGAGGTAAGAGAAAAAGAAATGAGGAAGGAATTAAAGAAAGAAATAAAGGAAAGAAAAGGAAGGAAGGAAGGAAGGAAGAAGAAAGAAGGAAAGAAAGAAGAGGCATAAAAAGAGAAGAAGGCATTGAAAGAAAACGTAGGAAGACAAAACAAAAGAAAGGAAGAAACACAAAAAGACAGAAAAAAGAAAGGAAGGAAGTAGAAATGAGAGAGCGAAAAAGAGAGAGAAAGAAAGAAAGAAAGAATGAAAGAAAGAAAGAAAGATTGAAGGGAGAGTAATACTAAAGGAAGGAAGTAGGAAGGAATGAAGGAATGGAGAAGGAGATAAAAAGAAAGAACAAAAGAAAGAAGAAAGAAACAAAGAAAAAGAAAGAAAGAAAGAAGTAAAAGAGAAATAAAGATAGAATGACAGGTTCTCTGCCCAGTGGCCGCACAGGAAGCTCTCTGCTCCTAAAAGACCATGATCTTGGAGGCCCACTAACTACTTTTGGCACCCAGCAGCTCCTTGCAGAAATGCCTCTAGACTGTGAACTAAGCTATGGCTCCATGCCATCCTGGAGGGAAAGGTTTTTCTCTCTCAGCCTTTCATTTCGCGGCGGCGTGGTGACCGCCATCTTATGGAGCCCACTAACCAGAGGTATGAGCTTGCAGTAATGCGACTTCTGGCATAAATTTCTCTGAACTTAATTACTAAAATACTAAATCCAAAATCGCATGGCTGCTATTGCGGCTGCGTGACCTCATATGCTCTTCATTCTGAGCAATGGAAAACAAATTATCAAATGATGCCTTTTCAGCAGGTCTGATTTTGGGGGAGGAAATTCCAAATAATAATAGTGAGTTTTCTGCTGAAATATTGAATATAATCAAAGTAAAGAGAGCGTAAAGTGAAAATCATCAGCCAAAAAGGCGGGGGGTGGGTGGGATGGAAGGTATACTGGGGTTCTTGGTGGTGGAACATGTGCACTGGTGAAGGGATGGGTGTTTGATCATTGTATGACTGAGACTTAAAGCTCAGACTGAAAGCTTTCTAACTTTTCTCATGGTGATTCAATAAAAAATATTAAATTTTTTAAAAAATACAATGAAGGGAATGATGGAAGGAGCAGAAGAAAGAAGTAAATAAAGAGACAAAGAAACAAGAAACAAAGAAAAGAAAGAGAAAGAGCAATATAGGATTGAAGGAAAGGAAGACAGAAAAATTAAGAAAGATGAAAAAAATGATGGAAATAAATGAGTGAAGGAAGAATAAACAAAGACAGAAAGGAAAGGAAGGAAATAAGGAAGGAAGAAAGAGAAAGAAAGAAAAAAGAAAGGAAGGAAGAAAGAAAGAAAGAAAGAAAGAGAGAAAGAGAGAAAGAGAGTGAAGGAATAAAAGAGTGAAAAATGAAAGAAGATAGAAGGAAAAGGAACTAAGAAAGAAAGAGTGAAAATAAGAGAATGAAATATAGAGGAAGAAATGGAGAGAATGAAAGAAGGATGGAGAAAATAAAAGACAGAACGAAAGAAAGAAGAAATGAAAGGAAACTAAAGAAAGAAGAAAGCATTAAAGTAGATATATGAAGGGAAGGAGGAAAGGAAAGAATGAAGAAAGAAGGGAAAACAGATGAAAGTAAGAAAGAAAAGGGAGAGAAATTGTGACGTACAGAAGGAAGTAGGTGGAAATGAGGTAACGTGAGATGTAGATGAAGAATGAAAGAAGGAAAAAATGAGAGACACAGAGAAAGAAAGACTGAAGGAAAGAAGAATAAAAATAGAATGAGGGGGGAAAACGAATGAAGGAGCAAAAGAAGGGACAAAAGATAGAGAAAGAAAGAGCGAGAAAGAAAGAATAAGAAAGAAAGTTAAACAGAGAGAAGGAAAAGAGAATGATGGATATAAAGGAAGGACGGAAGGAAGGGGAAAGGGGAAAAGGAAGAAGAAAATAGAGAAAAATTAAGAAAATAAAGAAAAAAGAAGGGAAGAAAATAAAAAGAGAAATAGCAAAAGAATAGCAAGAAGGAATAAAAGAGTGAATAAAGGAAAGAAGGTAGAAGGAAAAGAATGAAAGAGAGAGAAGGAAGGATCGAAGGAAGGAAGGAACGAAGGAAGGAAGGAACAAAGAAACGAAGGAAGAAGAGGGAATTTTAAAGACGGAAGAAAAGGAATAAAAAACAGATGGAAGGCAAGAAAAAAGACAGACGGAACGAAGGAGTGAATAAAGTTAGGAAGAAAGCAAGAAACACAGCAAGAGTGAGAAAGAAAGGAAGAGTGAGAAAGAAAGAGGAAGAAAGAAATTGAGAAGAAAGACATGGAGGATGGAAGAAAGAACAGAAGGAGCAAAAAGGAGATAGGGATAGAAAGAAGAAAGAAGGAAACAAAGAAATGGGGCCGGAGCGATAGCACAGCGGGTAGGGCGTTTGCCTTGCACGCGGCCAACCCGGGTTCGATCCCCGGCATCCCATATGGTCCCCCAAGCACCGCCAGGAGTAATTCCTGAGTGCAAAGCCAGGAGTAACCCCTGAGCATCGCTGGGTGTGACCCAAAAAGCAAAAAAAAAAAAAAAAACAAACAAAGAAATATAGGAAGAAAAAAGAGAGAAAGAAAGAAAGAAGAAAGAAAGAAAGAAAGAAAGAAAGAAAGAAAGAAAGAAAGAAAGAAAGAAAGAAAGAAAGAAAGAAAGAAAGAAAGAAAGAAAGAAAGAAAGGAAATGGAGAGAAAGAAGGGAAGAGAGAAGGGAAATGGAGAGAAAGAAGGGAAGGAGTGCAGGGAGTGCAACGAAGAGGAAAGAAGGAGGGAAAGAAAGAAAGATAGGAAGAAAGGAGAGGAAAAGTAGAATGAGGAAAGACAGAAAGAAAAAAGAAAAAACAAAAGGAAGAAAGAGAAAAGAAAGAAAAGGAAGGAAGAAATAAACAGGGAGGAAGAAAGGAAGAATGGAAGGAAGGAAGAGTGGAGAGAAATAAAGAAATTAGAAAGGAAGTAGGAATGAAGAAATGAGGGAAGAGAAAAAGAAATGAGCACAGAAGGAAAGAAACAAAGAAAGAAGGAAAGAAACAAAGAAAAAATAAATGAAAGAAAGAGAAAGATGGAAGAAAGAAACATAAAAACAAGTGGAAGTAAGGGAATGAAATGAAAAGAGTATGAAAGATGAAGCGAAGGAAGGAAAAGAAAAGAGAAACACAGGGAGAGAGAAAAAAGGAAGAAAGAAGAAATGAAAGAGAGAAAGAAGGCGAAAGATTTAAAAAGAAAGAATGAAAGAGGTTAAAGAAACTCTGGTACATCTATACAATGGAATACTATGCAACTGTTAGAAAAAATGAAGTCATGAACTTTGCATATAAGTGGATCAACATGGAAAGTATCATGCTAAGTGAAATGAGTCAGAAAGAGAGAGACAGACATAGAAATATTGCACTCATCTGTGGAATATAAAATAACAGAGTAGGAGACTAATATCCAAGAATAGTAGAAATAAGTACCAATAGGTTGGCTCCATGGCTTGGATGCTGGTATCACATGCTGGGGAAAAAAGCAGCTCAGATAGAAAAGGGAACACCAAGTAAAATGTGGTTGGAGATCCCGCGCAGGAAGGGAGATTCGTGCTGAAAGTAGACTAGAGACTGAACACAATGGCCACTCAATACCCCTATAGCAAACCACAACACCCAATTGGAGAGAGAAAACAAAAGGGAATGCCCTGCCACAGAGGCAGGGTGGGGTGGGGGGAGATGGGATTGGGGGGTTGGAGGGATACTGGGTTTATTGGTGGTGGAGAATGGGCACTGGTGGAGGGATGTGTTTGCGAACATTGTATGAGGGAAAAACAAGCTCGAAAATGTGTGAATCTGTATCTGTACCCTCATGGTGATTCACTAATTAAAGAATAAAATAAAATAAAATAAAAAACGAAAGAAAGGAAAAAAGAGAAAGAAACCCAGAAGAAAGAAATCATGAATCACGAATCGAATCATGAATCACGAAATCCCGTTGATCGTCGAATTTCTCGAGCGGTCTCAGTAACCTCTCCATTCGTCCTATCCCTGAGATTTTAAAAGCTTCCCTCTACTCGGCCTTCCCAAAGAAAGAAACAGGAAAAATAAATAGAAGGAAGGGAAAGGAGGTAAGACAGAAGAAAGGAAAGTGCAAAAGAAACTAAAGAAATAAATTAAAAAGGAGATAATGAAGGATGAAAGAAAGAGAGAAAGTTAGAAGAAAGAGAGAAAGAAGGAAAGAAAGAAAAAGAGAGAAAGGAGGAAAGAAAGAAAAAAGTCCAAGGGACAGCAACCGTGAAGTAAGGGAGGAAGTAGGGAGGGATGAAGGAAGGTGGAATGGAGAAAAAAAACATATGAAAGAAATAATAGAATTAAATATAGAGAAGGAAGAAACAAAGAAAGGGAAAAGAGAGAATGGAGGATGAAGGAAAGAATGAAAGAGAGAGCAAAAGAGAGAATGAAAGAAAATAAAGATAAAGAATGAATAAAGAAGGTAGAAAAGTAGATAGATGAAGGGAAGAAGGGAAGGAAAGAATAAAGAAAGAAGAAAAGAGATTGATGACAGAAAGAAAGAAAAGAAAGAAGGAAAGAAAGATTAAAGAGAAATTGTGAAGTAAGGAAGGAAGTTGAAAGAAACGAAGTAACATGAAAAGTAGATGAAAGAGAGACGAAAGAAAAAAAGAGAGAGGCATAGAGAAAGAAAGAAAGAGAAGGGGGCTGGAGTGGGAGGGCGTTTGCCTTGCAGACAGCCAACCCAGGTTAGATTCCCAGCATCTCATATGGTCCCCTTAGCACCGCCAGGGTAGTTCCTGAGTTCTGAGCCAGGAATGACCCCTGTGCATCGCCGGGTGTGACCCAAAAAGCAAAAAAAAGGAAAGAAAAGAAGAAAGAAAGAAAGAAAGAAAGAAAGAAAGAAAGAAAGAAAGAAAGAAAGAAAGAAAGAAAGAAAGAAAGGAAGGAAGGAAGGAAGGAAGGAAGGAAGGAAGGAAGGATGAAAATAGCAAAAAGGGAAAGAAAGAAATAGTGAGGAGAATAAAGGAGTAAAAAAGAAAGAAGGTAGAAGTTAAAGAAAGATAGAATGAAAGAAAGATAGGAAGAAGAAAGAAAGAAAGAAAGAAAGGGAGTTAAAGAAACAAGAAAATGAAATATAGAGAAGGAAGATAGGGAGGTAAAGAAAGAAGGATGGAAATTTAAAAAATAGAAAGAAGAAAAGAAAGAGAAAGAAAGAATGAGAAAGTGGAAAACAGAAGGGAAGGAGGGAAGGAAAGAATGAAGGAAGAAGGGCAAAAGAGAAAGATGAAAGAGAGGAAGAAAGAAAGAAAGAATGAAAGGGAGAGAGAGAAAGAAAGAAAGAAAGAATGTTGAAAGGAAGAAAATCAAAGAAACAAAAATGAAAGAAAGAGAAGGAGAAAAATATAGAAAAAAAGGGATTGAAAATCTATTAAAAAAGAAAAGAAGGGGCTGGAGCAATAGCACAGCGGGTAGGGCGTTTGCCTTGCACGGGGCCGACCCGGGTTCGATTCCCAGCATCCCATATGGTCCCCTGAGCACCGCCAGGAGTGGTTCCTGAGTGCAGAGCCAGGAGTAACCCCTGTGCATAGCCAGATGTGACCCAAAAAGCAAAAAGAAAAGAAAAGAAAAGAAAGAAAAGAAAGGAAAAGAAAAGAAAAGAAAAGAAAAGAAAAGAAAAGAAAAGAAAAGAAAAGAAAAGAAAAGAAAAGAAAAGAAAAGAAAAGAAAAGAAAAGAAAAGAAAAGAAAAGAAAAGTGATTGATGGAGATATGGTGCTGCCAGCAGGTCAACCTCTACTTGCGGAGTGAGTGCATCAGCAGCCTGATGGTGCCTTAGGCTTCCTGATACCCCTAAATTTCTATTGTGCCTTTGACTGGACCCCGTCAACTTGGCACCAAGTTTACCAAGAAATTAAACGGCCAAAATTTAGGTATGTGGGAGCCACACCTACAAACCACTTCCAGCTCAGCTATACAAGCTCATTCATTCATCTTATTTCAGAGACCCATAAATTAATATCGAAAGAGATCAAAAGCCACAATTAATCTCAGATCCGTGCATGGCTGAACAGACCAGGGTAAAATGGAGAGGGGTAGTTCAGCCTGGAACCTGTCCAAGCAGAGCCTCCGACAGCCGCTTGCTCCCACAATCCAAAATCCACTCCGTACCCTCGGCTTGACTCCACCATCTCAGGAAAGATCCCGCCGAAACACAATCTGCTAAAAATTCAGGTATGCGAGTTTTGTGACTGATATCTCCAGGCTTTCTCGGGGGCCTGGATGGGCTACCTCCTCCCACCTCACTGTACTTCTGGAAACCTCCGCAGTCACATCCACACTCCAAAGGGGCCACCCAGTTAAAAAGTTACTCCAGCCTTACCATTCCGATAAAAATACTGAATGCCCTCAACAAACTTGATGATCTATTAGTGCAAACCATTATGCACAAAATGAAAAGAAGAGAGAGCAAGAAGGAAAGTGCTACCCATAGAGGGAGGCTGGGGGTGAGGGGTGGGGTGTTGGGGGATGGTGGGAGGGAAAATTGGGGACATTGTTGATGGGAAATATATACTTATGGAGGGATGGGTGCTGGATAATTGTATAACTGAAATCCAATTATGAACAGTTTTGTAATGGCCTACCTCATGGATAGTCAATTTAAAAATTTTGAAAGAAGGTAATGTGGAGTTCATGCCCACTTCAAACAGCTTAATCAATGGCTGAATAAATAGCAGTACTCCTCCATTTAAAAATAGAGAAAAAGAAAAGCGATTGAGTAAAGAAAGATGAGAAAGAAGGTAGAAAGGGAAAGAAAGAAGGCAGAAAGAACGAATGAATGAAAGATAAAAAAAGATAAAAAGAAAGAGAAAGAAAGGTAAGAAAGAAGGAAAGAGAAAGAGTAATAAAGAAAGAAAGATAAGAAAGGGAATAAAGAAGAAAAGAGAGAAAGAATGAACGAATGAAAGCGAGAAAGAGAAAAAATAATAGAGGGAAGAAAGAAGGGAAGGGAGAAAGAAAAAAGAAAGAAAAAGAGAAAGAGTGAAGGGATGGGTTATCGAACTTTGTATGGGGGAAACATGAGCACAAAAATGCATAAATCTGTAACTGTACCCTCACGTTGACTCACTAATTAAAAATAAACTATTAATAAAAAAAAGAAAAAAGAAAATAATATGAACATTCCTAAAAAAGCTAGGAGGGGGCTGAAGCAATAGTACAGTGGGTAGGGCGTTTGCCTTGTACTCGGCTGACCCGGGTGAGATTCCCAGCATCCCATTATGGTTCCCCAAGCACTGCCAGGAGTAATTCCTAAATGCAGAGCCAGGAGTGTGGCCCTAAAAGCAAAAAATAAATAAATAAATAATTTAAAAATAATAAAATATCTAGGAATTGAGCTTATATTTGACTCTCCTTTTTGGCTCACAACCGGCAATGCACAAGGGTTACTCCTGGCTCATACACTCAGGTATTACTCCTGGTGGTGGTCAGGGGACTATACGGGATGCCAGGGATTGAACCCGGGTCATCCGCGTGCAAGGCCAATGCCCGACTCGCTGTGGGATCGCTACAGGCCCGTATGATTGAAACAGAAACTTAAACATGGAAGTTTGTAACTGTATCTTATGGTGATTCAACTAAAAAAATAAATAAAAAGAATTAACTGAAAAAAATGTTCTCAATAATAGAAATCATTTGCTGACAATCATGTTATAAAATATTTGAATATTAAAAACATTTCAAAAGATTTCAAAAAAAAGAAAAAGAGAAAGATAAAAATAAATAGAGAGAAGAAAGAAAAAACAATGAAATAAAGAAAGAAAAAAGAGGAAGAGGAAAGAAAGAATGAAAGAGAGAAGAAAGAAAAGAAGGAAAGAAGGAAAGAAAGAGAAGAAAGGAAGAGAAAGTAAGAAGGAATAAAATGTAAAGAAAGTAATGAATAAGATGGAAGGAAGAATCAGAAGAAGGAACAAAACGAAGACAAAGACACAGAAAGAAATAAAAGATAACGAAAGAAAATACGAAAGAAAAGAAGGAAGGAAGGAAGGAAGAAGAGGAAGAGAAAATTAAGAAGAAAGTTAGGGAGGAAGGAAGAAAGGAGGGAGGGAGCTAAAAAGAAAGGAAAGGAAAGAGTGAAATAAAGGAAGAAAAATAAAGAATTAGAAAGATAAAGGAGAGGGGGAAAGAAAATGTAAGAGAAATTGAGAAAGAAGGAAAAAGCAAGAAGCAAAAAAGGAAAGAAAAAGCAAAGGAGAGATGAAAGTAGGAAGAAAGACTAGACAGAAGGAAAGAAGCAAAGAGAGAAAGTGAGAGAGGAGGAAGGAAGAAAGAAAGGAAGAAAGAAAGAAAGAAAGAAAGAAAGAAAGAAAGAAAGAAAGAAAGAAAGAAAGAAAGAAAGAAAGAAAGAGAAAGAAAGAAAACAGAAAGAGGTAGAAAGACAAAGAAGATTGGGGGCTGGAGTGATAGTACAGCAGGTAGGGCATTTGCCTTGCTCGAAAGCAACCCAGGTTCAATTTCCAGTATCCCATATGGTCCCTCGAGCACCGCCAGGAGGATTCCTGAGTGTAAAGCCAGGAGTAATTCCTGTACATCGCTGGGTGTGACCCAAAAAGTAAAAAAAGGGGGAAAAAGAAAGAAAGATAAAGGAGAGAAAAAGAAAAGGGAGAAAATAGAAAGAACGGAAGAGAGGAAAAACGAAAAATAGGAAGAAAGAAAGAGAGAGAGAAGGAAAGAGAGATTTAGAAGATGGAAGAAAATGGAAAAAGCAGACAGGAGAGGAAGGAAAGAAAGACAGAAGAAAAGAAGGAGTGAGGGACGAAAAGGGAGAAAGAGAGAGAGAAAGAAAAAGAAACTAGAAAGAGGGGGAGGGGAAAGAAAGAAAAGAAAGATTGAATGAAGAAGGGAGAAAGAAAGACAGAAGAGAAAAAGGAATAAAAATAGAATGAAAGGAATGATGAAAAGAAGGAAGGAAAGAAATGAAGAAAGAAAGAAAGAAAGAAAGAAAGAAAGAAAGAAAGAAAGAAAGAAAGAAAGAAAGAAAGAAAGAAAGAAAGAAAGAAAGAAAGAAAGGGGGAGAGAGCAAAGTAGGAATGAAGGAAAGGAAGACAGAAAGAAATAAAAACTCAATGAAAGAGAGGATAAAGCGCAAGAAGGAATGAAGGAAAGAAAGAAAGATGGAAATAATAAAAGAGAAAGAAAGAAGAGGAAGGGAGAAATTTATTAGGAAGGTAGGGAGGAAGGAAATTAGAAGGAAAGAGAGAGAAGGAAGGAAGGGAAAGAAATAAAAAGAATGAAAGAAAATAGGCAAAAGCAAAGAAATAAAGAAAGGAAGAAAGAAAGTTAGAAAGATTTAAAGAAAGTAAGAAAGAAAGAAGTACTGAAAGAAAGAAAAAGAAAGAAGAGGAGAGAGCATTTGAGAAGAAAGGTAAAAAGGTAGGAAGAAAGAAGGGAATGAGATTAAAAAAGGAAGGGAAAGAAAAATACGGAATGAAAACAGGCAAAAGAAAAAACAAAAGAACAACGGAAGAAAGAAAGAAAGAAAGAAAAAGAAAGAAAGAAAGAAAGAAAGAGAGAAAGAGAGAAAGAAAGAAAGAGAGAAAGAGAGAAAGAGAGAGAGAAAGAAAGAAAGAAAGAAAGAAAGAAAGAAAGAAAGAAAGAAAGAAAGAAAGAAAGAAAGAAAGAGAAAGAGAAAAAGAGAGAGAGAGGAAGGAAGGAAGGAAGGAAGGAAGGAAGGAAGGAAGGAAGGAAGGAAGGAAGGAAGGAAGGAAGGAAGGAAGGAAGGAAGGAAGGAGGAAGGAAAAAAGAAGGAAGGAAGGAAAGTCGGTACTAGATGATTCTCCTTTGCTCCACTCATATGAGCCTTCTGGGGAGTCTGGGAGACTGGGAAGATGTCTCCAGGGACGTATGTCTTTGTGTGTCTCTGTGTGTGCCCACCAACCTTTCTCTCTTGCTGCAGTGATGACTGGGGTGTTCCTCCATCTTGGCTATGCTGCTCCCACACTCAGCCCTGCTGCTTGCATGCACGTGGCTTCCTTGTGACTGGAAGTTACCTGCGTCACGGGGCTCCCAACAAAGGGTAGAAGGTGCTCACAGCCTCCTGCCCACAACGTGGGCACTTTAGTCACTGAGGTGTCTTCCTGCTCCCACCTTGTTCTTTCAGAGGTCTTGGGAGCACAATAGTATTGAGCAGAAGGAGCTGAGACGTTCCATCTCGCCAGTGTTGCATCTGTGTATCCACAGTTCCACTGGGGCCACTCTGAGAAATGCACCTTGGTATGGATCAACTCATCATGGCATCATAGAGTATTTTTTGCTGTAAAAATCCTCTGTGGGTCCCCCTACTCACCTCTCCTGTCCACCTATGGCAACCACTGGCTTTTTCCTGTCTTCATGTTTTGCCTTCCTAGACCAGAAATCCTGCAGTATGCAGCCTTTTCAGGTTGCTTTTTTAAAATTTATTTTATTGAATCACCATGTGGAAAGTTACAAAGTTCTCAGGCTTATGTCTCAGTTATACAATGCTCAAACACCCATCCTTTCACCAGTGCCCATATTCCACCACCAAAAAACCCCAGTATACCACCCACCCCCCACTCTCCACCCCCCACCCCCGCCTGCATAACTGAAAAATTTCACTTCATTTTCTCTTTACCTTGATTACATTCCATATTTCAACACAAAACTCACTATTGTTGGAGTTTCAACACACAACTCACTATTGTTGTTGGAGTTTACCCCCCAAAAATACAGCCCTACTGACAAGGAAGCATTTGATAATTAGTTTTCCATTGATGAGAATGAACAGATATGAAGTCCGCGGCCGCACGGTTTAGGATTTCTGTATTTTAGTAATTAAGTCCAGGGAGATTTATGTTGGAAATTGTATCATTTCCCTTTCTGGGGCAGCATGGGGCTGAGGCTTAGTTCACAGTTTAGAGACATGGCTGCAAGCACTTGCTGGGACCAGAAGTAGTGTAGCTGGCCTCCGGATCTTGGTCGTTCAGCAGCAAAGCGGCCGTGCAAAAGCATGGCCACCCGGGTTGAATCTCGGTGGAGCTCGAGCCGGTATCGGCCCTGGCCTGAGACTGCCCAAACGTCCTGCTGTTTCAAGTTCAAAACACATTTTTTTCCCTCCTTCCCACACCATCAAGTTCATACCTGCTTAAAAGTCCCATAATATGGCAGACACCACGCCGCTTCTTCCCACAAAGGGAAGAAAAACCGAGGAAGAAGGATATTTCCCCTTCTCGGCCAGAGTGGGGCAAAGGTTTAGTTCACAATCTAGAGACATGGCTGCAAGAACTTGCTGGGACCTGCTTTTTTTCACGTAAAGGTAGGCTTTGTTTTGTTGGGTTTAGTTTTGGGGCAAACCACGTGGTGCTTAGGGCTCATTCCTGGTTCTGTGCTGAGGCATCACTCCTACTTAGGAGCTCCAGGGACCCTATGGGGTGCTGGGGATGGAACTCGGGTCAGCTGCGTACAAGGCAAGTGCCCTCCCTCTCATGCTGTACAGCCCTAATGATAGGCTTTGAAAGTTTCTCCCTGACAGTTGACTCCTTTGTAGCACTGGCTATTCAACGCTGTATTATTCATCAATTCACACATTATAGGGTCTTGGTGGCAGGCGAGTGTTAGCCATGCTAAAGAAAGCGTCTCAAAACATCTCTGGAGGATTCCATGTTCAGCTTCTCTAGAGGCATTCCAGGGAAAGCAAGGGCCAGATCAGAAGTGCGGCTGATCATCCCAGCTGATCCCAATCATGAGAGGCTCCTGTGAAGATAGGAAGGACAGAGCCAGATCCCAGACTTTGGTGGAGAGGACCCCATTGACAATGAGTGTGACAGTGTCCCTGTGAGGACAGTCTGGATTCTTGTGCCTTTGGGCCTCCACCATCAATATCCAGCTCCGAGGAAACAGATGGCTGCCCACAATCCCGCTCACCGCAGACGGTTGCCTGAGTCTGGGCAGGCTGTCTCACCCGGCTGTTTCACCTGCAGCTGGTCTGTCAGGCCCCTTTTAATGGTAGGGGTGCCTCCCGTAATTAGGGGGTGGCGGCAGCAGCCCGGTTACGTGGTGTCTTAATAAGCAGGTGCGCTCTGATGGGGCGCCTGAGGGTGTGGACACAGTCGCCAGGCCAGCCCAGCCAGCTGCCACAGCCATCCCTGCAGGTAGCCTGGGCTCCCGGAGAGACGCATCTGCACTCGGGTCGCTGGGCAAGATGATCGGGGCCCTCTGCCTGGCCAGGAGCCTGGGGGTCCTCTGTTTGTTAGTGGGCCAACTCGGCTGCCTGGTGGCCCTCTGCATCCCGCAGTGGCTGACCGTCTCCTCCGGCCTTCTGGAGAACGAGAAGTACGTGCTGGGCCTATGGGAGGCATGCGTGGTGCAGGACACCGGCCAGAGTGTGTGCCAGGCGTCGGGCCGAGGGGACCTGGCTGCTGAAATGCTGCTGGTTCGCATCCTCATGTGCGTGGCCTGCGGGGCAGGTTCTCTGGGACTTGTGCTCACCCTCCTAGGACTGACATGGCTGCG